>NW_020954648.1:9443928-9455437 GCF_900497805.2 Vombatus ursinus
TGTGTGTGTGTGTGTGTGTGTGTGTGTGTGTGTGTGTGTGTGTGTGTTCTTCCTTTCTTTCCCAGTCCAGATGAGAGGGATGTTCAGGTATCATTCATTCACCTCATTCATTCCTCCTTGTTTGTATAGACTTCTTGCACACCCCAGTTATGTGAGACAATTTTTCCCATACTTCCTTTCGCTGCTAGAGTATACCTCTTTCCTTCCCTATCTGTTTTCCTTTTAATAACCACTCTATGCCTTCTGTCTAATTAGACTCTGTGTGATCCCTATTGACAGTATGGTTCAGAGAGACCACATGTATCATGAATGTAAACAGTTTATACTTGTTTACTCCTTTATCATATTTACTTTTTTATGTTACTCTTGACTCCTGTATTTGAACTTGAAAGTTTCTACAAAGCTCTGATCTTTTCACCAGGAATGCTTGGAAGTCCATTAAAAATCCATTTTTTTTTTTCCCCTTTTAGTATTATGCTCTTTTCCTGGCTGAGTTATTCTTGGCTCTAAGCTTATATCTTTTTTCTTCTATAATATTGTATTTTAAGCCCTTTAATACTTTATGGTAGTGGCTGCCAAATTGTGTGTATTCCTGTATGTGGTTCCTTAGTACTTTTGAATACTTTCTTTCTGACTATAATAATTTTTTCTTTGAACCTGAAAACTCTGGATTTTGACTGTGATGGTGTTGAGAGTTTTAATTTGGGAGTTTCTTTAATGAGGCGACTGGTAGATTCCTTGTATTTCTACTTTGCCCTTGGTTCTAAGAGATTGGGCAGTTTTCTTTAAAGATTTCTTGAAATATCATGTCTAGGCTCTTTATTTCGTCATGTCTTTCAGATAGTCTAGTGATTTTTAAATTCTTTTTTCTACATTCTATTTTCCAGGTTACTGGTTTTTATTTTGGAATACCGTACCTTTTTTAGTCGTTTAAATTGGTTTTAATATTTCTTGTTATGTCATGGCATTTCTATTTGATCCATTCTTATTCTCAGGGAGTTTGTTGCTCCAGCAAAGTTTTGTATAACTTCTGCCAAACTGTGAATTACCTTTCCAGTTCTTTTGTCTGTAACTTTTGTTTCTTTTCCATTTTTTTTTCTCTAGTGCTCTCATTTCACTTATAAAATTTTTTTAAACATTTTTTTAAATTCTTGTTTTCATTTATTCATGGAATTTTATTTAAACTTGTCCCCAAGTTGTGTTTTTCTTTGAGGCTTTGCTTGTTGATGTTTTGGAGTCATTCTTTGTTTTTTCTGGATTTGTGTCTTGAAAGTCTCTGTCACCATAATAACTTTTTGTGATGAGATTCTTTTTTTGTTTACTCATTCTTAAAGCCTACTTTCTGACCTTGAACGTTATGTTAGGGCCAAGCTCTGCACAGTACTGGTACTAGAGGAAAGGTATGATCTGGTCCTGTTCCTGCTTTCTTGGGGTATTGAGTATAATATTATTCTAGGCTCTTAGGAATAGCTCAGGCCGGGGACCTGCAAGCTTTCAGTGCTCCCACAGTAGTCTGTTCTAGGGCAAAGCCTGATCACTACTCCACTGATCTGAACTCTGCAAGTTTCTGACCTGGTTTTGGGTCTGAGCCAACAGTAGATGCTGATGGACTCCGTCACAATCAACCAGTTGGAAAAAGGCTCTGTTCTTTCAGCATGATGTAGCTTTGTAGGCTTCCCTTTGTTTTGGGTTTCCAGCCCTGGCTTTTCTTTTGCAGACTTCATATTTGGCTAGAAGCTAGAAATGAGACTCTACCCAGCCCCTAGAGTCTGAACCATATAGCTGCTGCTTGCTTCTGAACTTGTTTCTTGCCCAGTGTATGGGTTAGGACCCTGTGGCTACTCAGTATTCCAGAATGCCACCCCTGGATAGAGGCCCCCTCCTCAGTCCATTTTGAATGTGTGACCTAAAACTGGGTGGTGGGTACCACAGTTGTCATTTGGCACCTCTTCCTGTACCTGCATGAGGTCAGGTATGGATCTGGGACTCCATCTGACTGTCATGCACAGTCTAGGTTTTCTTTCAGTCCCTGGTCCTTGGAATGTTTCATGTGGCACTTTCCTGGCCAGACCTTATCCCTGGAGTTCAGACTTCTTTTTCTCCCCATATTGACCTGGGCTAGAAAAACGACTCACTTTGGCTTTTTCTTGGATTTCCTGATCAGGATTCAGTCTGGTATATTGTCTAGATCTGATTGGAGGAGTTGGTTTTTTTGTTTTGTTTTGTTTTGTTTTTTTTTGCTTTTTTGGTTTTTTTTTTGCTAGGCAATGGGGTTAAGTGACTTGCCTAGAGTCACACAGCTAGTAAGTGTCAAGTGTCTGAGGCTGGATTTGAACTTAGGCCCTCCTGACTCCAGGCCCCATGCTCTATCCACTGCACCACCTAGATGCCCCTTGGAGGAGTTGTTTTGGGTAGAGTTTGCTATATTCCTTCCTTTACACTGCATCTTGACTCTACTCCCCATATCCTTCTTAATAGCCAAAAACTCTTTAATTAAATAGTGGCAGAAATCCTTAAAAGTGAATTTTTTGTTTGTTTATGTTTTAATTAAGTAGAAAGTTTTATCGATGCCCTTTGATTTACATCCTAGTGATTTCTGGTTATTACTTCTTCTCACCAACCTCATCCAATTTCTGCCTCAATGAGCCTGCCTTTATGATTCCCCTAACCCCCCCCCCAAAAATTAAGTAAAACCAACCAACACAGTGACTGGGTCTGCCATTGTATCCAGTAGTGCCTCACTCTTCTGTTGAAAGGAAGGGTTTCCTCAGTTCTCCTTCACTTGGCCTACTTTTTAGTATCACACTATTGAGTAAATACAGAAAACGGTTCAGTGCTTAGCATATATATCTGTACCTTTTTCTATACTGCTTTCTCTTTAATTAGAACATAAAATTCTATTATTCTATTTATATATATTCTTATATGTGAACACAGATCAGTTGGAAGGTTAACAAACATTTATTAATTGAGTAGCCAGGCACTATGGTAAGCATTAGGGATAGAGTAAAAGGGAAAAAAATCTATCACTGCCCTCAAGGAGTTAACGTTTTAATGTGAGAGGCAGTATGCCAACAACTCTGTGCATACAAGATATACACAGTAAAAATGGGAATATGTCTCAGAGGGATGTCAGGTTGGATGCATGAAGAAGGGGGTGGGAGGAACTGTGAAGTGTTCCTTGTAGAAGGTGGGATTTATGCTGAGTCTTCAGGGAAAGCAGAAGGCAGACAGGAGGAAGAACATTCTAGGCTTGAAGGGCAGCCAGTGAAAGGCACAGAGTTGGGAGATGGAGTTCAAGGAACATCAAATTATGTCATTGGATTAGAAGTTCTCAAACTTGGCCTGCTACCTCCTTTAAAAGAAAAAATACTCATTGCCTCCCTGGAAATATACTTCCTTTAATCCTTTGACAGTTTTTTTTTAAATTTTTTTTTAAATTTAAATTTTTTTAAAAAATTTTTAAATTTTTAAAATTTTTTAAATTTAAATTTTTAAAATTTTAAATTTTTTAAAATTTTAAAATTTTAAATTTCAAACTACTACCACCCCCCCTAGATTGTTTCAGCGCCTCCCTCTCCCAGAGGGGGCAATATCACCCACTTTCAGAACCTATGATAATATGTGGAGGTGATTAAAGTGTTTGAAGACTGGAAAAGTAGGGAGGAGCCAGGTTTGTGAGCCAAATGGAGGATTTTACATTTGATCCTGGAGCTAATAGGGAATCCTTGCACTTTATTGAGTAGAGGGGTGAGATGATCAGACTTTTGCTTCTAGGAAGATTACTTTGGCAGCTGAAAGAAAGAATGAGTTGGGATGGGGAGAGATTTGAGATAAAGAGACTAGCAGTGAGCTATTACAACGCTCCAGGCAAGGATGACAATTGTGTGAGTGGAGAGAAAGTAACATGTGAAAGATGTTGTTAAGGTAAAAATGGCAGGACTTGGGAACATGCAGAATATATCCGATGAGTTCTATTAGGGAGTTGATGGTGACACAGCATTTACCAGGGTAATTAGGAGGATGTTGGTGTCCTTGACAGTAATAGGGAACTTAGAACTAGGGAATAAAGATAATGAGTTCTGCCTTAGATATGTTGAGTTTGAGCTGTCTTATAGGCATTTGGTGATATGAGACTGGAGGGCAGAAGAGAGATTAGGGCTGAGGGTTATTTGTCTAGAAATGCCAATTGAACCCACAAGTACCTTGATGATCTTACCAAATGAAATCGTATAGAGGCAGAAGAAAAGATGTCTCAAGACAGTAAGCCGTGGAAGACATTCAAAATTAATAGAAGGACCAAGAGAAAGCAGTTTGATGTTAACCTGGAAAAGACAAATTATTACTATTATTTTATGCTGGTGAAAAATTAATTTTTTTTTTCCTGATGGAAGTAAGAAAAACATACCTACTTTTTCTGTGCAGGGACCTCTATGTACAGGTCAAAGATGAATGAAATTATTAACTGCTGGCTTAAATGACTAATCATATTGGAAATAACTCAAGACAATTCTAGATAATTTCTTTTCTCTGGGTTTTTGTGACATTAGATCTTCATTCAGGTCACATTCCCTCACTGTGGATAGCTTCCAAGGCTCTGTCCTGGACCCTCTTCTCTTTTCCCTGTGTCTTATTTGGTGATTTCATCAGTTCCACAGGATTAGTTATCATCTCAGGTGAAATCCAGATCTCATTCTGAGTCACAGCTCCAGTCCTGTATCTCTAATTACCTACTGAAAAATTTTGAACCCAGATGTCTTGTAATCATCTCAGTATGTCTCAGACCTCATCTTTCCTCCCAAAACTCTTCCCTTCTTCTGGCCTTCCTTGTTACTGTCAGGGGCACTACGAGGTGCCCAGATTGACAACTTTGGCATTATCCTTGACTTGTTCCTTACACTAACCCCACATATCAACAAATATTGTCTTTTCTACAATCACAACATCTCTCATCTACATCCTCTTTTTCTACTCACACAGCTTCCACATTCTTACAAACACTCACTGCCTCACACTTGAACTATTGAAATAACCTGCTAGTTGGTTTCTGGCCTCAAGTCTCTCCCTACTCCAGTTCATCTTCTGCATGGTTGCCCAAGTGATGTTCCTAAATCATAGGGCTATCCATATATTCCTTTACTTAGTAAAATCTTGACTCTCTATTACTTCCAGGATCTTCTAAAGTCCTCTAAGGCTCTTTACAACCTGACCCCTTCTTACCCACTTGACACTGTTTCTCCCCTTCCTCCCACAAAACTCTATGGCCTACTTACTCTTCATTAAGTATGATACTCCTGCCTTTTATCTCCATACCTTTACATTGGCTTTTCCTGATACTTTGAATACTCTCCCTCCTCACCTCTGCCTCTTGACCTTCCTGAGTTCCTTCAAAATTCAACTTAAATACTGCCGTCTGCAGGATGTCTTTCCAGCCCCCTTGTGCTCTGCCACCAGCCACTTGAACTTTCCTCTCTAAGGTTATTGTCTTCCTACTCTGTGTTTATTTTGCACGTATCCATTTATAGATTGTCTCCCCTGTTAGTATGTAAGCCTCTTGAGGGAGGAACTCTTTTTTTTAACCTTTCTTTGTATCCCCAAGGCTTAGCACAATGCCTGATGTATGTAGTAAGTACTCAATAAATGCTTGTTTGATTGATTGACATTTCCAAAATTTGGGTATATAACATTATAATTTCTTTTCTCATATAGTATTCCATATTTTAAAATGCTTATCACCTTTTTTTATATGCCCCATAATCTCATTCTATAGTTACTATAAGAAAATTTTGCCTTTGAAAATTATACACATTTGTCTGTCAGCCTTGATTTTTATTCTTTCCTATTATACTTTTTTTCTTAAGTAGAAATGAAAGGTGAACAAGAATCAGAAATTAGGAGTAGTGATTTAGAGCTCTTGGAATAAAAATAATGGTTCAAGGTACAGCAAATTAAAAGTCATAAAATTTAGGTTCTATTTCTTTCTACCCTTATTGAAGTACAAGCTCAACAGGACATGTATTTGAATATTATCAGATGTCCGTTTTCTGTCTTTCTTTTTTTTTTGTTGTTAGTAAAGTGATCTTGAATTTGTTTTGCTAATTTATAGTTATACTACCTTACATGTATTCACATTCTAAAGAGGGTACTTTCTAGTGATATGAAGAGTGCTTCATAATTTTAGTTGATTTTCATCAACTTGAGTTGTTCTTAGTTGGGTTTGCTCCCGTTAATCTTTTCCTTCTGTTCTCTGGACTTCATAGTCAGACACTTACCTACTATTGGTGCCTATTTCTTGTTGAAGAGGAAGAAAGAGATTGATAGGAAAGTATAATTTCATATAAACAAATCCTTAAGATACACACAAATTTTGATTTGCTACCAACTATTTTTAAATTTCAGTGAGTGTCTACATATTCATTATAAAATGTTTTAGCTTCCAAAAATCATATGTAACTTTTCTTTTTCCACAGAGTTGTGGCTTTAAATTCACATAAGTCTGAAAAAAAGAAGAAGAAGCTCTACAAAGATCCCCTTTCTCTAGATGCCATGATAAGGAAATTTCAGAAAGAGAAAGAAGCATTAAAAAAGAAAGAGTCTAACTCTAAAGCTCCAGTGACTGTGTTGACTACCACTCTTAGTAAATCCCCTTCATCTGCAGCTACAGCAATGGGAAATGAAGTCTCAGACATAAATCTTAATAGTGCTGATCCAGTCCTTTCCATTTTTGGTAGCACCAATGAACATGAACTACTTCAGGAGGCTGAAAATGCCCTAGAGATGCTTGGTGATTTAGACTTTGATCGGCTACTGGATGCTACTTCCAATGGTAGTCCCGTATCTGAATCAGGGGGAGAGAATGGAAACACTGCCCAGCCAGCCCACTCCTCTCAGGTTCTTTTACCCAAGGTGGTGCCCGCCCTCCCAGAAGGTCTACCACTACGTCTTGAAAAACGCATTGAAGACCTCCGCATAGTAAGTGTAACCTTCTGAAGAAAAAGTATTCTTTTTACCTTATTTGAAGAATGTCTTAGGGAAAAGTTTGTTTTTTTCCTAGGTGGTGCAGTGGGATAGAGTATTGGGCTTGGAGTCAGAAAGACCTGAGTTTAAATCTTGCCTCAGACGCTTACTAGCAGTGTGACTCTGGGCAAGTCACTTAACCTCTGACTGTCTCAGTTTCCTCAAATATAAAATGGGATTCATAGCATCATCTACCTTGCAGAGTTGTTGTGATGATCAGATGAGATAATATTTTAAGGATGATGTTAGATCTTGAAGGGCATTATGTAGAAAGAGGAATAGTAAAACATGTAGCCAGTGGAGACTTAATAGTAATGAATTAATTGGAAATTGTACTTTTTTTTTCAGAATATCATATAACATGGTTAACTTCCTTAAGTTATCTTAATGTTACCCTAGAAGTTCCTCTTCTGTTTGTTATTAGTAGATAGATCAGAAATTGAGAGATTCCCTAAGTTTTTGAAATAAAAAATAAATCAATAAACATTTAGTAATATCCTCCTTTGTGCCAGGCACTGTTCTAAGCTCTGGGAATACAAAAAGAAGCAAGAGAGCCCCTACCCTCAGAGAGCTTACAATCTAATTAAATATCATTGATAGCTTATGAAGAAAACATTTCAGATAACCATGAAAGTATGAATTTATTGATTTATTGATTGAATTTATTGAATTATGATTTATTGATGATACCTGTTTAAACACTTAAAGTATTTTCAAGGTTCTCAAACTTTTTAAGTGAATCTGCTTCTTTTAAAATACAAAGAAAGCCTGGAAATAAATTAACTAATTCTAGCTCTGTTTTATAATTCTAAATACATGGAAGTTGATAAAAAGTATCTTGACCATTGTAAGATATCCAGCTGCAAGTGTGTTCAGGTAATAAGACCTGATACTGACAAGATTAGGGAAAACTATAGGGTCCTAAAGCTCAGTGTTGGAGAACAAGAAAATACTGGAAAGAACTGAAACAGAGCAAAGACTTGCTGATAGGCCACACTTTTAACTTTAGGCAGTAGGTGATTCTTTAATAAATAAGCATTTATGTTCAGTTCAGGTAAGCAAACTTTTTTTTTTTTGTTACTGCATACTGTTTACAGAGCACTGTGCTGTACCCTGAGGGAAATACAAAATTTATTTGAGATTATCCCTTTTCTTATAATACTTAGAGCCTCGGAAAGTGATGAGAGACATAAACAGGTATCTCTGGTATGTAGAAATACATGAACAGCACATTAGAGAGGTGTAAAACAAAGTGATATTTAGGTCCACTGGGAAAATATCTTTACTAATGAGTCAATCATGGGAGGCTTCATGGAGGAGGGAGATAGATGGAAGTTGATTAGATAGTTAGGAATTCAGTCAGCAAAGAGGAAAGATCACCTTCTCAGCAGAGGGAACAGTGTTCTTAGACAGTCTTGAGGTGGGAGAGCCTAGAGTATCTTAAGGAAATGGTGCAGTCTGCTTGGAGCAGAGGACAGTGATCTGAAATAATGCACGTTGGCACCAGTTTGTAGAGTGTCTTCTGTGCCAGGCAGAAGAGTTTGAACTAAAGTCCTTAGGCTCCATGGAACCTCTGAAAGATTTTGGGCAAAAAGATGACCTGATGATAAATTATAACCTGAAATAGAAAAAGAGCGTCTCAGCATTTTGTCTCATAAACTTACCATATTAATTTTTTTCCCTAGTGAGAGACTGTATTGTTTATTTCATTTATAATTCCCTATAAAACTGGACAGTGAGCACTTGACAAATGTTCTGAACTCACAGAAAGTGTTAATAGAGTGTGACCAGTTTGAGGAACAGGAGATTGGGTCTTACCCATTATCCTTATCACATTCAGCTGCCCTGTTCAGCATCCTTTTGAAGTCTCACTAAATCATGGTGATATCTGGGAATTAAAGATTTCTAACCTGTATATTTACTAATGTCATATAATAATCCTAACCACACTTACCTTCCTTAAAAAGTTTATCAGTGGTATCTTATGGGAATGTGTAAGTTGAAAGAAGCCAAGGATCGGATGAAAGGAGCTTATTGCATCCTTGTCTTCACCCTTAAAAAAATATAAGGCAATGGACAGATTCATGGGCTCCTCTCCTCTTCATAGCCACAAGAGGAATGTAGTAAATGTGTTCTTAGGAAGAAGTTTGTTCTCCTTTTACTAGAGAGTAGCACAGGGTACCCCTGGAATCACAGCAGAAAATACCATCAGCAAACATTTATTAAGCGTTTAATTGCCAGGCACTACTATAGTCTAAATGCATCCAGTTATCCTCCTTGTCACACCACCTGACATCTTCACTACTTTGGTCTGCCTCCATTTTTTTTTTAAACAGTGTGCCAGGTAGGTTAGAACTAGAATTATGCAGAACTTCAAAAAGATAATGAGAAATGGTATCCAGGAGTTTTGAATGATAGAGCAGAGAAAAAGAGGAGGGTCAAGGTGAAAGGCCTCTGTTTTCTTAGTAAAGTAGGAAGATAGGTCCTTTGCTGAGAGTGTGCAAGGATCCTGAATGTAGAAAGGAAATTAAAGTGTTTCTGGAAGCAGAAAAATTACATCTACTTAGCCAAGCATTTCAAGCCAAGTTATTCCTGGAATATGGCATACTAAATGTCATAGCCAAATGACCAGTTATATCTGTTTCTGGATGTAAAGCACTTGCCAGCCAGCCAGAAGTAGGGATTATATATGAAAGGACCTGAAAATCTATATCTAAGATGGATGTTCTATTGTGAGTCAGTTTTCTAATGAGGAGAATTTTTACATACTGACGTAGGCCTTTGAAACATAAGCACTATCCCCAAAACTCAGGAGAAATGACAAGAAATGGTATAGGAAAAAGAGAATTATAAACACCAGAGTCAACAGCAGATGTGGCAGTCATTTCTAGAACATATAGCATTAGTGGAATTTAGAAACTTTGAAGGTAACAAGAATCAGACGATTTTCCATGGAAGAAGAACAAACCTATCGATGAGTGAATAGTGCTGTAGTCTGGTGGAGGGACAAAGAAACTGCTGATATCTCAGTGCTCCCTAAGGTATCCATGTGTCAGGCTAAACTACCTCAGCCAGAGGGCAGCTGTTCTTTTAGTGGACACTCGCTGAGATTATCTTGTAGAAGTAAGGTTACTGTCTAGTAATATTTTTACTATCTTTCTGTCAGTATTAGATACTCATTGACCCACTCTCTGTGCCAGGATGTTGTTTAAAATGTAAAATGTTATTACAGAAGAGATTTCATAAGAAATGTGTATCATTCAAGTTCTCCATGAGACTTCAAAACTCATGCCATTAAAAATGCCTTTTTAAAATGTTACCTAAGCCTGGAATAATGTTAAGTCAAACATTAAAGAGGACTTACAGAAAATTGTGGCCTGATGTCATATATGCAGAAGTATCCTTTTTTTCCCTAGTCATTTGTAGGCTTTGGAGTTACTTGTCTCCAAAACACTGTGGCACAAATTCTTGAAATAGTAGGGGATGGCTTAACTTCCCTGTAAATGACAGGCCCATAACTAATGTAGTGGGTGGTGATGAGAGAATGAGAAATCAGAGTTTTTCATTCTGAGGCAGCCAGCAATTCAGTTTTCCACAGATTGGGAGCAAAAGAGGTGGTGTGAGTTTACTAATCACAGGGAATGAGTCTGGGCAGAGTAGCAGTAAATTGGAACAGCTTCACTGACGACAGCATCCGAGTAGAATGTTCTCTGTCTCAGCTCTGCCTCATGGTGTCTTAGAATTGTGCACTAAGCTATTGAGTGCCATGTTTTCTGTGTACAATCTTATACCTTCCCTCAAATTTCTGATTGACTCATCTCTTTGTCATCCTTAACTAAGTCAACAAGTAAGTCAACAAGCATTTATTAAATATCTACTATGTGCCAGGCACTGTGCTAAGCCCTGAGGGATGAAAGAAAAGGCAAAAGATAGTCCCCTACTCTCAAGAAGCTCACTGTCTAATGGCTACTATTAATTAACGTGGTTACAATTATTCTCAGCATTCCCTGAATACTTAGTTCTGTGGTTACATACCTTAAATTTTGTTCCAGTTCATGTTTTGTCTGTGTGTTTTGATTTGTGTTTTTTACCTCAACTTGTATGCTAAATTGTAAGCTCCTTAAGGACAGAAGGACTGTGTCTTTTGATTTCTGTGCTATTATAGTAGAATATTTGACTTGGTGCTACATTCATCAAAGCCCAATAGGAAAGGAAGCACAAGTCTGATCATGTCACTACCTTTTTCAAGAAGCTTCAGTGGCTTCCTTTTGTCCCTGAGATAATATACAGATTTCCTTGTTTTGAAACTTGAAATCCTTCACAATCTGACAAAGACCTATATTTCCAGACTGATACCAGATTACTCACCATCATGCATTCTACAGTCTAATCAAGCAAGCCTATTTGTTCCTATACAAATGATGTTCAGTCTTTCTCCTCTTCGTCTTTGTACAAGTTTTCCCCCATTCTTGAAATTATTTTCCTCTTCACC
>NW_020954648.1:9455447-9627384 GCF_900497805.2 Vombatus ursinus
GACTGTTTTGTTTTTGTGTTCTGAGGGCTTCACACAGTGTTTGGCACTCAATAAGTACTTGTACAATTGAATTCTTGAATTAAGTCCAGCAAAGGAATGGTCAGACAGGTAGGATTAGCACAATGAGAAGAGTGTCAAAAAAAAACCAAAGAAGGAGAGTACACAAGATGATGGGGGTGGAGGGGGGAAAGAGGAGGTCAAAACTGTTTTTTAAGATAGTATTTTTTTCCCGATTACACATCAAGACAATTTTTAGCATTGGTTTTTACAAGATTTTGGAGATCAGTACTGTTAAAAGTTACAGAAAAATCTAGTAAAATGAAGACTGAGAAAACACCATTATATTTAGTAATTATGAGATGGTTGGTAATGAGAGAGCAGTTTCATTAGATTGGTGAGGCAAAAAAACCCAAAAACAAACAAAAAAAAGATTACAAAGACTCTGCAGTAAGGGATATGTAGTTTGGGATAAATTGTTTTTTAGGCAGAAATACCCATAGACTGGAGAGGGAAATTGATCAGGCAGTTATAGTTTAAGCCTCTGTCTGGTTTTGCTCTGACTGTATTCACTAAACCCCTTTATGATATATAATTTGGTTCCATGAGTGGGCCTAACCACTAGGAAGTAGGAGTTCTGTGTAGATAGTCAGATACTTGAAATATATCTTCCCCTGTATGTAAATAAATTGATATTTTGGTTTGTAAATGAAGCTCTTGTGAATTTGATTAGTGTAAATCAGTTACTCAGAGTTTTCCTGTGCCTTCTTAAATAGTTTCTAAAACTGGAAAGCTGTAGACTAGAACTTAGAGTCAGAGGTAAAAGATAGAGATTAATTCTGCCCTAAACAAATTGGTCTCTTTATCCTCATGGGAACATCTTTCTGCAAACAACTAAGTGTTCGAAAGACAGCTGCTATTTAAAGCAATCCTCTGGTCAGTTATTTTAAAGACAGATCATTAACCTATCACTTCTTCTAACATTATGTGTATGTTAGAATTTAACTGCTTTTAAATGGCTGTGCTCTCTTATCTGATTTTCATATATCAGACTAAAATTTGTTCAGATGCAAGTGTTTTCAGTATTTGTATCATTTTCCTTTGCAAAGTCCCTTGGAATACCATACCTCATTGTACCATTGAGATGTAACCTATCAGGTATTTGAAGGTTTTGCTAGCAGAGTTCCCATTTTGCCTGGTTCTGCCATACTGGAAGTGCTTGGAGCACAATCCTAGTCAATAGAATGTCTGTTTTGTGAGGACCAACCTGTATAGGTTGAAAGACCCTCATTACTGGTAGACTGCCCACTGGTTAGGAATTTTTTTGCCATGGCAAACAAAATCATCTTTGATGCTGCACATCTTCCTTCCACTTCTGTGGTAATGACAGCAGAGTGGTAGAAAAAGCTGCTAAAAACCATACCACTTTCAAAATGTCAGAAATATTAACTTTGCTGTTGTTCGTTGTAGCTGTAATATCTTTGTCCAGGGACCAGCAAGTAGACTTAACTCCTACTAGAAGAACTAAATTGTACCTGTCTTGATCTTCTTTGTTATAAATGATACTGAAATTAAATGGATGGCTGGCTCACAGACTTTCCTTACAGTGGCAAATGGAAGGAGATGGTGAAGTTGATTTTATTGTTTGTCCAAAGACCACAGGAAATATTTCATGAAACATTTACTCATCTTGTATTTTAATGCCCATAAGTTTAGTGCCCATAAGTACAAAAAAAGACCACCATGAAAATAATTGCAGCTTATGCACGAACATCTGTTTGTAGAGGATGAAGAGCTAGTGAAGTTACATAAAGATTTTGATGAGACATTCTAAATAAAATCGGTATATTTTTAAAAATATACTTGGTGAATTGAACATAAAATAGGGATAGGCAAGGACAGCAAAAAAATCTGTTGGATAGTGTAGTTTAGAAGTAAGAAATGAAAGAGACCAAAGACTTTTGGACTCTGCAGAAGCCATATAAATCTACATCATGAATACTTGCTTTGAGGAGGAAAAAAAAATAGGAAGGCTCTCGACTTGGACAGCACTAACTAGCATCACAAAAATGAAATTGATTGCATTTTAACTAATAAGAAATGACTCATTACTTATGTAGGACTTACTCCTTGGTTAGCTCTCTGTGCACTGATGATCTATTCACTGCAGTGGTTTGAAAGAGGGCTTTCTCTGCAAATTCAAGGAGTTCTAAAATGAGGAATCTTGATTGATGACCCCACTCATTTCACTTTCTTTATTTTGCTGCAAAATCTTCTCCAGATAAAGGATTATGTGGTAACTCAGTGTCTGTACTAGGTAAAGGCAATGGAGAAAACTAATGCATGAGACTTATTTGAGGGTATTCTTTACAGTCAACTGAAGATGGGGACAGGGTGTTGTGATTTTCCAAATCTACATCCAAATTGGGGTGTTAATGTTGCAGCTCTCTAAATGGTTTCCCATTCTTCCACTTTTGTACTGGCAAATTTCCCACCTCTGATAAGGAACTCCCTCCTTTTTGGGCATTACAGGATAGCAGTTGGTGAGGGAGCAAAGTGTTATCTATTAACTTAGCTTTCAGATTTTCACTTTTGGATTCTTGAGCCCAGATTTTGCTTGAGAGGGATAAGGACGTGGGGTTGGAATATATCCCATTTTATTTGAGATTGGTGAACAAGGGTGATATAGAGGACCTGAGATCTCAATCTCAGATCGTATAGGCTATTTGGGCCCAGTTAGAAATTTATCTGTGAAATTGTAATTGGGGAAGTAGGGTGAGATGGCCTTCGTTGGTTTAAGGGATGAGAGCAAAATCATGAGAGAAGGTATTAAAACTACGTAGGTATAAGAGAATAGCCCTTAATATGCAGATAAGTCTTTCTGGGTGTTCTGCCTTATAATTGCCTGGGTTATATGTGACCTTTAATTGTTATCTCAGTGAGGATCAAAAGCCCTTTGATGTAGTTGCTTATTGCATTTTCCCTTGGCCTACTAACTAAAGATCCTGCCATGGGGAGGAAGGCCTCCAATTATGAATATAACTCTGTATAAATGTAAGTATGTACTTTAAAAAATTTTTTATTAACAGATATTTTTCTCTTCACTGAGGAGGGAAAAGAAAAAACCCTTGTAACAAAAATGCATAGTCATGAAAAACAAATTCCCATGTTTGCGATGTCCAAAAATATCTCATTTTGCATATTTTGTACATTTGCATATTTAGTCTATGTCATAGGTAGGTAGCACTCTTTATCTTTGGTCCTGGGAAAACATAATGGATCTTTGCATTGATCAAAGTTCTTATGGCTTTCAAAGTTGTTTGTTTTTGCATCGTTTCATGTATATATTTTCTAGCAAGTAATTTAAATTCATTTACATTCCCCAGAGGAAGGATGGTCCTTGTAATCCGTCAACAAGCATTTATTAAACACTTATTTTGTGCCAGTCATTGTGTTAGGGATACAAAAAACCCAACAATCTCTGCTTTCGAGGAGAATACATTCTAATGGGGGATATAAATATCCAGGTACATCCAAGATGTATGGCAAGCATAAGAAATTAATCTGAAAGAGGGATGACATTAGTGGGGGTAAATGTGGGGAGAGGCCTCCTGCAGAAGGTAGGATTTCAGGTGAGTCTTGAAAGAAGCCAGAGAAACTAGGAATCAGAGGTTAAAGGGTGTAGAGCATTCCAGGAATGGAGGAGAGCCAGTGCGAAGGTATGGAGTTTGGAGATAAAATGTTGTATTTGTGAAACTGCTAAAAAAACCAATGTAGCTGGATCAGAATACACAAGAGTGAAGTGGAAGACTGCTAGGAGGTTAGGAAGGGGCTAGGTTATGAAGAGCTTTAGGTGCTGAATAGGATTTTATATTTGATGTTAGGATAAGCCATTGGAGCTTTTGGAGTAGAGGGAGTGGTCAGTTCAGGTGAGAGTGAGGTTCATCTGATGCCTACTTCCCCCACCCCTTCCTTCATGTTTATATACTCTTTCATCTCATGCACCTCATTTATAAGAGACAGCAACCCTCCTTATTCCTCCTTTGTACACTAATGTATGCCTTTCATTCTCCCTTTTTCTTTCTCCTCTTAAAACTCTCCAAACAGAACCAGTCCACCCTCAGGTCTCCTGTTTGTCTTATTTAACTGCCTCAGAACACTTTGAAGACATTAATGGTCTGAAGGAACACCTGTTCCTTTCTCTTCCTATTAGAATGTTAATTTTATCATTGTACAACCAATTTAATTAAGATTATTTCTTAGAAATTGTTGAGTAAATGACAAAATCAAAAAGCATTTATTAAGCACTTACTTTGTGACCAGTACTGTGCTGAGCTGTGCATATACAAATAGAAAAGGCCAGATAGAACCTTCTCTCAAGGAATTCACACTTTGGAAAAGACAACACATAAAAGAATATTTAGACACAGGCCATGTGGAAAGGCCTAGGAGTCCTACAGGTACAGTGGTAGAGTGGATGGAACGGGTCGGAGAGGTCATATAACAGGCCAGGGGACTGCAGAGCACAGAGGCAGTGCAGGTGTGCCATGATTATGATTAGACCAGCAACCTGGGCAGAGGAGAGGCAAGGGAGGAGGGCACCCTTGATGGTAGGATATCTTCCTAGCTGTCTTAGATGGGTTCTGTGATAGTTGTGAGCAAAGAGGGGGACTCAATGAATAAAACACTCCTGGTCATTGGGGGTGTTTTTCCTCGTTAAGCTTGAAAGCATACATACATAGAGGACAGCTCTTGTAAGTATTATGCTTTGCAATATTGGTGTCATCCTCTATTCTATGCAAACCAGGCTTTAATAGTCAGCCCTTCCTGAGTTGAGTCTTTGAATAATATAGTGTCGTTGGTTTGAAGTAAATTGAAATTTACTGTACCATAACCGATATAGTCTAATGTATACACAATAAGTTGTTCAAAAACCAAACAAAATAATTTTTTGATTTACTAGTGCTTCTATTCCCCACGATTTAGTGTGGTTAATCCTGAGTTGACCATACTTTAAAAATGCGTTTTTATCATAGATTCTGTTGCTGGACCAAGCTGAGGATTTATTCTAAATATTAAATATTTAATAATATTCTAAATATTCTAAAATTTTAATTTTATTGGAAATATTGTGGGAAGAGAATGCTCTATGTTTCCTGTTGATTTTAAGAAGATACCTGAATAGGATGAAGGGCACATAGTTGCTGGGTCTCTGTTTTTTGTTTAATCTTTATCTCAAGATAGTTTGTTTATTATGAAAGTTATAGTAAACATTAGTTTTTACTTTATACTGTGTATGTTCTAGGCTGCCAAGCTTTTTGATGAAGAAGGTAGGAAAAAATTCTTCACACAGGATATGAACAACATTCTACTGGAGTAAGTAACTAATTTCTTTGGTTAAGAACCCCTGAGATAATTGTTGCATTTGTTTCTATTAAAAAGAAACAGTGTATTGTGTTAGATAACAAAAAACAGTGGTTCTACATCATATTTCATGGAGGTGCCTTCACTAAATAGAGCATTTCCAATGAAGGCTGAGTGACCAGTTGCTAGGAATATTAAAAGGGGGATTCTTGGTCCTTGTTTGTATGGTTTGTATTTAAGTAGCTTCTGAAGCTCCTTCCTATTTGAGATTCCATGAAATACTAGGTTCACTACATTGTTTTACTGTGGTATTTCTCTGGGCTTATGAAAAATTATTCCCCTGATTATTGGCTTTCAGTGAGAATTAATATAAATTATATAAATGTTTATAACAAGTATTTATGGCCCAATGGAAAGTATCAAATGAAAAAGCTATAGAATTTGAGGGAAAAAAAAACTAATATATACAAGTATAAGTGTGTGTGCCCGCATGCTTGATGTCAAATTAATGGCCATTTAGTTCATTTGGTTATAGTATAATATTGATGAGTCTGTGGGTTAATGAGTGTTGCCAAAGATTATAACAAATGCTGACTGTTGTTCCCAAAGGCAGCTGGATGTAAAATTGTTAACAACAGGAACGTTTTGACTCACTATCACTGGATTGACAATATTTTGTTCCTCTAACTGAAGAAAAAAATACAATGCATGCCTAGTTGTGGGAGTTAGGTTGAATAGCATTTTTGATAGTGATACAGAGACAATTGAGAGTGGAGTCTCATAAAGCAAATATGTAAATAAATGTATAACAATAAAGTACTATATACCATGCAGGCACAATAAATATTAGTGTTAGTTAATCCTGGCAGCACTCACTTCTTAAGAAAGAAGATTTTTTTAAATCTTCACAATAATCTGGCCCATTTGACCCAATATGTGAAGACATTTAGTCCCCTCCCTATGAGTTGTGTGTTGTATGTTTTCCTAGGTCTACCTTTCCATAGTCATAGCTAGAGATTCATT
This sequence comes from Vombatus ursinus, assembly GCF_900497805.2. Lineage (NCBI taxonomy): Eukaryota > Metazoa > Chordata > Mammalia > Diprotodontia > Vombatidae > Vombatus > Vombatus ursinus. The sequence goes on from NW_020954648.1 coordinate 9,461,832, forward strand.
GCCCTCCTGCCTCCATCATCCCTGTCACTTTGCTTTATGTTACTTCCCCCCGTTTTTAGCCAGAACTACCAAGCGATGTATCCAGTAATGCCCAAACTACATGACTTAGAGCCTTAGTCTTTTTTCCTTCCGTTTAATATACTCAACAATCTGAGATCAGATTTTTTTTTTTAAATCAGCAAGTGGGAATATCTTTTTTTATCTTATCTCCTAGGCAAGAACAAAGCCATTCCTCTATCCAGAAAATGATACCAGGTGCTCACCACCTCCAGGACGTGACACCCTAAGTCAGCAGACTCAGCATTCTAGAGTTGCCCTATTACTTTTTTTTTTTTTTGGTGAGGCAGTTGGGGATAAGTGACTTGCCCATGGTCACCAAGCTAGTAAGTGTCAAATGTCTGAGGCCGGATTTGATCTCAGGTCCTCCTTACTCCGAGGCCGGAGTTCTACCCACTGCACCACCTAGCTGCCCCTCCCTATTACTTATTAAAATAGAATTTTCTGCTCAATTCCTTTTCCAAGGTGGAATTCCTAGCTCATAATGTTTCCAGTGGGAAGTGATATGCTGTAGTAATGGGAAGCATGCAGAGCAAAATAAAGCTCAGTAAATTTATTTTGCATAGTCCATCTCCCCTCATTGACCTTACTTCTTCTCTACACAGCCTCGCTCTCAGTAGGCAGTTATTTCATGGATGTCCTTGAATCTCTTGTCTCCTTAACCTCTTGCAATTCTTGCTCTGCTAACCAGCTTTAGATAATTCACATCATTCATCTTCTCCAATGCTATTCTCATACTGAAGCTCCTATTTGGGGAAGTCATAAAATCATACACATTTTTACTTTGTGTACCCATTGCTACATCAAAAGTCTATTCATCTTGATAGCTTCTTATTCTCTTACAAAGTTTCCTCCCATGCTTATTAATCTTTTATATAGTCCTCACAAACTGACATTCCTCTTTTCTATACTTTTTCTTTTCCTAGCTCCTAGAAAGAAGCATCTATACTTCTTGCTTCTGCTTTTTTTTTCTGCCATCTGCTTGTTTCTCTAATTGAATGAACTATCTTTTCCAAAGTTGCCAATGGGCAACTATTAAATCCAGTAACCCTTCCTTAGCTTTCATCCTCATTCCCTTTCTGTAACATCTGATATTATGGGACCGCTAGGTGGCACAGTGGATAGAGCTCCAGCCTTGGAGTCAGGAGGACCTGAGTTCAAATATGGCCTCACACTTGACATTTACTAGCTCTGTGACCCTAGGCAAGTCACTTAACCCTGATTGCCTCACCAAAAAGCAAATGAAAAACAAAACAAAACAAAAAAAAACCACATCTGGTATTATTATCCTCTTCTTGGATATCCTTTTTTTTTTTAATTTAATTTTTTTTTCTTAGTTTCTGTGACAAATCTCTGTCCCCTTCTCGTGACTGTATGACTATTCTACTTTAGTCTCTTTTAAACCGCCCATGTGTCTTTTAAGCATACTTTTTCATACTGTTCTGGCACTTTCTTGACCCTTTTTGCTTTCTAAACTGTCTCTGAGTGACATCTGCTTAGGATATCTTGTATATCTCAGAGATGTATGGGACCTCAGAGACTGTGTAGTTCAATCCATATTTGCACAAGAATCTTCTCCAGAGTATATCAACAAGTGTTCATCCAGCCTGTCCTTAAACATCTGTAAGTGAGTGGGAGCCTATACCATCTCAAAGCAACATACTCCTCTTTCGATAGCTCTGATTGTTCAGAAGTTTTTCCTCAGATTAAGGCAAGTCTGTCTCTCTACAACTTCTATACACTGTTACACTCTTCATCTCAGTAAATAACTCCAGAATTTACGCTGCCTTGCTCTTTCTAGATCAACAGTGGTAGTCATCTTTATCTAGTTGTCCAGTGGTATTTAAAATGTCCTGTGCTCGAAATGGAGCTCATCATTTTCATTGTCCTTCCCTCCCCCAATCCTGGTCCCTTAACACATACACTTAACGTATAGCTTGTCCAAATTCATCTACATATGTTGAGGCCACCAACATCTTTCTGGTTAAATTGCTTAAATTTGTAACCTCAGAGTCCTTAACTCTTCCCTCTTCCACATTCAGACTCTCCACTGTCCTATCCAACCATGTGCCACGTTTTGTTGAGTGTACATCTACAAAATCTTTCACATGTTTCCCGTCCTTCTGAAATAGCCACTGCCCTAATACATGCTTACAAGTGCTCCCTAATGCCTCAATACCTCTGAATCTTCTGTGTCTTTGTACCTCTCTCTGTTGCTAGCCTTATTAGCTCCTATGGGTTTTACTATCAAGTCCAATCAGATGTCTCAAAGTTATACTTGTCCAGCCCCATTCTCTCTTCTGAGTTCTGGTTTTGTTTCACTAATTTTTTGGGCATTTCATCTTGGACGTCTTAGAGACATCTTAATTCAACATAAGTGAAACAGAACTCATTCAACCCTGCTACCATATTCACTTGTTTGTGTCAAAGATGCCACTATTTTTCAGTTTCCCAGATTTATAGCTTTAGTTACAGACTCTTCACTATTTCTCATTCCACATATCTAGTCAGTTGCCAGATCTTGTCTTTCCTTCCTCCCCAACATCTCTCACATCTGACCCTGTCTTTCTCTGTTCACATAGCCATGACCTTAGTTCATTGAGACCCTTATCACCTCTTGCCTGGAAGGTACCTCCTAATTATTTTTTTTGACTTAAGTCTCTCTCTATTCTGAACAATCCTCCATACTCCTCCTAAAATTATTTCCCTTAAGCACCTTTCTGATCATATTACTCTCCTACCCAGTAAGCTGTAGTGGTTCTCTATTGCCTCTAGAATAAAATACAAACTCCCTTGTTTTAACATCTAAAGCCCTTCAAAACCTATCTCAGCCTATCTTTCCAAACTCATTATACATTATTCACATTCCTGCACTCTGTTGTCTGTCTAAACTGACCTAATTTTTGTTTCTCACACGTGGATTTCCATCTTTTCATCTCTCTTCCTTTGCACTGACTATTTTCCATGCTTGGAAGGCATTCCCTCCTTACCTCCACTTCATAGAATCCCTCTTTTCCTTCAAGATACAGGTCAAGCACTACCTTCTACCTGAAGCCTTTTTTGATCTCCCCAACTATTAATGCCCTCCCTCCCTATCTTATACTTATATTTATTCTGTATATAATTATTTTGTTTCTCCTGATTGAATATGAAGTCCTTGAGAGTATGAATTGTTTTATTTTTTTTTGTCCTTAAATCACTGATTCCTAACACAGGGCCTGGAAAATAGAGGTGCTTGATAAATGTTTAATTGATTGACCTCAGAAGGTCTATTTTATATTTGGTTATCTCTAATTACTTTGTAACTAACTGTTTTATATTTGGTTATTTCTAATTTTTAGGATGTTTTTCCTTTAAAACTTTAAACCTTGCAACTTCCACCCATTGCTCCTTCAGGGTCAAGATGAACAAGTCTAATTCCTCTTCTGCATGGTAGCCCTTCAGATACTTGAAGAGAACTGTCATATCCCTCTCTACTTCAGGTTAATTGTCCCCACATTCTTTAATATACTCTACTTTCTCACCTTCCAGATCATACTCTTCTGAATGTACTCCAACTTGCCTATATCCTTACTAAAATGTGACATCCAGAACTGAGTACATTATTCAGATTTGCTCTGATCACAGAAGGCTAGAGGACATCTATGCCTCCTTTATGCAACTTACAAGAGCCCTTAGTCTTTTTGGCTCTTGTGTTTCACTCTTCACTCATATTCATTAAAATTCCCTAGATATTTTTCTTAGGAGCTGTTGTTGAGCTACATTTTTATCATCTTGCACTTGTGAGGTTAATCTTTTTAAACCAAGATATAAAAATTTACTCTTACCTTTATTAAATTTCATCTTACTAGATGTGGCCCATCATTCAAGCCTGTAAAGATCTTTTGAGATTCTAATTGATCATTTAGTGTGTTAACTATTCCTCTGTTTCATGTTATCTGCATTTTTGGTAATAGCTGACGTAATGTTTTAAGGTTGCAAAGTGCTTATTCCCATTTTGTAGAAGAGGAAACTGAATCTGAATCCCAGAGTAGTTTAGTGAATTGCTCATGACAACCCAGCTAGTAACTGTCAGAAGTGAGATTTGAATATAGGTCTTCCTGATTCCACGCTGAGTACTAGATCTACTATGCAACATTGTCTTTCTTGGATTTAATCAAAATCGTTAATAAAATTCTTGAACAGCAGACTGTCAAAGACACATTCCTGGTGCGTTCTGTTAGAGAGTTCTCCACTGTTTTGATCTAGCTGTAGAACCAATTCCAAATTCATCTAACTGTACTATCAGGTTGGTGTAGTTGAGAACTCTGCCCTTAGAAGAAGAAGAGGACCTAGGTTTGAATACCTTCTCTGCCACTTGCTACCTATTTTTCTTTGGACCAGTCACTTAACCATTGATCCTTTCTCAGCTTTAGTTTTCTCGTCTATAAAATGAAAGTATTGACCTCTACCTTTGAGACTCTTTCTAGTTCTTAGTCTTTGATTATATGATTTTTGTGGTCATCTAGTCCACATTATTCTGTCTTATTCATAAGGGTAGTATGGGAGACTCTTAAATGTTTTACTGAAATTTAAGTGTACTTTGTTCACAGCATTTCCATGACTTCTACAGCCTACTTACTGTCAAAAAAGGAAATGAGATGAGTCTACCATGATATTTTTTTAATTAAACCATACTTACTTTTAGTTGTCCCTGCTTTTCTTTTTGAATGTTCACAAACCATCTCCTTATTTCTCCAGAAATAGAAGTCAAGATCACTGACCTATAGCTTTAAATTCCATTTAGTGCCGTTTATCAAAAATCAGAACATTTGCCCTTTGGCAGATTTCTTCAAGATCTTGCAGTGATTGCTCACAGTAGTCAATTACAGCTGCCAGTTCTTTCATTGTACCCTAGATTATGATTTACCTGGGCCTGGTGACTTTAACTTAAGTTAAAACAACTAGGTGTTTACTTACGATCAAATGAGATCAAATTAGATAATATTTGTAAAGCTTTTAGAATAGTGCCTGGCACATAGTAGATACTGTATAAATAAAGAAAGTATTTCTGTGGAGAAATAAGTCAGTCAACAAACATTTCTTAAGTGCTATGACAGAAAATCTGTTCTCTGTATTTTGGGCACTATTCCAACAGAAACAGTTTTATTAATTTAGATTATTTAAATCTAAACATTTTTCTGCTTAGAGAAAAGTCCAAACCAACAGGATCTCCTCATGGCCCTCCTCCTTCCCCAACCTCTGTTGTTTGATTTCCCCCCAAAACCACCATGCCTCTTAATTTCCCTATTTCTGCTACCATACTTCCAGTTACCCAGATTTGCAGCTTTGGAATCATGCTGAACTATTTACTCTCCCTTACCTTCCCAAATCTATTCTGGGGCCAAGTCTTGTCATTTCTGCCTGTACAGTGTCTCTTGCATTCCTTCTGTCCTTTAATGCGCCTATCATCCTAGTTCGTCTGGACTACTGCAATATCTTCCTAATTGGTCTCTGCCTCCAGTCGTTTTTCAAATATATTTTCCACACAGCTTGATACTACTTTTAAAGCATAATTTTAACCATGTCCCTCTCTTCTGCTTAAAAACTTCCAATGGTTAATTTCCCTGTTGCCTGTAGGATCAAATACAAACTCCTCTTTTTGGCTTTTAAAACTGTTCACAATGTGACTTATTCCTCTTTACATGCTCTGTATGTCAACAAAACTGGCTTATTTGCTATACTTCATATACCACATTCTGTCTTCCATCTCTGTGTCTTTCTACTGGGCAAACTCCATGCGTGGAGTAAATTCTGTCCTCACGTTGGCCTCTTAGAATCCCAGGGTTTTTTCCCAAAAGAAATCGTTCAACAGACCTTAAGTACCTCATGTGCTAGGCACTGTTGTCCTCATTGTTCACTACCATCTCTAATGGTTCTAGGCTTTAGCTTGGCAATGTTATAGGACTGTGTCTCTCTTTAGTATCCTTGCACAGTTCCCTGCACATATTAGGTGCTTAATAGGTTTTTGTTCAATAGAGCTGAATGGAATCCTCATTTTCTTGCACTTGCTTCCATCTTCTGTACATAGAAAACTCCCTTTACTAATACAAACCAGCATCTTTTCTGCAACTTACAGTCTTTTTAAAAATTTTTAGTTTTAGTTTTCAGCATTTACTTTTGTAAGATTTTGAGTTCTAAATTTTCCCCCCTCCCTCCACTACCCCCTCCCCAAGACAGCATGCAATCTGATATAGGCTGTATATGTATGATCATATTAAACATTTTCATGTTAGTCTTGTTGTAAAAGAAGAATCAGAACAAAAAGGAAAAACCACAAGAAAGAAAAAAGCAAAAAACAACCACCAAAAAAAAGAAAATAGTATGCTTCGATTTGCATTCAGACCTCATAGTTCTTTCACTGGATGTGGATAGTATTTTCCATTGTGAGCCTTTTGAAATTGTTTTAGATCATTGCATTGCTCAGAAGGGCTAAGTCTAACAAAGTCAGTTGTCACACAGTGTTGCTGTTACTGTGTAAAATGTTCTTTTGATTCTGCTTACTTCACTCAGCATCAGTTCATGCAAGTCTTTCCAGGTTTTTCTGAAATCTGCCTACTCACCATTTTTTATGAAACAATAGTATTCCATTACATTCTTATACTGCAGCTTGTTCAGCCATCCCCCAATTGATAAGTATCCCCTCAATTTCCAATTCTTTGCTACCACAAAAAGAGCTGCTATAAATATTTTTGTACATGTGGGTCCTTTTCCCTTTTTTATGATCTCTTTGGGGTACAGACCGAGTGGTGGTATTGCTGGATCACAGGGTATGCACAAAACCCCTTTGCGCATAGTTCCAAATTGCTCTACAGATTGGTTGGGTCAATTTGCAATTCCACCAACAATGAATTATTGTTCCAGTTTTCCCACATCTTCTCCAACATTTATCATTTTCTTGTTTTGTCATGTTAGCCAATCTGATAGGTGTGAGGTAGTACCTCAGAGTTGTTTTAATTTGCCTTTCTCTAAACAGTAGTGTTTTAGAGCATTTTTATCATATGACTATAGATAGCTTTAATTTCTTCATCTGAAAACTGCCTGTTCATATCCTTTGACCATTTATCAATTGGGGAATGACTTTTTCATTCTTATAGATTTGACTCAGTTCTCTATATTTTAGAAATGAGGCCTTTGTCAGGGACCCTGGCTATAAAAATCATTTCCCAGCTTTCTGCTTCCCTTCTAATTGGTTGTATTGGCTTTGTTTGTGCAAAAGCTTTTTTAATTTAATGTAATCAAAATTATCCATTTTGCATTTCATAATCACTCTCTTATTTGGTCCTAAATTCTTCCGTTCTCCATAGATCTGACAGGTAAACTATTCCTTGCTCTCCTAATTTGCTTATAGTTTCACCCATTATGTCTAAATCGAGTGCCCACTTTGACCTTATCTTGGTATATGGCAGCATACAGTCTTAAAGAGTTGCCTGGATCACTGAAAGATTAAGGGGCTTGAAGAGGGTTATGTAGTCAGTAAGTATAAAAGGCAGTTCCTAAACCCAGGTCTTCAGGATTCAGAGGCCAGCTTTCTATCCATACCACACTTTCTCTTCTTCTATACATTCTATTAAAAATCTGAGTTGGTCACTGGATTTCTTGTCTAGCTGTATGAGTCCAGAATAGCAGTTCTACTGTTTCTACCTTTACCTTTTGAAGCATGAAATTATCATTAAAATTAGTTCATGAATCTGTTAACAAATACATTCTATTTTCCACTGATTAGAATTCTCTATTTTATAGGCAAGAAAGTCTTTATTTCTGTGGAGAAATCAGTCAATCAACAAACATTTATTAAATGCTATGGTGGAAAATTCTGTTCTCTGTATTTTAAGCATAAGCCTGACAGAAACAATTTTATTAATTTTAATTATTTTAGTCTAAGCATTTTTTCTGCCTAGAGAAAAGTACAAACTTCCAGAGTCTTCTCATGCCATTAGAAATCTATCTCCCATTAGTCATTTTGGAGTTAAAATTTATAGTATTTTTGAGCAAAGAAAATTTCACAATATGTTAGAACATAGTTGCAGAGCTTAGCTAAAAGTTCATTTAACAGTATGCATTCATCAGACAGTACAATTGTGACTTAAAATCCTCATCCTAGAGAATCCTTTCTTAAATCATTTTATCTGGTTAAGGATGGAGCTAGGCAGTGACCTTAACTAAGTTAAAGTAATCCCTGCTCTTAAATCTAGTTACTACCTTTAATCCATTTTTTTTTGGTACAATAGAATATATTTTTAACCTTTTACAGAGTTTCCTAAAAGAAAGTCATAAAGTTTTTTAAAGGAGGGATACGTTTGTTATCCTTGAAGATTGATTAAGTGCTAATAATGTTTCCTTCATTCAAGTGAATTTGGAAAGGACTTGAGACTGGATAAATATCTCTTAATATTTTCTGTAAGCAAAAGGAGGTCTTAATATGCTTCTGTGGCACCTAGTGTATGCCATGCACTGTGCTAGGTTCTGGTGATGCAAAGTAAAAAAAATAAAACAGATCTGCTCTCAAGAACTTTATATTCTTTTTTTTATTAATTTATTTTGATTTTTCAACAATCAGTTCTGTAAGCTTTTGAGTTTAAATTTTTTCTCCCCCTCCCTCCCCAAGATGGCGTGCAATGTGATATAGGCTTTACATATACATTCCTATTAAACATATTTTCACATTAGGGATGTTGTAAGGAAGAATTAGAACCAATAGGAGGAGCTACCAGGAAGAGGGAACAAAACAAAACAGAAGAAAAAAAATAGCAGTTAGTATGCTTCGATCTGCATTCACACTCCATAGTTCTTTCTTTGGATGTGGATAGCATTTTCTATCATGAGACATTTGGAGATGTCTTAACCCTTCTCAGCAATGCAAGGATCTAAGTCTATCAACGTTAGCCGTAGTACCACATAGCTGTTACTGTGTACCACATTATCCTGATTCTGCTCACTTCACCCAGCATCATTCCATACAAGTCTTTCCAGGTTTTTCTGAAGTCTGCTTGCTCATCATTTCTTATAGCACAATAGTATTCCATTACATTCATATACCACAACTTGTTCAGCCATTCCCCAATTGATGGGCATTCCCTCAATTTCCAATTCTTTGCTACCACAAAAAGAGCTGCTTTAAATATTTTTGTGCATGTGGGTCCTTTTCCCATTTTTTACGATCTCTTTGGGATATAGCCCTAGAAGAACTATTGCTGAGTCAAAGGGTATGCACATTTTTATAGTCCTTTGGGCATAGTTCCACATTGCTCTCCAAAATGGTTGGATCATTTCACAACTCCAACAATGCATTAGTGTTCCAATTTTCCCACATTTGTCATTTTCCTGTTTTGTCAGGTTGGCCAATCTGATAGGTGTGATGTGGTACCTCAGAAAGAACTTTATATTCTAATGGAGGAGACAACAAGGACATATATAAAGAGAATAAATAACAAGTAGTTTTAATACACGTTATTTAGAGAAGGTTAAGATACTAGCAGTTGGAATTAGAAAAGGCTTCATGTAGATGGAGATGTGTAAGTTGCATCTTCAAGAAAGAGAAAGGGAGTAGCTAGGTGTTGCCATGGATAGAGCACTGGCTCTGGAGTCAGGAGGACCTGAGTTCAAATCTGGCCTCAGACATGTAACACTCACTAGCTGTGTGACTGTGGGCAAGTCACTTAACCCCAACTGCCTCACCCCCCAAAAAAATTTTTCAGAAAAAAAAAAGAAAGAAAGAAAGAAAGAGAGATTATGTGAGATGTGGAAGTAATGAGAGTGTTCATTCCAAGCATGCAAGAATGGCCAGTACAAAGGCATGGAGGCAGCAGTTGAAGTGATGTGAGAAACAGAGAGAATGTTAGATTGGTTAGCACAGTAACAGCACAGGAGGGAGGAGTATTGTACATGCACATGATGTTCAAAATATAAGTTGGGAGAAGATTGTGAAAGGCTTTAGAAGCTAAACAAAGGAGCTTGTTTTATCCTAGAGGCAATCGGGAGCCATTGAAATTTGAGTAGGACAGCACCATGGTCAGATCTGCACTTAAAAAAAATCCCTTTGGGTAGTATTAGGTGGCTAGGTATTGCAGTGGATATGATGCTGGGCCTTGAGTCAGGAAGAGACCTGAGTTCAGACCCTGGACAAGTAATTTAACCTCTGTCTGCCTCATTTTTCTCAGCTGTAGAATAGAGATAATATTAACACCTACCTCCTGTGGTTGTGAGGGTCAAATGAGATATTTGTGAAGTGCTTACTGTAGTACCTGGCACATAGTAGCTTAATAAATGTTTACTTCTTGCTCCTTTCTTCCCCATTAGAGTATAGGTTGGGGTGGAGACAGATTTGAGGTACAGATACAATTAGGATGCCATTGCAAACTAAGCAAGAGATGTTGAGGACCTAAAGTAAGATGAATTATCTCTTAAATAAGAGATGCAAAAGATGAGTGCAAAAGATGTGAAACTAGAAACAACCAGATTTTGCAACTAATTGAACATGTAGGGTCAGAGACAAGGAGCAGTTCAGGATAATACTGAGATACAAGTATCAGAGACTAGAAAATTTTTGGTGCCTTTAACAAAAATAGAGAATTTTGGTAGAGGGGTGACTTTTTTGAGGAAATAATGAATGAACACTGTTTTAGAGATGTTAAGTATGAAGTGTCTCTGGGACATCCACTTTGAAATGTCTAATAGGCGGGCATTTGGGGATGCTAGACTGAGGCTTAGGGACATATTGGGCCTATGAGTCATCTACACTGAAATGATAAACCTATAGGAGGTCATTAGGGATGCCTTCGGGAATACCCATACGTAGTGGATATAATATGAACAATAAAAGCAAAAGAGTCTGAAAGGAGAACCAGAAAAGGGTAATGTCATGAAATATCAGGGGAAAGATAGAGAAGTCCTTATCTTCTTTGACATAGCCATTGGACCTGCTAGTATCCAGAGGAGTTTTCTCCTCTTTGGCTAATTGAGAGGCATCTTGGTGATACAGTGCTGACCCTGGATTCAGGAATACCTCAGTTTAAATGTGGCCTCAGCCACTTGCTAGATCTGTAACCCTGGGGCAAATCATTTAACCTCTGTTTGCCTCAGTTTCCTCAACTGCAAAATTAGGTAATGAACTGCATCTACCACCCAAGATTGTTGTGAAGATCAAATAAGATGATATTTGTAAAAAGTGCTTAGCATAGTGTCTAGCACATAGGTAGGCACTTAGATAAATGCTTATTCCCTTCCCACTCCCTTCTGTGTAAAAAGAAGCTGGACTTCCTTTCCTTTCCAAAGTTATAGTTCATTCTGAAGCAGTTGAGCCATGGTATTAGTTTTGAAGAGTATTGTCTAAATCTTCAGATCATCCCCTTGTTCCACATATTTTACATTGATAATATTTTCTTAATTAGCTCTAGGCTGCATCTTAATGTGGTCTTGTATTACAGTGACTATTTTGAGCCTGTACAACTCTATACAGTAGTAGCTGTCACAGAAATTTTTCCATCTTTGAGAAAAAGCATACTTTCCAGAAAGCCCTTTCTCCAAAGACATTTTATCCCTAGTAGCTTCTGAATATTCCCTCATTTTCCCCCACTGATAAAGTCCTAGGCCGAGTACTTTTTAAACATCTTATTTGTTTGCTTAGGAATTATTCCTTGCCTACTTCTAAAAAAAAACACTTGAGGTTCCTTATAAAACTATAGTTGAAACAGTTTAATTGAGAATGAAAACAACTAAAAACAGTTAAAATAAGCAGATGTTAAAAAGAAATAGATATGAACAGACGGTTGAGATAAGTTAGTTACTGTATTTGAACATTGAACATAATTGAGTTTATTTAGCAGGGTTCCCTGGAAGATAAGTTACATAAGGAAATTTGTTTAGTTGTGTAGTACTTAGAACATAATAAAGGGAAACGTTACAGGTTCATCTGGAGAGAGGGTTGTTATTTTTCTAGGACCAAATTAAGAAAGAAACTGCCACAGATATGTTTATTTACCTGAACTATGTAGGCGACAGGGCATATTTTTCCCATAGGTTTTAGACTGCACCTTTCCTGAATTTCCAGGAACAGGTCCTTTAGGTCAAAACTACTATGTGTTAGATACAGAAATCAACTCAAAACATCCTGGTTGAATCAGTCAGCCAGTATTTTTTAGTGCCTACCATGTGCCGAGCACCATGCTAGGTGCTAGGGAGACAAATACAAAGAATGAAACACTCTCTGCTCACATTCTAATGGAGGAGACAGGTACCTATAAAATACATACAGTATGACTAGCAAGTTAGTAAACATATACAAAGTAACTTTGGAGGACCCTAGCAGGTGAGAGATTCAGGAAAAACTTCCTAGGGCTAGAACTGTGTCTTAAAAGATGGAGACTCTCAGAAGGAATGCATTCCAAGAGTGAAAAGCCAGTGCAAAGGCTTGGGGAGGAGAGATAAAATGTGTGTGAGGAATAGAAAGAAGGCCAGTTTGGCAAGATTGAGGGGAAGCTGTGTCCAGTACTGCTTTAATAATAGTTTGGGGCCAGGTTGTGAAGAGCTTTAAAAACCAAAAAAAAGGAGTTTGTAGTTTAGCCTAGGAGCAATAGGAAGTGACTGGAGTTGATTGAGTAGGGAAGTGATGACATGGTCAGATATGTGCTTAAGGAAAATTACTTTAGTAACAGCATATCTGTTGGAGCAGACTGGAGGGAAGACAGACTTGAATCAAGGAGAGACCAATTAGGAGGCAGTTGCAATAGTCTAGGTAAGAGGTGTTAAAGGCCTAAGCTAAGGTACAGTCAGTTCTGCTATAACTGCATTTTGAAAACTTGAATTTGTTCCAAGATATTAATATAATAGAGAACATTTTGAGCACTACTCGAATTTTGAGTTTGTTCAATTTCTTTCACAAGAAATATCAAGAATATAGAAAACTATATCACTTTACAATAGGTCACAAGCTCCAACCCTTCTAATACCCACCTCCATAAACAAAATCAGGTCTTTGTCAGATTAAAGTGTCATATTTATTGTATATCTTTTGGTGCAGTAGAAGCTTTAAGAAGGGGCAGCTAGATGGCACAGTGGATAGAGCACCAGTCCTGGAGTCAGGGGGACTTGAGTTCAAATCCAGCCTCAGACAGGTGGTACCTACTGTGTAACCCTGGGCAAGTCACTTAACTCCTGATTGCCTCATTGGAAGAAAAAAAAAGAGCCTTGAGGAGAAAAGGGCTGGTCCACACCCTCACTCTCAACCCTTTCTGCCTTGGCCTCAAGCTTGAGACCTAAAGTGGTCTCTCACTTTGCCAGCCCCACCCTTTGGTGGGAATCCTGGGGCAGGTCAAGCAACTTAGGTGTGGATAGGGCCATTATTTATGGTAGAATTTATGTATTTCTTAACCATTTAACATGTATAAAACTGCTGTCATTTTTAATTATTGTGTCCTTAACCCTATTTTCCTCATGAACTCTGTGGTCTTTATTGTGCGATTTTGCATTGTATGATGTTTTTGGAAATGTGTATATCGAATAATAACAGAACTGACTATAGTTGGTATATGAATGGAGAGAAAAGGCAGGTAGGTGGCAAAGTGGATAGAACAATGGACTTGGAGTCAGGAAGACCTAAGTTCAGATATGACTGTAGAAACTTACTAAGCTTAGATAAATCACTTAATCTCTTTCTACCTCAATTTCATCATCTTTAAAATGAGGATAATAATAACACCTAATTCCTAGTGTTGTTGGATAAAATGAGATAATACACGTAAAGCACTTTGCAAACCTTAAAAAAATTATGTAAATACTACTACTATCATTATTATAGGGTAAGCAGGTGGCACAGTGGATAGAATGCTGGGTGTGGAGTCAAGAAAACTCTTCTTCCAGAGTTCAAATTAGGCCTCAGACACTAGCTGTGTGACCTTGGGCAAGTTACTTCACACTGTTTGCCTTAATTTCCTCATCTGTCAAATGAGCTGGAGAAGGAAATGGCAAACCACCCTAATATCTTTGCCAAGAAAACCCAAATGGGGTCACAAGGAGTCAGACACAACTGAAAAATGACTAAACAACAATTGTTATTATGAAGTCAGATGCAAAAGATTTTGTGAAGGTAGAAATAGCAAGATTTGATGATTGATTTAATACAGTATGTGAGGTGAGGAACAGCATCAAGGTAATAGACCCAGAGATTTGGAAAGATAGTGGTTTGCTCAACCAAAGTAGGGAAGATTGGAAGAGAGGGGAGTGTTTGGTTGAGGAAATAGAGTTTAGTTTTGGATACATTGAATTTTAGATGGCTCTTCAAGATATTCAGTTTGAGGAGGGCAGCTTGGTGGCAAAGTGGATAGAACACCAGCCCTGAAGTCAGGAGGACCTGAGTTCAAATCCGGTCTCAGACCAGATACTTAGATACTTGACACTTACTAGTTGTGTGATGCTGGGCAAGTCACTTAACCCCAATTGCCTCGCCAAAAAGAAAAAAAAAGAGAGAGAGAGATAATCCAGTTTGAAATCTCAGTTGTGGATGCAATTGGTGATAGAGGACCAAATCTCAGTGGAGAGATTGGGGCTAGACATACATGCATGTATATAATGCCATATTCCCATTACATCATGCTGCCTCTGGTATCTAGGAATAGTGGGGATATAAAAGAAAAATAGATTTAGTATACTTGTGCTGCCCATCCCCTAGTTGCTGCATGATGCTACTTAACAAAATCTATAGCAATTTTTTAATTACTTTTGTTTAGCATTGAATTACAGTTACAGGAACAAAGCCCAGGCATCCGAAATGGAGTCTATTCTCACCTTGAGGCTTTTGTACCATGTAATAAAGACACACTGGTAAAACGTCTAAAGAAGCTGCACCTCAATGTTCAGGTAAGATGTTTAAGTGTTAAGAGTTTTATCTTGAATTTGTGAGATGTGATGTAGTCATGAAGATTATTTCAGTGAGTGACTTGTGGAAATTTCTTATTACTTTTGAACTGTATATGGCCTGAACATAGTTTCCTGGTTAAGAAATTTGAAGAGTTGACAAATCTTAGAAATAGTACTAGACTAGAGGTCTCATTCCAGCTCTACTACTAGTTAACTGCATGACATAGTAAGGCACTGGTAGACTCAAAAAGACCCAGATTCAAATCCTGCTACAGAAACTTATTAGCTGTATGACCCTGGGCAAGTCACTTAAATCTCTGGGTCTCTGTTTCTTTATCTACAAAGAGTAGAGGCTGAACTGATGGCCTTAAAGATCCCTTCCTGAACTCAATTTATGATCCTTTGACCTAGGTTCTTATGACAGAACTGAGTAAATCATCTGATCTCTCTTTAGCCCAATTTTTAAACTAGGTGTAAATCACAGACTTTTCTTGGGAATTATGAAGACCAATGAGATAAGAGAGCTTTGATGTCCTCCAAAGAAATGCATATAAAAATATGAAATAGAATTCTCATGTCGTTTTTAAAGCTTTAATTGTCTAATGTTGACTTGCACATTTAGAAAAAGTAAGTTTGTGGAGAATTACTTGTAAAGGTAAAATGAAACTTCCATTTTAAATCAGAAGCAGGTTAGGTAAGAAGTTTACTTTAAGTCATGGCTACATATTGCCTTCACATATTGATTATTGAAGTATACTGGTATTAATTTAACTGACAAATATTGGATGTCCAAGAAAGATGAAATGGAGGTGGAAAAACAACTTAATACTGTTTTATACAATTTGTTTTAAAGAAACTTTACTCCAGTATGTTTGGGCATATTATTTTTAGAGTATCCCTATTCTGGAGGCCCAATTGTAATTTAGAATAGACATCTCCCAAAATCTGAAATGTCTTCTGCAGATTATTTTCCAGCATTCATTTGCAAATTTGCTTGTTAAAGCTTTATTGTTTTTCTCCTAGGATGATCGTTTAAGAGAACCATTGCAAAAACTGAAATTGGCTGTCAGTAATGTTATGCCCGAACAATTGTTCAAGTATCAGGAGGACTGCCAGGCTCGAAGTCAAGCTAAGAGTAGTAGGTATGTTTAACATCAGGTTGGATAGACTCCTAAGTTTAATCTGTCCCATAGCTAGAATTTTTGATTGCTGGGGATTGGCTTTCAAGAGGGCCCTGCCATACCTAAGTAAAAATCCAAATGTCCCAGTGCTATAGTCCCTACTGTAGCTGAATTATCACTCCCTACCACTCCCAGGATATCATCAAGATAAAAAATAGCTCCATTAAATGGATGTGTTGTAATTAAGATCTGAAATGCAGCCACAGCCTGCACTAGCCAGGTAATACCCACAATGACCAGCTAGAGTGCTCTGGGCCCCAAATAAATACTTTGTGAATTGAGAGGCAAAATGCTATCTGTTATTATTCTACTAAGAACTGTCTGTTATTGTTTGACTAATAATCTGAGGAAGACCTTTACCACATAATTTGGAAACTAACATTAAATTCGATGTTTTATATAGAAATGTTGATCCCCTGCATGCTTTGTCATGGATTGTGGCTTTGCATTCCACGAAATTAAATGGTTCATTTTCAGGTCACAAGCAGATGAAGAACGAGAAAAAAATGGATCCGAGGATGATGATGATGAGAAACCAGGAAAACGGGTCATAGGACCAAGAAAAAAATTCCACTGGGATGATACCATTAGGTATATTTTAACTATATCCTTTACTATTTATCTAATTACTTATGTAATGCAACAGTATGGTTTGTAATAAAAGGAGTCCGGTTATGTGGAAGACTAGATCTGGCAAAGAAAGGATTAATATGGAGACAAGTATATTCAAGAGAGTTACTTTGCTTTAGATCTTTTCTCATTTCTGTAATTTGAAGTACACAGTTTGTTATATGATACTTACCCATGAATTTTTCATTTCCCCAGAGTAAATCAAGAAGCAATACATTTTTTTCTGTCATTTTCATAGATTAGGTCCAAAAATTAGTAGAAGGGTAGAGTGTCTTTGTGAAATAAATCAGCTGTCTGTCTTTTTCATCTCTTTTGCCAATATTCCTTAATTGGAATATCACTATATTCTTTTTGACCCTATGTCAGCCCTTGGTGGTTTGATTGAAAAAGCATTAGTTGTGAGTGTTGTGATGTAAACAAGGTGTTTTAGAAATAGAGTAAATGCATCACCAGATAGTTTATAAGTGGTAGGTGTCTCTTACCCTAATTTCATTTCTTGAACTCTTTAAATAATTGTCTACATTTTTTATAGTCAGATTTTTTTTCCTGTTTAGGGCTTTGTTATGTAACCTTGTCAAGATTAAGTTGGGATGCTATGAGCTAGAGACAAATAAAAGCCAATCTGCTGAGGATTATCTTAAGACCTTTATGGAGACAGAAGTGAAACCATTGTGGCCTAAGGGCTGGATGCAGGCTAGGTAAGAAATTTAGCATCCTAAGCTGTGTATCATCTTGTTCCTTATGTTACTTTAAAAAAAATTTTAAAACATTTTGCTAAGAGCCTACTATGTGCTGGGCACTATACACAGCCGGATAGAAACACTTAGGCCTCCTATCTTATGAAGTTTATATCCTTAAAGAGATAAGATAGATATAGACATGAGAATGTGGAAATACAAAAAGTTAATTGTTACAAGACACATCTTTTGTGTGTTTTTGTTTTGTCAGTAGTAGAGGAAGGTGAACAACAGGGTAAGATTCGAAAGAACAATATAAATTTGGGGAGAGGGACTATTACTAGTTAGTCTAGAAATTCAGTAATAGTAAAAATAGAAGGATTATTTATGGGTGGCTACTTTGAAGTTAAAAATAATCTGTATTTAGGGTACATAGGAAAAGAGACTTTGGATTCTACAGGAGGTAGACAAATAGAATTTTTCGCTGAAAGAAGATTTTTCAAAAGGACTTTCTCAAAAATTCAGGGAAATCACCTCTAAATACTTGAAAGGTTCATAGTCTAAGTATGGATGACCAGCCTCAGCAAATTGAGAGGTCATGCAGCCTTTGTGTCTTCAAACCTCTTTACATTGTAGCTCTAGTTAATGGGGAAAAAATGATCTATTATTCCACAGTTAGATATGCTGAAGTCTTAAATGTCAGTGGGATAATTAGAAGCAAAGTCTCCCTTTCCAGCCACTTTGGTAAGAACTTAGAGGTCTATCCAACAAGTGATCATCCGTAACTCAGATATTTTTCCCAAGTCAATAATTGAGTTGAATGTGCAAATAATCTTTTAAGTGGTAAATAGTGGCAAATAATAACTGATTGAAAATCCAGTGGTAATATTGTCTATCTGCCTTTTTTGTCTCTAGAATGCTCTTTAAGGAAAGCCGAAGTGTTCACAATCATCTCACTTCTGCTCCGTGAGTAAATACAGAGGCTTTAAAAAAAAAATCTCATTTGCTTTCATTTCACCTTATTTGACAATTATCAAGCTATGTTAATCTCTTAAAATTTTTGGCAAATTAATGTTACTCAATCCATTTTGACTGATAATGAGGAATTTTAGGAGATGAAAAGAATCAATTAAGAATACAATGAAACGGTGGACTGAATTTGTTAAGTATGTAAACTGTACTCACCATACAAAAATTGTGTTCCAGAAGTACATCTGTAAGTTGCTAATACTTAGAACATGATTTCCCCTAAAAATAATATCACTCGTAGTAGTGACTAGGCTGCCAGGCTAGCGCCCCATAAGTCCGTAGACAACTAAGTTAAGGCAGTACTGAAGGCAGTGTAGTATATTGGAAAGCACACTTGGCTAGGAATCAAAAAACTTTTTCTAATCTCAGCTCTTGTCACTTCCTGTGTGACCTTAAACAAGTTACTTAATGTCTGACCTCTCTGAGTCTTAATTATCATCTATAAAGTGTGCTATTAGTAATGTGACATATGACTGTGTTATAGAGTTGTTTTAAGGATCACATAAGAACGTGGAAACACTTTGTAAACTGTAAAATACTATGTAAATTTCAAGTAGTATGTTTTTAATACTATTATTACTAGCCTGAGTTCTGGGTCTTATAAGGAAGAAACCATGTAGTGTAAGAGCAAAAGAGAAAGTTTCGTCTTCTTTTCTTAACATAGGGTTGCTATGCAAAATCTTTGAAATAGGCAGGTTTTGTTTATATATCTTCCTACTTCCTTTTCTGTTCCTCCAGGCTCTCTTCTAGTAACTATTCCCCCAATTTCTTTATGTTGTCCTAACCTCCAAACAGTGGCTGTCTGGCTCAGGCCTGCTGCATGCTTCAGAGTACTACAAAAGTTCCTACCTTCCATCTCCTCAGTCAAAAGCTCATTTTCTCAGGGTAATTAATCAATGCTCTGTAGCAGACCAACTTATTTGTTGTAACAGACTTAATTTTTTCATACTATTGTTAGCTCTTTAATATTCAAAATATATTTGCCTTTTTAAGAGAAAATACTCATTAGCTCAATCTATAATTGGTGGGATTTTAGTGTAACCAAGAGAAAAAATTCAAGCAAAGTACAAGAAGAGAATTTTGGGCAGGGGAGGCTACCATATAGATAATGCAGCCCTTCCTGGGAGTCTGCCCTCTAAGTCAGCTCTCTAAGCTTTCTGTTTTTTGCCTTTATTTCTTCTACCTCTGAGCCCACAGATTGTCTAAGAACTCTGAATTTTCTTCACAGGGCTTTTAATGGTGGTGATAGAAAAATAACAGGGATTATCAAGGAGTTTTGTATGGTCTGGAGGAAAATGGAGAAAGAGTAGGTTGACCTGGTTTTGCAAGCATTTGTAAATTTTATTTACTTATAAATTGGAGACTTCCAATAAAGTGAAACTTTTTTCTTGTTTTTCTTTTATCTTTTTTCTTCCTCAAACTTTTCCATAATTGCCATTCTTTTAAGTAAAGGGCAAACTACTGCTCCTATTTTTCCTAAAATATCTATTGTATATATATTTCTAAGGATTAGAAGAAGTATATTACTAGCTTCTTGAGACTTCGCAGTAGGTTCACTCAGTTCAGAAAGAAATTATATTCCACCTTTGTCATATTTCAGCATTCTCTGCACCTGTTCATGGGCAAATTCCAGACATCTCCTATCATTTCTGAAATAGGCTTAAGGATAGGAGAAAGAGGGCCCTAACCGTGATTTTAAATAATGTTTATTTTTCAATGTGCTTTTCTTTTTGTATTCTTTTGCTTTATTCTTTTATATGCAACAATAGACAAGATTTTCTTTTTTACTACCTTACATATCTTTCTTTTACTGTTTTTATTCTGTAAAAACATCATTAGTTCAGATTCCACCAGAATATCTTGGCCAGTAAAATAGCGTATTTTAGTATTGTTTATGAAGAAAGAATATTTATAATGTAAACAAGATTATAGAAAAAAAGCTTGATTACTTAAAATATTTAAATAGGGAATGCTCTATTCTTTAAATTTGAGCTATATGTATTTCATAGATTTAGAATAATAGTAGTCAGAGGCAGGAAAGGAACCTTAGAGATAATCTATTTCACCCCTTTCTCCTATTTTACTAATGAGAAAACTGAGAGCCAGAGGGTTACATAGCTAATTAGTGGCACAGTTATGATTAGAAGCTAGATCTAAAGGCTAAATGCATATGTTTAAAAAAAATTCTTTAATTCGTTCTGTTTACTAATTCATGTTGACCTCTCAAATTAGTGATTTACTGAAAATATATTCACTTAAATGCTTATTATGAATATTCTGTGTATAAGATACTGTGATATTTGGTGTTGTGGAAAATTTGGAGATGGATAAGACAAGATCTCTTTGTTCTCAAGGAACTCAGATCGTGTGTGTGTGTGTGTGTGTGTGTGTGTGTGTGTGTGTATGTATGTAAGAGTGCGCGCATTACAAGGCCATGTGTGATAAGTGGCAGATGGTGTAAACACCATACTATTCAAGTAGTTTTAGTCTTAGTCTCACATTTGACTTTCTTTCTTGAATTAGGGCAAAGAAAAAGGTAATTCTGGCACCTAAACCCAAAGTGAAGGTAAGTATTAAAAGCAGCTCTTTTAAATGTAATTTATGAATTTGGAAAAGTTCTCTTTTATAGCTCAAAAGGATATTTTAGTACACAGCATAGACATTGTAGATAGAGTTAAGATATTTTCAAACTTTTTAACATTATAAAACCCTTATATTAAAAATTCAAAGAGCTATCAAGTTGTATAGGTTCAATAATATAAGCTAGCGAAAATAGTGTAAATATTTGTTAGTGTATAGCCAGCAGTACGAATTAAGCAATAATAAATTAAATAAATATTCAGATAATATGGGTTAGGGATAGAGGTCATAGGTTTTCAGTAAACATGTCTGTCTTTTTCTTATTGTTAATGTGGGTCTTGGCGAAACAAATGTCCAGACCGGAACAGAATGCAATATTCTTCCTTTTTGGCATAATTTGTCAATTGCCCTTAAACAAATACACTATTACAGGGCGAAAAGGAAAGTGGCATTTGTAGATTCAGTGCAGTTCAACAATGCCTACTATGTGCAAGGTACTATTCTAGGTATTAGAGGTACAGAGACAAGAAAGGCCTTAAGCTTATGTTATATTGTTCAATGGTAGAGGGAGAGAATACAATATTTAAACAAATAAATACAAAGTTATTTTGGGTTGAGGCAGTAACACTAGGGAGATCTAGGGTAGGGTATCAGAAAGAATCTTGGGTAGGTTATTACATCTACAGTGTGCCTTGAAAAGAGCTATAGAAGCTGCCACCTCCTTCACTAACTCATTAGGATGAAGGGGGCAAGGGTTTTCAGTGGTGGAGGATAACCAGTCAACATGCATTTATTTAACACATAGTATGTGTCAAACATTGTACTTAAGCATTGGAGATACAAAAAAAGGCAAAAACAGGGTACCTGCTGTAGTTGAAATAGTTGATCACAGGCTCAAGGTTGTGAAGGGAGAGAGAGAGACAAGAAAAAGGGATGCTGGGTTGGGGGGGAAGGGCTTAGGGGGACTAGAGATTATGATGAGGATGAACAATAAGTTAAGAAGAAATGAAACATGGGAAGAAATGGAGGGATAGGTTATAATCAGAACAATTTGAGAATTAAAGGTTATAAAACAGACTCAGTTATGGATGATAGTGAGATTTGATATATGATATACCTGTGAGTGACTGGAGTAAAGAAGTAGATCCTGAGTGCTGAGGAAGTTGTTGAACTGGGAGTTGAGGATTTTTAAGAGAACATTAATATGTCTGTTGAAATGCTTGAGTTTGAGGACATACATTGGTGTGGAGAGGAATATTGAGAACTATTTTGTTGAAAAAAAAAATGAGCACCTTAAGGATTGTAGATGATTGTGAAATTCTTAGATTTGATAATATAGGAGGAAGCATAGCTTTTTGCCCTTTCCTCTGGACAGAATTTAACTTCATGCAGTTGTTTTTCATTCATAACCTTACACCTAAGCCCTGCCCTTTATAACTTTACAATACCTATAATTTTTCATTGTCATCTTTTTTTTCCTCCCTTCTCTAATCTATTCTACTTCCTAGAAAACTAGTCATCAGTGTTTCTTTTTTAATTCAGTTTTATTTTATTTTCAGTTCTGAATTCTCTCCCTCCTTTGTCTCCCCCACCCTTCCTCCCCACACACACACTGAGAAGGCAAGAAAAATAAAATCCATTACAGATACGTACAGTTTTGCAAAACAAATTCCTGGGGCATTAGCCATGTCCAAAGTAGAAAGAAAGAAAAAGTAAGGAAAAAAATATGCTTCAACATACATTCTTGAATCCATCAACTTTCTATTTGGAAGTAAATAGTATGTTTTATCTTGGGTCCTTTGAAATTATTGTTGATGAGGGGCAGCTGGGTGACACAGTGGATAGAGCTATGGCCTTGGAGTCAGGAGAACCTGAGTTCAAATCCAACCTCAGACACTTGACACTTAACTAGCTGTGTGACCTTGGGCAAGTCACTTAACCCCATTGCCTCACCAAAAAGCAAAAAAAAAAAACAAAAAAAGAAAGAAATTGTTGTTGATGGTTGCGTTGAACAGTTTCTCAGTCTTTCAAAGTTAATTATTTCTACAGTGTTGTTTTCATTGTATAAATTGTTCTCCTGGTTCTACTTACTTCACTTTGCATCACTTCATATAAGATTTTCCAAGTTTTTTTGAAACCATTCTGTTCATCATTTATTATATTGCACAATAGTATTCCATCACACTCATATACCATAACTTTTTCAGCCATTTCTCAATTGATGAGCATCCTCTTAGTTTCCAGTTCTTTGGTACCACAAAAAGAGCTGCTATATTTTTGTACAGATAGATCCTTTTCCTGTTTCTTTGATCTGTTTGGGGTATAGACCTTGTAGCAGGATTGCTGGTTGAAAGGGTATGAACAACTTAATAGCCTTTTGAGGCTATCAGTTCTTACAATGTAGCCACCTTTCCTGACGAACAAAAGTGAGGGATAGAATGGAAGACCAGCTTCCTTAAAATTGCCAGTTCCATTTTAAGAATATGTCCTTTGACCTGAGCTAATTCTTCCAAGGCTTATCTCACTCATGAATTTAACCTTTTGGCCACTTTAGCAGTATAAGAAGTCCTTTAGTCAACAGACATATAACTTACTTGCCAAATAGAGAGAGCTGGCTGCTAAAGGCAGTACCAGCTTAAAATATAAGCTCATTTGTAAAATCTTAAAATGGATTATGAATGATTATAAATTGTATTGTCTCATAAAGCAAAGAGAAACAATGGAGGGCAGAAGGAATTTAAAGCAAGCTTAGTAAGATATCCAACTATGCAGAGTTCACCCCAAGGGGATTCCAAGATGGAAGGAGGAATGACAAATATAAGTAAAGTGGAAAAGATTTGCAAAAACCATTTTAACAGACTTTTTTTTCCTCAAGGATATAGAAACTATCACATTTGGTCTAAGGTGCTTACAGAGGAGATAGAAATGATATTAAAGGGAACAAAGACAAGAGGAAGTGATACAGATGTGAGGGCATTGAAGAACTGAAATACCAGATATCTAAAGGGAGAGGAGGATATACCAGAATATGAAAGCATCATAAACCTTAATACCCCAAAAAAGGTGACCAAGAGAACATAAATTACTACTGACCTATATGATTGCTGTCATATCCTTATAAAATCTTTGAGGGTCATCTACACACAAATTGAGAACATCCTCAGTAGAGTATTAGTAAAAAGTAATCTACTTTAAGATTTTTGCAAGTAATATTCAACAATAGACTACCTCATTGACACAATTGACTGAGAGATATGGAGATAAAGATACTGTGTTTATTGAGTACAAAAAAAAAGCCAAAACATTAAACTCAAGTAGAATAAAATATCACCTTACAGTTTCAGTTTTTTTTTTTTTAAATAGCACAGTATTTTCCATCCACATATAAAGATCATTTAGGGCCTTTAGAAGATATTAACAAGAAAAATAAACCCATTCAGTTATCTTCTTATAATAAACATCAAGAGGGCATAAAGCAGGGACATGCAGGCTTACCAAGAATATTTGCTACTATGAAGGAGGTCTACCACAGAGTCTACTTTAAGACTTCCCTAAGGATGATGAGCTCCTCCAAATTCATTTATTTGTGGATAATATTGTATTGATTACATCAAGTTCCAGAATATTGCAGAGCCTCCTAAAAAAGATTAGTGATCACTTAAAAGTAGTTAGGTACAGTCATTCAGAAAAAACTAAATGGATAACAAATTTCTTTTGCTCAGATTTTAATTTACATCTTTTTGGACACCCTATAGAACTTGTCCAAAAGCCTGTATATCTGGAACATGTAGTACAGATGGATAGTGGATTAAGCTGACAACTGAAAAGGAGCAGAGACTGGATTACCTTCAGGAAATTGCATAGCATTTTTATTGACTTCAAGCTTCCTTGCAATAGTAAAAGCCCATCCTTTCAGGATAGGCATTTTATTGGTGCTGCTATATGGCAGAGATGTGGAACACAACTACTTCTGAAAAACTAAAGATAAGTGCTACAGAAAGGGCAATGAAAAGGCTTATGGTAGGTCTGAGGAGGCTGCAACATATAAACAATGAAAAATGCCAAAGAACTGGAATAAAGGATGTCATCAGGAAATTGTATGACAGAAAGAGAAGTTATATTAGTCTCATGGCAAGAACAAGTGATGATAAGTAGACAGCCAGATTGCTTCACTGGTGCTTGTGATGTCAGGTGAAATTGAGGAAAGCCTCCAACATGTTTGGGGAACAATCCCTTGTATTAATCTTTTGAGAGGACATGAATGTGAGTGGTATGGAGTAGGTGGCCTTGGATGGGCAATGTTCTGCATCATTGGAGGGAATTCTCAAATTAATGAGATCTGAGCTTCATTTGAGTGATTAATATCCAGTAAAGATATATTTGTCTCATGTTTTGCCTGAAGTTAGTCCATTCTCCTTTACTTCTTTATTATGCTTGGTTTCCCACTCCCTCACATCATTTTTATCACTGCCACATTTTGCCACCTCAGCATCCATATCACTTTTATTATCTTCACTTTTCTTAGCTTCAAATCATGGTTTATCCCTAGAATATAATATATAGCATTTTTGAAACTTTAGCTACAAGCCCTGGAATTATCCATTATACTATCCATTAGTATTTTTACATAAATTTCTTTATTTTTCTTCTAAGTGTAAGAGCCTGATTTCTTAATTTCCAATACAGTAAGCATTTATATATAGATAGATAGATAGATAGATAGATAGATAGATAGATAGATAGATAGATACGTGTGTGTGTGTGTATATAGATATATATATATATCTATATACACACACACATACATATATAATCCACATAAAAAACTCTTTGGGAGGCGCTCAATAATTTGTAAGAGTGTAAAGAGGTCCTTAATGAGATCAAAAAGTTTGAGAACCACTGACAATAGAGAATTTTCCATGCCTAGAATGCACCATTTCCATATCTTGTTAAAAATCCTTCCTTTCCTTTAAGGCCCAGTTCAGGTGCCACAATGAAGCATTTCCTGAATTCTGCTACCTGAAAGTGATCTCTCCCTCCTCAAATTTTCTTATAGCACTTTTGATCTCTCCTTATCATATTCTGTCTCTTATACTTGTGAAACATCACTTTTCCTTTCTAGATTATAAACTTCTTGAGGGCAGAAATTGTGTTATTTTCCATTTTTGTATCCTTATAGCCTAACAACAATGTCTCATACATAATAGTTGCTTAATATATTTGCTATTGAATTGAATTTTTCTAAATGTAATCATAAGATCCATACTTATTTCTCTTATGATTTACTTGTATTATATTCCCTTTAAATGCCTCTAGGATAAACATTCTCTCTTAATGCTTAGCCTCTTTTATTCCAAACTTTGTTCAAGTAGTCCTTAATTGTTCCAATATTATCATAATTGTTTTCATGCCTCAAGAGTATTTTTGATGATGGATTATATATCTTCAGTAATGAAAATTGGATAGCATGTCAAAGTAAACTGATGTCCCATCTCTACTAACCATTTAACTATGCACATAATAGTAGTCTTTATGTAATCTAGTATGTGATTTTTCAAAGAGAAAACTTTTAATATTGACAAGGAAGTTAGAAATTTGGGTATTAAAATGCATCAGAGCTTCTCATTAGACTAGTGTTAACAATTTCAGAAGGAAACTGCTTCTCCATTCTCTCTGCTGCCTCCTTCACTTAATTTCTCTAGTTCTCAACTTCCTTCTCAGTGAAACAAGGGGCTTTGATTATTCCTAGGAGACTATTCCTTAGGCCAGTACTTTCAAATTCAAGTAGATCCCTGGGTGGCAAATTGATTTTGAAAACCATAAATTACCATCTATGTTTTATTATATTTTATTTGTTTTGCTAAACATTTCCCAATTACATTTTAATCTAGTTCCCAGGAATGAATTTGATACCTCTGCCTTAAGTTATCCTTAAACTTCCTTCTTACTTTGAAATCTAAGAATCTACTACCCTCAAGTAACAGGTGCCCCGTTAGCCACTATAGAAATGTTTGCAAAACCCTGAACATAGATTAAGATTCTTTAATTTATCTTAAACTTGGGGGAAATGTCCTTTTTCAGGTATATGCAATATTTATTGAATAGAATTTTAATATGTTTTTCACATATATGGATTTATGTTGATTTTTTTTTCCTCTCCTCTTCCCCTATGACCTCTCAGGGTTCTCCTTATATTCTCCTTGCTTTATAGTTTTTTGAAAAGTGAATTGTTTTAGAAAATAGTCATTATTCTCTAAGGAATATAAAGTTCCAATACCTTCCTATTACTACCCTCCTCTGTCCTAACCTGTGAGTGAGGTTCAAAATGTAAATAGTTTTAAAATAAATTTTCTTCCTACTTAATGACAGTGAGGCATCAATATCTTTGTCATCTTCAGGTTATGTGTGGCAGAAAAGTAAGATGTCAGGGGCACCTAGGTGGCGCAGTAGATAGAACACCAGCCCTGAAGTCAGGAGGACCTGAGTTCAAGTCCAGCCTCAGACCAAACACTTGACATTTACTAGCTATGTGACTTTGGGCAAGTCACTTAACCCCAGTTGCCTAAAAAAAAAAAAAGTAAGATGTCAAGAACTGGAACTCATTTTTGTTGTTTTGAATCACTTGGACAAAAAGTGAAAACCAAAGGGTCATTTTCATTTAGTATAGGTAGGAATTGGAGGATAGGGGCAGGTTGTAGACTGTGAATCCAGAAAGCCACTCTGTGGTCAGACTAAGAGCAGTTAGCCCTAACTGCATGGGCCAAATAGGTAACCTGGTTTCACTGTTCCAAGATCCAGGATGCAAAGGGGACCTTAAGGCAGAAGCAGAATCCAGATGCAAACCAGATTCATATTAAGCATAACGGAACAGAAGGAGAATAAAGCCCACAAAGGAGGAGACAAAGGAATAGTTACTCAGGAATTGCTATAGGCCAGGGGTGGAGAACCTGCAGCCTCGAGGCCACATGTGGCCTTCTAGGTCCTTGGGTACAGTCTTTTGACTGAGTCCAAGTTTTACAGAAAAAATCTTTTTATTAAGGGAATTTTTTTTCTGTGAAGTTTGTATTCTAAGGGCCACACTTGAGAAGCTAGAGAGCCACGTGTGGGCTCGAGGCCGCAGGTTCCCCACCTCTAGTAAAGGCAGATGAGTCCACACTGGAATGTGACTCTTGATCCTAGTATTGTACAGGTAGTCTCGTCTCTGTCTTTTCAAGCAGTCTTCTTAGTTAAGGCAAACAAAGGGCATTAGTCATGTATTATTCGCCAAAACTAGATTAGTGGTGTAGAGGTACTTGTGGTTGATCATTATAGCATAGTCAGAATACTAGGTCCTCAAGCTTCTCATCACAGTTCTAAGAATGGAGATTTCCATTGAAAAAAATTAAACACTGATTGGCAAGGGACTCTTTAGTGTCTGAGAAATTTATACATTGTAACTTTTTTTTTTCCTTTTACTCAAGGACTGTAGTCCAAAAAAGGACCAGAAAATACATACATCTTTATTGTCTTCAGTTGGTGGTCCATCAGTGAGCTCTGTTACTTCTGCTGTTGCCCCAACCAGCTCTAGCAGTACACCAGCCCAGGAAACTATTTGCCTTGATGATTCACTAGATGAAGATCTTTCTTTTCATCCACCTTCGCTGGATTCTGTTTCTGAGGCATTAGCTGTTATCAATAATGGGACCAAGGGCCCTCCAGTTGGCTCTGGAATAGGTATACCAACTACAAGACCTCGACCAGGACTTCGGGAAGAAAAATTAGCAAGTATCATGAGCAAGCTGCCATTGGCTACTCCAAAAAAAATAGAGTCAGCTCAGACTGCACATTCATCAAGTCTTATTGCTGGCCATACAGGACCAGTACCAAAGAAACCCCAGGACTTAGCTCACACTGGTATCTCGTCAGGCCTTATTGCTGGTTCCTCAATTCAAAACCCTAAAGTTTCCTTAGAACCTCTGCCAGCCAGGCTTCTTCAACAAGGACTCCAACGGTCAAGCCAAATCCAAGCATCTTCCTCTTCACAGGCCCATGCCTCTTCTTCCTCTTCCCAAGCCCAAGCTGCTGCCTCCTCTCATGTTTTGGTGACTTCTCCAGAGGCCCAAGAATCTTCCTCAGTAACACAAGTGACAAAGGTGCACCAGCATTCAGCTGTCCAACAAAACTATGTGTCCCCATTACAAGCCACCATTAGTAAATCACAGACTAACCCAGTGGTGAAATTAAGTAGTAATCCCCAGCTTTCTTGCTCATCCCCACTCATCAAGACTTCAGAGAAACCACTTGTATACCGCCTTCCTTTATCTAACTCCTCATCTGGAAGTGGCTCTCAAGGGTCCCATCCACTGGTCTCTCGGACAGCACCTAGCACCTCTACCTCTAGTAACTATTTAGCCAAGGCCATGGTGTCACAAGTTTCCACCCAGGGTTTCAAGTCTCCTTTTTCTATGGCTGCATCCCCTAAACCTGCTGCATCCCCTAAACCCGCTGTATCTCCTAAGCCTGTAACATCACCTAAACCCTCTGCCTCACCCAAGCCTTCTGCTTCACCTAAGCCCTCTGCCTCACCCAAGCCCTCTGCTTCACCCAAACCTCCTGCTTCACCCAAACCCTCTATATCAACTAAACCTTCTTTGTCAACTAAACTTATCATATCTAAATCCAATCCAACTTCCAAACCTGCCGTATCCCCCAGTTCTTCCAATTCAAGTGCACTAGTAGCCCAGAGTAGCCACTCTCCCAGTAACAATCCAATCCATAAACAGCCCAGTGGAGTAAATATCAGCAGACAGTCTCCTACCTTGAATTTACTGCCCTCTAGTCGCACTTCAGGCCTTCAGTCTGCAAAAAATCTTCAGGCCTCTTCAAAGTTAGCTAACCCAGCATCCACTGGAACTGTTGGAAAGAATAGCTTGAGTGGAATCGTAATGAATGTACCTGCCAGCAGAGGTGGCAATCTAAACTCAAGCGGAGCTAATAGGACTAGTCTGTCTGGGGGGACCGGAAGTGGAACACAGGGTGCTACTAAACAGTTGTCTGCTCCACATAGACCATCCACTGCCTCAGGGTCTTCAGTTGTAACAGCCAGTGTGCAGGTAAGTACTTAATCTATATTTGTCTGATAATGTTAAAGATTCAGTTATCTTTCTTTTTCCTAAGCCCTTTGGATAAAGTGTTATGAATGAATCCATATATGTTGAATCTATAGAATAAACTTATTGATCAGATTTTCAATTCTATTTTCAAATGTATTGGGCTTATCCATTTGTTGGACAGAGAGCAGGAGAAAAAAACTTAAACCTTTATAGTACTTAAAAAAATGATATCCATGTTCTTCTCACATAATTTTCTAGGTGTTCCAAAAAAGAAAGTAAGATTTATAGAGTGTTTTTTCTCATTAATAATACTAAATTTTTCTTGAGTTGATTATGAAAGAAAACTGAAGCCTCCAGTAATATATCATTTATATTTAAATTACACTTTTAACTTGAAACCCTCAGAAGTCTGAGTGAGTAGATCTAAAGTAGAAGTCTTAACATGCAAACTCATGGACATAACAAGATAGTTGTCTATATATTTTAAGGACCATTCAGGTTCAGGTTGTGTTTCTTGCCACTCTCCACCCCTATCTCCTCCT
This sequence comes from Vombatus ursinus, assembly GCF_900497805.2. Taxonomy (NCBI): domain Eukaryota; kingdom Metazoa; phylum Chordata; class Mammalia; order Diprotodontia; family Vombatidae; genus Vombatus; species Vombatus ursinus. Next base: position 9,492,512 of record NW_020954648.1, read on the forward strand.
AGGTTTCAAAATAAAAAAGATCATTTCACTGATATGTATTTTAGATTTGGTTCATCGTGAAATAATGCATTAATTCAAATTCCACTCTGAAGGAACTTAGAGATATATACTGGTAAGTATATTATGAAGATTGGAGTCGTGATGCCATATTGACCTTCTATGTAAAACACTTAAAGTAAAAAGTAGTCAATAATTATACAGCCTCTTATAGTATCATAATAGAGTCTCTTCCTTCCTCTCCAGCAGGTACCATCCTTCTCTTCCTTCCAGGCCACTTCCTTCTTTGGAAGGGTGATGGCATTTGCAGTTAGGAACAGAGAGGAAGCACCTATATATATATATAATTGATACTTGTTCACCCAAGACTCCATTTCTTTCTGACACCATCAGTTCCTTCTCTAGCTGTGAAACTGACAGATTACTGCTGTCCCCATTATTTACTATCAGCAGCATGTTAATCCTCTGCTCTCACTTTTCTCTTGACGCAGTGGTAGAACTATTCCTAAGCCATGCATAAGCAAATAAAGTTTTTAAAAGAAATTTTGTCATGAAACTAAGATTAAACATGTAAAGGACAAGCAGTAGTATGAAAAAGAAGGCTTTACAAGAGAATAGCAGGTTCTTAATCCTCTGAATTCAAATTTAAATTAATATGAAATCTAACCTGAGTTGTTTTGGTTGACATAATCTTCAGGCGTAGATGGATTCTTATTCTACTTTACAGCCTAGTTCTTTTCCCCAACTCCAAATAAATCTTATCTGACTCCGGCTTCATGACCTGAACTAACTTATTTACCTTCCATGAAATTACCTAGCACTTTTCCCAAATTACACTTTTCATTCTACCAATAGGAAGCAAATTGTCTCTTTTCTAGTTGTAAAACTAATTCCCTTTGATCCAGTTATCAAATCTATTACTGCCCCCTGATTTTAGCTATTTCCTAATAGGTTTCCTCCTCCCAAATTACTTATGAATAGTTAACTGACAAGGCCTGAGCCACATGAATTATGACACTTCTCTTCTTGTTCATACCACTGGGTCATGTTAACAGCTGCACATACTTTACTAGGTTTTAGCTGGTGCTTCAACTCATTTACCCAGGGGAAGGCTATCTATAAATAACTTTACTATGTTTATACAGTGCCAGCTTTTTAAATATGTGGTGATATTTGATATACGTAGACTTCTTCTATACCAAAAAGCAGATATAGAATTTTATCAAGAGATAGCAGCTAGCTATAGGTCACGCAGCTGATTTTGATAAATACCAGTGACTTGTTGTGAATCCTGAGAGAGAATGAAAAGTGATTCTATATGCACATATGTGAATGGTAATATAGCAGTACTTACTGAACCTGTACTGTTACTGTACTGTACTGTTAATATGAACTAGCAGTCTGACAGCTGCTTAAAAATGAATCTACTGATGCAGTTATACTCTAGTAGAAGTCTACATTTGTATAAGTGTCAAGTCTAGGTCAAGGGCAGTAATAATTCCACTATGTTCTGTGTTAACCAGATCATGCCTGAAATATTTTGTCTAGTTCTGCATGTGACACCCAGATAGTATCTGCAGGAGGACAATAAGGATGGTGAGGGATCTTGCAACAGTCTCATATGATATATTATTTAAGGCAGTGGAGTTGTTTAGTCTGGAAAAGAGAAGACTTAGGGAAGAAGACTTTTAAGAGTACCTTGTTTTATGTTGTTCCAGAGAGTAGAAGTAATGCAAATGAATGGAAATTTTAGCTAAGGAGATTCTAGCTCAGTATAAAAAAGAACTATTATTATAAATCTGTACAAAAACAAAACAAATTGCCTTGTTCAGACTAGATGACTACCTGACAGGGATCTTATAGTTAGGATTTCTGCATTAGGAGGGAGATTGTACTGGTTATCCTCTACCATTACTTGAAGCGCTCAAGATTCTATGAATGTGGGGCAGCTAGGTGGCACAGTGGATAGAGCACTGGCCCTGGAGTCAGGAGTACCTGAGTTCAAATCCGGCCTCAAGACACTTGAGGCTAGCTGTGTGACCCTAGTCAAGTTACTTAACCCCAATTGCCTCACCAAAAAAAAAAGATTCTATGAATGTATATGGTATAGGATGTGGTACATGTATGTTTAAAAGTGAGAAAAGAAAGTCTTTATCCAGTTTCTGGGGAGGTTGAATTGACCAGGATAACTAAAGAATGGTAAGGATACTAGGTATATGGTAGGAGTGACCAAAGATTATTACTTTTGGTTTGAAGGCACATAATACAGTAGGAATGGTTTGAGGAGAAATATTTAATATGCCTGAATCAATAAGAAGTTTTACAGGCTGATAAAATCTTAAGGCCAAAAAATGTATCTGCAAAGTAGATAGACCAAATACATTCATATGTGCTAGCTCAGCTTATCTTTCTACCCCAACACAAAACATTCTGTTACTTCTATATCATTTCCTTCATTTCTGTCACTTACTTTCCTCTATACAAAGCTCAAGTCAGTAATAGAGCCTTGATAGTCTGTCAACACTTGTCAAAAATGCTATTTGCTAACTTCATAGTAGGTACTATGGGGGATATACAAAAAAAGTCTGATATACTTCAGCTGTTCTTGAAGGCATTTAGAGCCTAAATAGGGAGGTGATACATATATGAAACAACTAAAGAAAACACTTTTTAAAAAATCATTGAGTGCACATTAAATGTACTACTGTAATAAAACTGAATACTTATGTCTTGAGAGTCTATGTAAAAGGTTAGGGGATGACACTGAAGTCTTCATCATTGCTTCTGTATTAGTTTGAAAGCAAGAGTAAAGAGCTTGGATTTGATGAATTAAGATATTAGGGAACCACTCTGTATATTGTAAAGAAGGGAGTGGCATGATGAAATGAGCAAGATGATTTTACAGTTGTTGGTAAGATAGATTGGAATGGGGAAAGATCAAAGGCAAGAAAATCAGAGAACTCCCTATTGGTCCAGTTATAAACTGTACTTTTCCATCTTTCCTCAATTCAAATATGGCTTGCATAAAACCCAATTGTTTGCTGTAATCATGCCCTTAATTACACTTTGTCTGTTGGTAGTATCTGAAGCTATAGCAGATAGTTTGCCCACCTTTTGGCACACAAGCTGGAGGAGCTTGTGTCTTCCTGTTGGTGCTACAAGATAAGGGAAGCAGGTCCTTCTTTCCTGTTTGGGGCTGCTTCCCTAGTTCGTAGAATTGAGGAATCTTACTGCAAAGTCCACTGACTGCCCTTGCCTCTTTCATATCACCAACAGTAGAGAAGAGTAGAGGAACTATGGAGAGCACAGGGAGAGGATCCCAGAAATCCCCTTTCCTGAAGAATTTGTTTGGTTTGGGCTATATTTTTCCCTTGACCCTAGGGCTCTTGCAGCTCAATGTCAGAATAAAGTAGGCAAAAGAAGGAGGCAGGGATGGTAAGATCCTACGGAAAAGTGTGGTTTCCATATTTTGCATCTGAGTGAGGAAGTTGCCTAGTAATGGAGTGGGGATAAGAAAGAAGATGATAAGAAGAATGATTGTGATTCATCTGTGCTAGCCTCCTCCCTATCCTCAAAAGGTCTGTTGAAATTCTGGGGTCTGGTATTCTGACTTTAAAATAGGGTAGTGATGGAGAGTATTTTTAATTTTTCTTTCAATTGACACACTTAGCTTGGGGGACCCAGGGTGGCTTGATATCCAAGTTGGGGGATGTGGATATCATGCAAAAAAGAGGAAAAAAAGACTACTGTTTTCCTCTGGACTGAGATTTCTACCAAACCCACGGTGGAGATGTCAGAGTAAAGTCACAGCAGGTTAAGAAGAGGCTATGGGATTGAAAAAAGTAGAGAAATAAAGTTTGTTTTACCACTGTCATGTGCAGAATCCTGCAAATGGAAGGTAGAGCTGACAAGATATTTCTTTTCCTTGAACACATCCCTTTAGTATTGCCTGAGTCTTAATGCAACATGGTTTTTACACTTGACTTGAATGGTATATTCCTAGGGATGGGGATATCAGGGGATGTAATGGACACAGCCCAGATATATGAATCATAGAGTAATGTAAAATAATAAGACTGATTCTCTAGTTCTCACATGAAAATATTAGAATCCCAGAGTTGGAAGGGACCTTGTGGGTCATCCACTCCAACTTCCCACCCAATGCAGGAATCACCTCTACAACATCCCTGAATGTTGAACAGAACAGGGCTGAGGACAGAACCCTGTGGCCAGCTCACTCCAGCCAGCTCCCTCCAGGTTGACCTTGGTCCATTAATCATTACTCTTTGGGTATGGCTATTTAACAAGTTACAAATCCATTACTTTACTGTCTATATTTTATAGTCATATATGGTAAACTACTTTCTGGTTGGCCTCAGTGTGAGAGAGAAGCATGAATAATATTACTTTAATATAGAAACACACCATGCATGCATGGTTCCTGTCTCCCATAGTTCTTTAATGTTTCTTCTGCTGTTGAATTTTGCATATGTTTAGTTATTGGTGTTAGCAGTTGTGATAAATATTTTAATACATAAGTACTTATAAGGGTTTTATTTTCTTATAGCTATTTAATTTATAAAGTGAAGGACAAAGTCTTTTACCCCTAGCAAATATAAACTGTGGAAATTTTAATTTGTAATTTTCCAAAGTTACAAATAAAGAGTACTAATTTTCAGAATTTGGCAACCCTAAAGAAGGTGCCTACTATTTTAGTTTTTGGCACAAAGTTATTTGTGTGTGTGAATTACTACTGTTAGAGAAATTGTTAGACACGCAATTTTGGTTCTGTCAGGATATTAAATATGTCAGCTAAGGATTTAAAATAATTTTTTTGACACATGGTTTCTGCACAGTCCACAGCAGGTGCATCCTTATTGGCTAATGCCTCGCCTCTCACTCTCATGACATCACCACTGTCTGTAACAAATCAAAATGTGGCTCCTTTTGGGATGCTGGGGGGCCTGGTTCCTGTCACCATGCCCTTTCAGTTTCCTTTGGAGCTTCTTAGCTTTGGAACCGACACATCTGGAGTGACAACCACCTCGGGATCTACCTCAGCCGCCTTCCACCATAGCCTAACTCAGAGTAAGTTTTAGTTATTCGGTTATTTTGCTATATAATTTAAGACAGCAATTAAACCCCACTAATTCAAATGGTTGACTCTAATTAATGACAGTTATGAAATATTTTAAAAGAAAATCTTTTGTATTTCAAGTATGTACAGTAACATAAGCCTAATGAACTCTATAGGATTTTCCTTAACAAAATTTTGTAAAACTTAATGTCCAATGATTTTCAGTTCATTAATACCCCTGCCTAAATTGTGAAATCCTTGATTGCCTAATATGGTGCTTAGGGTACCTCATGGCATTTAGTGAGTTTCTAATGCTTCTGTCTTTCCCACATCCTGCATAAATTCAGGAGTTTATATATTTTAACTTTCTTTTTGAGCAAATATTTCTTAAAGGCGAGTAAGGCCTGGGTGGACTACCAGCATCTCGTATTTTTTTGTCTTAGATATGCTGAAGGGTTTACAGCCAGGAGCTCAGCATGCAACATCACTTTCTCACTCACCTCTGCCTAGTCACCTACAGCAAGCTTACAATGGTAAGATTCTGTATATTTCTTTTTTATCTTGTGTATTTGCAATTTAAAATACCCTCGGCATCAAAAAACACTTCTTTTCTTACTCAAACCAAAGACAAAATGGAGTGGGGAGGGGTTAGGCAGAACAGTTGTTCTTTGGTACTTGATTTAAGTTGATAGGTTTTTGAAAGAAACTCTTTACGTAAGTGGGAAAGTGGAAAGTATAGTATCCTGATAATAGAAGAAGACATCCTTTCTGTTTAGAGGTAACTTTTATGTGGTGAATGAGCTGCAAAAAGAAAAAAATTGTGTCCAAATAAGTAACTAAGAATCATGTATAAGTATCAGACAAACCATCACTAATACATTATAACCAAAACCCACCCTAAGTTGGGAAACCATTTGCCCTTAATGGTTAAACTAGTCTCCGTAATTAGAACCTAGACATTGGTCCACTTGGAGTATTTGGTATATCCCTCAGCCCCTGCTTTAGTTTCTTTACATGGAGCCACTTATTCCAGAAATAGTACCATTTTTTGTTCTTACCAATAACTATTAAAACAAATTCCCCACCCCACCATGAAGATACATGTAAGTTGCATATCTGCACATGGTTAGAAGGCTGCCATAGTAGGATTATTAAAATTTATAAATATTTTAAGCAGTTACACAGTCTAATGATGCAGTCTTTAGCATTAGAATATCAGTATTACTTTGATTCTTGGTACTCCTTCTAACAAGCTTTAACTGGGACAGTGCTACTATTGCCTTTTCCCAGAGTGCTGACATCCAGAGTGTGAACTTTATCCCCAGAGGGATTCATTTCCTCCTCATGGTATTCTCTTTCTGTTTCAGAGAGATTGCTAACCTTGTTCTTTGTAGTACTTCCCTGGTCTGTTTGTACAGTTGTGTCCAGTCCCATTCCCAGAATCCTGTTGTTTGTAGTGCCCCTTTCTTGGGGGTACACCTGCCTCACCCTGAATTCTGGGAGGGGGGCTTAGGTGAGTCTCTGAGGGATGACCCAGGAGTGAACTTGTAGTTGGACTTGTCGTCTAATCTGTGCATTGTTATTGCCAGGGCTCCACTATAGTCTACCCTTACTCCTCACTACTTCACAGCTCCTTAAAGAAATTTCTAACTCTGACACTATCATTCAAGCCATTGCCACCCATCCTTGCCTTCTCATCTTATAGAATCCTTGTCTATGACCTCCTGTAAATCTTCTGTACCTAATATATGGGAAACTGGTATTCTTCTAGATATCTTGACATTGTGTGGATACGAGAGGAACTTACACACTGTTCATAGCTATGAACTGCTCACCTTTTTTTCTTGTCCTAAATTACACTGATGATATCCTAAAGCAGAATTCTTCTCAAGAGTTAGCCACATTTTTTTTCATAAAAAGAGCCATAGGCGGTGAGCTCTCCTCCCAAACCCCTCCAAATACCTATAAAAAATGGCTCTAAACAAATTCTAAAGCAGCAGAACCCACAAAAAGACAGAGTGAAACAAATTTCCAGCCAAAGACAGCCTGGATGGTTGATCGGAAAGGTATATTGCACCAGGCGGGGAGAGGAGCGCAGTGCGGAGTGGGCACGCAGGCTGCAGTGACCCTGGAGCAGGCCTCAGAGGACTGAATTGCAGGCAGCTGTGGTGATTTCCAGACTTCTCAACCCACAAATGCCAAAGACAACTTAGAAGGTCAGTGAGAAAAGTCTGTGACTGCAGTGAGAGAAGGAGCTAGGTCTCAGCCACAAGTCTCGAGCGTGGCCCGGGGCCATGGCTTTTTCCTGAGCTTCCTGCCCACAGACTGAGGGGGAATCGAGTGGCTGATGAGAGGGGGATTGCAGGGATCTCTTTGCCAGTGCTGAGGCAGGAATCTCTTGCTTTGCCCGTTCTTGGATCTGGGTCACAGTTCTGAGGGGCGGTCCTGGGCGAGGAGTGCTGGTGTGGTGAAGCTTGTTGTGGTCGTGGAGAGAAAACACCTCGCCCCTTATCATAGCACCTTGGAAGAACTCAAAATTTTCAGGTCCCTATTAGTATCTCTGAAAACAGCTGTACAAACCCCTGAAGCTTGGGACAGTACATTCTCCACATTGGAAGCAGACTTTTACCTTAACAAAGAGTTTAAAACTCAAGTAATTGGCCAGGATCATGAGTAAGCAGCGCAAAAAGAGTCAGACTGTATTATCTTACTTTGGTGACAAAGAAGATCAAAACATACAACCAGAAGAAGACAATGAAGCCAAAGCTCCTACATCCAAAGCCTTCAAGAAAAATATGAATCAGTCCCAGGCCTTGGAAGAGCTCAAAAGGGATTTTGAGAAGCAAGTAAGAGAAGTAGAGGAAAAACTGAAAGTGATGCAAGAAAATCATGAAAAACAAGTCAACAGCTTGCTAAAGGAGACCCAAAAAAATACTGAAGAAAATAACACCTTAAAAAATAGCCTAACCCAAATGGCAAAAGAAGTCCAAAAAGCCAATGAGGAGAAGAATGCCCTAAAAAGCAAAATTGGCCAAATGGAAAAAGAAGTCCAAAAGATTACTGAAGAAAGTACTTCCTTAAAAATTAGAATGGAGCAATTGGAAGCTAGTGACTTTGTAAGAAATCAAGACACAAAAATAAATCCAAAAAGAATGAAAAATTAGAAAACAATGTGAAATATCTCATTGGAAAAACAACTGACCTGGAAAATAGATCCAGGAGAGAGAATTTAAAAATTATTGGACTTTCTGAAAGCCATGATCAAAAAAAGAGCCTAGACATCATCTTTCAAGAAATGATCGAGGAAAACCGTCCTGATATTTTAGAACCAGAGGGCAAAATAGAAATTTAAAAGAGCCATAAAGTTAATAATTCATCTAGCTCAATAGCTCTTAACATTTTTTCTATCATGGATCTCTTTGGTAATCTGGTGAAGCTTATCAGCACCTTCTCAGAATCATGTTTTTAAATAACTGGAGGTTAGTGAAAAGAAAGATTAATTTTTTTCTGTTTCTTGACCCCTGATGTCTATTCATGGACCCAGGTTAAGAACCCTTGAACTACCTTCTTCAGAACACTAAGGAAAAGAGAAAGTATAAAAATGTTAGTTGTTGTTTTAAATATAAAATAGTATGTAAGTTCTTGGCTCCCAGAGCTGTAAGGAAGTTCTTTCCCATTGGTTTCTTTGCTCCTCCTGTCTTGACATGGGGGGGGTAGGTTATATCCCAAAGGCCTAGATTTCAGTACTGATCAATAACTCTCTCCTTTCCATACCCAATGCCTAATACTTTCCTATTGCTTTGTGTTTCTGAAGAAATAGGTTGTATTTTAATCACCTGTGGATGGTGTATTTAAAAAAAAAAACAACTTTTTTTGATAGACTAGAAAACAAATATGAACATTTCCATATATAAAGAAGACTAGAAAAAGAGGATTTTAAATGAAACCATATCTTTTACATACAACTTGTTTTTATATATCTATTAAATGCAATATAATATCAACATAGTCTTGCTTGTCTTTATACTCTTCTAACTTTCTTCTGCTCTTATCTATGTATTTCAAAAATATTTCATTGATGGTCTTTTTTTCTATTTCTTTTTTTTGGGGGGGTGGGGAATTCCTATCATTACCTATGCACTTTCTGCACCAAGATAAAAGTCCTTCCTTGTAACACATAATTATAGTCAAGCAAACCAAATTTGTGTTGTGTTTGGTCATGACTGGAAATGCCTCTTTCTGCACCTATACTTAATACGTTACTTGGCACCAAGAGGTGGGAGGCAAGCTTCTTCGGTGTTCTGGAGTCATTGCATTGATCTTTGATTCTTTAGTCTTTCAGTTGTTTCTCTTTACAGTGATGTAGTCATTTTATAAAAAAGTTCTCCTTGTTCTCAGTTTACTCTGCATAAATTCATATACAACTTCCAGGGATTCTCTAAAATAGTGTCATTTCTTATGCGCAATAATCTGCTACATCCACATACTTTAATTTGTTCTGGCAGTTGCCTGTTGGTGGGCACCCACTTTGTTTACAATTCTTTGCTACCATAAAAAGTGCTATTTTTGTATAAAGGGGCCCTTTCCTTCTGTCTTGAATTTGTTTGTGTATATGCCTAGTAGCAGTATCCAACATTGGATCAAAGTGGATATTTTAGTGGCTTTTACAGTGTAGTTCTGAATTGCTTTCCAAAATGATTTGACCAATTCACAGATCCATTAGCAATGCATTAGTGTGTGTCTTTTCTTGTAGCCCCTCCAACAGTTATCATGCCCTTTTTTGGTCATTTTTGATAATTTAATGGGTATGACAGAACCTCAGAGTTGCTTTAATATGCATTTCAATTATTATCATTACTGTTCTGAAGCACTTTTTCATGTGATTCTTGAGAGTTTGGAAGATTTCTTGCCTTGAAAACTGCTTCATGTCCTTTAACCATTTATCTCCTGGGGAATAGTTTTTGTTTAAAATGAGTGAGTGCTCTCACACATGCACATGCACATACACACACACATCTTTTTTTGGGGAGAGTCAGTTCCTTAAATATTTGGGATATCATGACTTTATCAAAGAAATTTGCTGCAAAGGTTTACGCGCACACACACACACACACACACACACCTCATTTCCTTTCTAATTTTGGCTGCATTGGATTTGTTTGTGTAAAAAATTTAATTGTATGTGATCAGAATTGTCCATATTATCTTCTGTGATTCCCTCTATCCTTTGTTGGTTATAAACTTTTCTCCTTTCCATAGGTCATAAAAACAATTTCTTCAATTTATTTATGACGTCAGCCTTTATGTCCAAGTCATATGTTCATTTGTGGCTTATTTGCTACATGATGTGAGATGTGAGTCTACATGTAATTTCTGACAGGCTTCTTTCTAATGTTCCTAGCAGTTCTTGTCAGGTAGTGAGTTCATAGCCCAGCAGTTGGGTTTTAGGTTTTATCAAACACTAGGTTACTGTGATCATTTGCTTCTGGATCTTGTTTACCTAATCTGATCAAGTGAGCAACTTTTCTATTCTTTAACAGTACCAACTAGTTTTTGATGATTACTGCTTTTTAGTATAATTTGAAATCTTATTTTTTAGGCCCTCTTTCTCACTCTTTTTTATTATTTTCCTTGAGGTTTTTGATCTCTGGATGAATTTTTGATCTCCAGCAAAATTATAATTTTGTTCGATTCTGCTGAATGATCCTTTTGTTAGTCTGTTAGGTATTGTACTGAATATGTAAATTAATTTGGCTGCTATTATCATTTTTCTTCTATTAGCCTGGCCTAACCATCAACAATTCCTTTCTATTTAGGTCTTCCTTTATGTCTGTAAATAATTGTAGAAATATTAATTTCTCACAAATAAGCTAAGTCAATATGATAAAAATTACAGTGCTACCTAAAATAACTTGCTTCTTTAGTACCATACCAATCAAACCACCAAAGGATTATGTTATAGAGTTGGGGGGAAAATGACTGAATTCATCTGAAAGAACAAATGTTCAAGAATCTCAAAGGAAATAATGAAAAAATGTCAGGCAAAAGAGAGCCTAGCAGTACCAGATCTCAAACTACTACAAAGAGTAATCATCGATATAATTATTTGGTACTGGTTAAAAAATAGAAAAGCTGATCAGTGAAACAAATAAGGTACACAAGATTTAGGAAGCAAATGAACACAGTAGCATCATATTCAGCAAACCAAAGGACACAGACTATGTGTCTCACTGTTTTACAAAGGCCTCATTATTTTACAAAACTACTGGGAAAGCTGCAAAGTAGTCTGAAAGAAATTAAGTTTAAACCAACATCTCGTACCATATATCAAGTTAAGTTCTAAATGGATATGTGACCTAGATATAAAAGATCAGTCCTATTATAAAGAAATTAGAGGAGCATAGAAGAAGAAACTTTTCACAACTGTGGAGGGGGAAATTTTATAACCAAAAAAGTTATAGAGAGAATCACAAAAGATAAAATAGAAAATTTTGGTTACATAACATTGAAAAGTGCTTGGATACTGAAAACCTTTGCAAGAGAAACCATTAATTAGGAAAAAAAATCTCGGGGCAGCTAGGTGGTGTAGTGAATAGAGCACCAGCCCTGGAGTTAGAAATACGGCCTCAGACACTTGACACTTACTAGCTGTGTGACCCTGGGTAAGTCACTTAACCCCGACTGCTTCACCAAAAAAAAAAGAAGAAAAAGAAAAGAATCTGTGCAACAGATTCTCTTAAGTTTTTCCACTGAGATTTATAAGGAATGGATTCAAATATATGAGAATAAATATATGAGAACTCTTCCCCAATAGAAAGATAGTCAAAGGATATGGAAAAATATTTCTCAGGAAAAAAAATCCAAACTATCAATAACTATATGAAAAAATGCCCCAAATCACTAATAATTAGAGAAATGCAAATTAAAACAATTGGGATTCTTCACACCCACCAGGTTGGCAAACATGACAAAAAAAGAAAATTACAAGTGTGAGAGCTGAAGGAGGACAGGCACACTAGTTCAGTGGTGTCAAACTCAAGATAGAAATGGGGACCACAAAATCATACAAAGGGATCCCTATAAACTGTGTATTGACTTAGAAAATTGAATATTAATATTACCTATTTTATTGTATTTTTATTTACTTTAAAAATATTTCCCAATAATATTCTCGTTCATGTATTTGATACCACTACACTAATGCAACAAGGGAAAAGGACCAATATATACAAACATATTTAGAGCAGCTCTTTTTGTAGTAGCAAAGAACTGAAAACTAAGGAGAATGGGGGTACATATCTTAGGAAATGGCTAAACCAGTGATATATTAATGTAATGCAGTATTATTGTGCTGTAAAAAATGGAAGGAATGTATGGTTTCAGAGAAACCAAAGAAGACCTGTAAAAATTGTTGCAGAGAAAAGTAAGCAGAAGTAGGATAACAATTTATACGGTAACAACATTATAAGGAAAAGCTACTTTGAAAGACTGGAGAATTTAGATCAATGTAGCTAGGTGGCACAGTGGGTAAAGCTATGGACCAAGAGTCAGGGAGACTTGCCTTCAAATCTGGCCTCATACACTTATTAGCTGTGTGGCCCTAGGCAAGTCACTTAACCCTGTTTACCTTAATCCACTGGAGAAGGAAATGGCAAACATTCCAGTATCTTTGCCAAGAAAACTCCAAATGGGGACATGAAGAGGTGGACCTAACTGAAAAGACTGAACAACAAATGACCAGCCACAGTTCTAGTCGACTTATGATGAAGGATGCTACCCTCTTTCTGATAAGAGAAGTGATGGACTCAAAATACAAAATACATTTTTGGACATGGACAGTTGGGAATTTCCTTTGTTTGATCATGTGTTATAAGAGTCTTCCCCGCCCCCCATAGGAGTAAGAGGGGGGAATAGGAATAGGGTAGTTTAAAAAAAAAAAGGAAAGAAAAAAAGGGTCATTGAGTTATCCTTTTTAAAAATGCAGAAGCAATGATAGAAGGAAGATCAGAGAAAAAACAGACCGGATAGCTTTGAAAACTCCAGATTCAGAGACTCCAGTTATGGAGCTTAAAGCTCAAGGAAGACATTAATAAGAAAAAAGCCCCCATATACTTCAAAATATTTATATCAACATTTTTTATGATAGCTCAGAATTGGAAACAAAGTAAATACTAATTCTTTTTTTTTCTTCTTTAAAAAAATGCTGTTTGTCATACAGGATTTCTCTGTGGGAAGGGGTGGTACACATAGGATACTGTGGTAATGTAGGGACCAGAAAATATCAATTAAAACTAAAGTTGGGGGAAAAAAGAAAACTAGGTTCATATTATTTTTTACTTAAAAAGAAAAGTGAGCCATACATAATAGCTATCTGCAGTTTCATATACAGTCTCCTTTTTCTGTTCTATGTATATATAAATACCTATTTTTTAGTGTTTGTGAAAATTAATTTAAAAATTTAAAGAAAAAGTAGTTTGTATTTATATTTATATTATTCCAAGATATGTCTATATGTTATGTGTAATATGTGTATATATATTCTGTATTAATTTTGAATGGCATTTTTATATCTCTTTGAGTTTTGTTTGGTAATGTACAGAAGCACTGATGACTTTGTGGGTTTATTTTGTATCCTTTTGGTAAATCTCTGTGGTGCTTTAAATCTAAGGTATCAAACTCCAGGCCCCAAATTCTGAGTGAGGCCCTACAGTACAACATAGGTAATGTTAATTTGTGGTTTTCCAAGTCAGTATGCAACCTGCAGGTTTTCATAACAAAATGAGGATCTATTAATCAACGAAGTTTGAATGTGCTAATAAGGTATTAAAAATAATTTTAAAATAAGTTTATTTGAGTTTGACACCATTGCTCTAAACCAGCACATATTATCTACGGAAAGAAATAATCTCTTCAGTTTCTTTTTCTTATTGTCATAGGTAACATTTCCAGAACAATACCAAATAATATTGGTGACAACGGAAGTTAACTCTTTACCTAAGATCTTATGTGAAAGCCCTCTATAAATGTTGTCTTGATATATTAAGGAAAAGTCAGTTTCTAAACAGTGGATTTTCTAGAGAGAGTTTACTTCTTCTGCCCTGCCACCCCCCAGAACAATTCCCAAATTCACCCTAGTGTCTTCATCTTTTTCTAAATATTAAATTAAACTAAAGTTTAGGCCGCTGGACCTGATCCCAGGAAGCTACTTGCCTGAGATTTTTAAGAAAAAAATTTTTACAACAAAATACACAAAAAATAAGGGAAAAGATTGACACATTTTACAATAATTATGCTTTAAATCCTTTTAGGTTATGTTGTTACTGTGACAGCTCATTCATAATGATAATTTCTTTGTTTGGTTCAGCTGACGGAAACACATACAACCACTTGAGACAAAATTACAAATTCATCTGTAACCTGTTTTCTATGATTTGTCTAAGTTTCTTAAATTTTGCACATTTTGTGCTCAGCTGAATTTTAAATGCTTTTTTATGTATAAACCTTAAAATTTCTTATGAAATTATTTTTAGTGTCTAATTAATGCATCCAAAGCTTGTGGATTAGTAAGGCCTAATAAGCTCTGCTTCCTGCTAGTGTTGTATAACTACTACTGCTAAATGTCATCCTAGTAGATTTGGATCAATTAGTAACCTAACCGAAAATGAATGCAGTTAATTATATAGTAAAATGTATGTGTCCTAAATACATATACATTTTAAAATGTAGGTGTCCTTGAGGTTCATTAGAAGAAATAAGTTAGGCTATTCTGCACTTGCCTTCCCCAGACCTATGGAGAACTGTATCCATGGAGCCAGCCTCTTTTTCCTTTAAGTTAAGATAATATTGCTGTGGATATCATTCTCTGCCCAGCCTTCCTGCCAGCATATTTTAGTTTAAAGTTCTCATATAACCATTAGGGTATATTTTTGTAGTTTTAAGCATTCATTTTATTCCTTCTAACTACGTGATTATTTGTATATACTCAACTCAACTAACTTAATTTTAGAATTTGATGATATATTCAAAATACCTGACCCTTAGGTACCTGCTGCTGCCAGCAGTAGAACCTCAGTACATTTATGGAGGCAGGGTTAGAAAGCACCTGCATAGGGTAGTCTTCTCAGATGACCTTTTAATCCCAGACCCAGACTGAGGTTTTATTACCCTCTCTGGTTGCTGCACAAAAAGCTGCCTTTGAATCAAGTAATGTTCACTTTTCAGTACAGATAGAATCTGTGTAGCCATTTTGAGATAGATATGGAATTGCTCTCCTCTGAAGCCCATGTAATAAGTAACCCCATTCTTAACCCCAATCAAATAAAGATGTAGGCAGTCTTTATCTTACTGTCTTCCTAGGTTTAGCAGACTAAAAAGGTTATTGGACTTGTGTTGAATCTTATGTCAAAAGCAGCTTGGGGAAGCTATAGTCATATCACATATAGGTAGCTGCCTAGAATAATGGGACATATTGGTGCCACCTGATAAAGGTGGCTTTTAGTAAATATTTAAAATAAAACAACAAACAAAAAAACAACAAAAAAAATAAATATTTAAAATAACTATAAGAATGGTCTAAGTCAGAATTCCTTGTGATGGTCTGGTTTAGGTTCAGAACTTTAGAAATGAGTCACCTTCTACTACAAGTAACATCAGTCTCCTGGGGAAAGATTAGGAAGATTGGGGTGGTTGATTTTTTTTAGGGGAGCTAGGTGGTACAGTGGATAAAGTGTTGGACTTCTGGAGGCTTGAAGATGTGAGTTCAGATTCTGCTTTAGACACAATGTGACCATGGACAAGTCACTTATTTTAGCCTTAGTGTTCTCATTATAAAAATAAGGGTAATAGCACCTACCTTCCAGAGTCATTATGAGGATCAAATGAGATAATCCCTCTAAAGTACTTTGCAGTCCTTAAAGTACTACATAAATGCTAGTAATAAGAATAATGATACCAATAAACCTAGATTTTGGAGTTCAAAAGTTTTTCTTAAAATTTTAATTTTCAAGTACTTTTAAAAGTCCAAAGTATCTCATAACCCACTGAAAAAGGTAGTTTGTCTAGTGAAACAAAGTTTGTTTATACAACACATTTAAAACTGCCTAAATAGAACACATTTTAAAAGTGCATTGTTATTCTATGAGTTTTATACTTAATATGCAGGTGATGTCAAAAACCCACATTACAGGTACAGGAATGTCTCCCAGCACTATACTTCCCATACAAACTGTATAAATGATCCTTACCTTGTTATATTAGTAACTTTTTCCGAGAGATAGGAAAACATCTTGTAATTATCACACTGAGTAAAATAATTTGTTTATTTGTGCCTTTATTGCCTAGGTAGCTAATGGCATAATGGATTGAGCACTGAGACTGAGTCAAAAAGTGTGAGTTCAAATTTGGTCTCGACACTAGCTGTGTGACCCTCAGTTTCCTCAACTGTAAAATGAGGGTTAACAATAACACCTATCTTCCAGGGCTGTTGTGAGTATCAAATGAGATGTTGGTTAAAAGTGCTTAGCACGGTGCTTGACACATAGTAGGCACTATATAAATTCTTATTCCCTTCCTCTGGTAAATGCCATATGTTTGACACCCTTCACCATTGATATTTTTCCATCAAGGAAAATGCTCCTTTTCTCTGCCCTCTCTCAAGTTTCATCTCAATTCAGCATCTTCATTGCCCTTGGTAGAAAAATGATCTAATAAAATCTCTATTTGCTTAGCTATTCTTTCATTTGATCTTATTAGCTCCCGTGGTTTTAATTATCATCACTGTGCAAATGACTCAAATTTACTCATCTAACCTTAACCTCTCTGCTAGCCTCTAGTCTCATATCTCCAACTGTGTATTTGTATATATCCTCAATGTTCAGAGATATCTTGAATTCAACATCTTTAAAACTGAATTCATTCTATTTTCCCCCCCCAAGGGTTCCCTTCTTTCTAACTTCCCCATTACTGTCAAAGGCACTATCATTCTTCCAGTCACCCAGACTTACAACCTAGGTAGTCTATTCCTTATTCTCTTCCCTCCATATCCAATGAATGGTCAAGTCTTTTCATTTCCACCTTCATAATATCCTTTGTCTATGCCCCTTCTCTCCTCTAAATCCTCATCACCTCCTGCCTCAACTATTTTAATAGTCCACTCTTTGGTCTCCCTGCCTCTCCTCACTCCAGTCCATCTTTCACTTAGCTGTCAAATTGATCTACTAAAATATAGGTCTGACCATATCAACCCCTAATTAATGAAACTTCAGAAGCTCTCTATTACCTCTAGGATGGAGTGTAAAATCCTTTGTCTTTTAAAACCCTTCATACACCTTTCTTTCCATGTGCTTTGCACTGCTTTAACACTGACTCCTTGTTATTCCCCACATATAACACTCCGTCTCCTGGCTGCCCTCTGTGCCTGGCATGCTTTTCTCTCCTCATCTCCACTTCCTGGTTTCCTTCAAGAGACTGCTCAAGTTTCACCTTCTGCAAGCCTCCTTTCCCACTCCTCCTTAATGTTAATGCCTTCTCTCAGAGACTATCCTCAGTTTATCCTTCCTATGTCTTGTTTGCACATAGTTAATGAAGGAATAAAAGATTTATTAAGAGCCTACTATATGCAAAGCTCTGTGCTAAGTGCTGGGAACAGAAAAAGAAAGTCCCTGTTCTCAAAGCGCTCCTATTCTAATAGTTGGCTGCATGTTTTCTCTCCCTTTAGACGAAAGCTCCTTGAGAGAAGGAACTTTTTTTTTTGGCCTTTATTTGTTTCTGTGTGCTTAGTGCAGTACCTGGCGCATAGTCAGATCTTCATAAATGCCATTTGACTGATTGACTGAAAGGAGGCAAAATTGTCTGTGTCTCCTAAAGGAATCAAAAGATAGGTCTTCTGACAATAGAGAAGATATTTTATGACTGTTATAAATCCCCACAGTATCAACATTAGGCAAATAGTAGATGCTAAATAAAATCATGAACAAATGAACAGAATCCTTTTGCTTGCCCAATATGCACTCTTTCATTACCATTTTGGGAAGGGAAAGACATAAGCAGTTATATGGGGCCTATATGTGTGCCAGGCACTGTGCTAAACACTTTACAAATATTATCTCATTTGATTCTCACAACAACCCTGAGAAGTAGGTGCTATCATCATCATCATCATCATTATTATTCCCATTTTACACTTTAGGAAACTGAGGCAAACAGGTTAAGTAACTTGCCCAGGGTCATGTCTGAGGCCAGATTGACCTCAGGTCTTCTGATTCCAGGCTCAGTGCTCTGCCCAGTGTGCTACCAGCTGTCTCTATAAGTGGCATGTTCAAAATTAGTTGAACCTCAAATATAAATTCGTCAATTTGATATAAAAAGAATCCTTCAGTGTTTTTTTTTTAATTTTCATATCCCAGTTTTTCTACTACTTTGGTCTTAATTACTTTAAATATTCTGTTTTTAGGTCTGAGTCACCTTTGCAGAAATGAAATGTCACAAGTATCTTAACAAATTGTGATTTAAAAAAAAAATTGATTCTTCTAACTTTTCTCTTTTCACTCACTGGCCCATTGTTTTCTCTTTCTCAGATGGAGGCCAAAGTAAAGGGGACACTAAATTACAACGGAAAACTCAGTGACTTCCCAGCTAGCAAAGGAGTTGGAACACTTGATTGGCTGATGGGATCTACCTGATGGGAAAGTACTTATGTGGTCACAGGGCTGCTGTTTCTGTCAATGTTTACATTCTCTAGTCCCAAGCACTGTGGTGAGGAGGAAAAGCAAAAGAAAACAATACTTGATCAAAGCCAGGTGCAGGAGGAAGAAAGGCTTTTGTGCAGACTTAGAGACGTTGTTCTCTTCTACAGAAAGACAAAGTTACAATGCTAACTGGCTTTAAAGCGATTCAGTTGTCAAACCCACAGAAGTACAAACTTGATTTTCCCCAGGGGAGGAAGAAGGAATTTGAACAGATTTGGGTGAATTTCATCCATCCTGGGGGTTGGGGCCTGACCACTCTGGGTGCAGATATAATTTCATAATAAGAGAAAACATTTTAGTCCAGTATGTCTGAAATTAGACCAGCTTATCAGGAGTAATGATCATGTCTGCTTGAGTGGCCTATGCAGCAAATAATAAATTTGCCACAGAGAACCCATTAACATGTCCAGTGTCTGATACAGTAAGTAGATGAATACTATATCCTCAAAAAATCCTGATCAAACTTGAACCTTCTTTACTGATGCAGGATCTCCAGCATGTAGCAATCCTTCCATGTAGAACAGTATACAAGGTGGACTGAGGATGCTGCAGGAAATAGGAATAATAATAATCCCTCTCCAGAAACTTATTTTAGCACAGTGATATGTAGTATTAAATCATCTAGATTTTTTAAAGATAATAAGAAAATGGAGTCTCTTTTGCTCCTATCAGATCAAATGTAAAGATTTTCCTCTTTTATCAATGGGTCACTTTCCCCTTAGACACAGGTACTTAATGAATTTCGGCTGGTGTTTTATTTGTCTGCTATTAATTGGTCAATTCTTAATTTCAACTCTTTTTTAATATAGTTACTGATACATTTTTCTCTTTGAAAGGTGGGAAACCGTCAGGGTCAATGTTCCTGCTGTGGTGGTCTCAGTCCTTGCTAGTCTAATAATATGACTTGTGACTCTCTTTAACCTGAATTCACATTAGTTAACAGATTGTTTTTTCATTTGGATAGTGGTACTTCAGATTAACTTTTGATTTAGACAGTAATCAGTGTATTTATTATATAATGGTTCTTCAGTGGCCATTTTGTGTGGCAGTCATATTTTGAGTGTTTTAGGTCAGCATTAAAAAAATTAATTCATGGTTCCTAAAAGAACAATGGGGCTAGTATCATTATGTATAGTGAGGAATTTTTGTGAAGATTTTTACAGCCCATTTCTCCTACCTAAATCCTAAATGGCTTAAATCTATTGTCATTAGTAGCAGTGAAGATCCTAAAGCCTCATTAGCTAGAAGTTTTAACAGGAGAGTCAATCTGAAGGGTTGAGAATCCTCCACTGGTTCTGATTCCATATGAACCACTAGTGGCACAGGATTTTGAGTGGCCACCTGAAGGGAAGTATGTGATTTGTTTGGTTTGATTTGACTTTGGTTTTGGTTTGAGCTTTAAAATACAAACGTTGTTCTGTTTTCTTTGTTTGAAGTATAGCTTTCTTAAAAGCCATGTTTTTCATATCTTCAGCTGTGCTCAGAAGTAAAGGCTTTTGTATTCAGTCCACTTGTATAATAAAATGACAGACTAACCTAAAATAAAATCATTCATTAAGCATTAGAACACTGACAAAAAGATTTCCTTCCAGTTATTCATGGGAAATCATGTCACACAGTTCATTTAGGTTTATGAGGGTACATATGCTAACCCAGACCCTGATTTTCCTTTATATAAAAAGTTCATCATAGCCTAAAAAACTATTAAATTACCAACATTTGTATCTGGATTTTTTTATTTTAAAGTCATGTTGACTTTACATTGTGACAAAAGAACATCTTTTTAAACATGCAACTGAATTTTTGAGTTTTAAAAGCTTGATCATAATGGAGGGAAAAGGTTAATTTAAACTGACTCATTGACTTTGTTTTCTTCTGTAAACCTAAGAATTTTGGTTACCATGATGCAAATGTAAGTGTTTTGACAACCCTAGTAGGCATTTTGGAAGAATTTGGAAGAAGTTGCTGAGAGGGACTCCAGGGCTAGATTAATATGAATTGATTTAAATTTTGGTTAAATTTTTATTAGAGATATTTTTCCACTACTTCATTCGTTTTAGTATTGTCGGCATTTTGCTCACATTCACTAAACTTAGTGGAAAATAGTTTAAAGAATTTCTTTATTTGTATCTATTTGAATGAATGTTAATGAGATTTTTGTTTTAAGGCTAGCCATCTGTGATGAAGTTTAGGGCTTTCAGAGTGTTACTAAGCTTGCTACTTCTGTTAATTGTGCCATGATGTACTAAAATCCATCACTTCAAATTTCATAGTAGAAACACTGTAATACTCATACTTCTTGAATTAACTAATGTTAAATCATGCCATATTGATTTCTTTGATGAATTTCCTGTGTCTGCCTGACAATAGGATTATAAATTATTTTCCCTGATGTTATTTCATACTTACTAATAGAAGTATCTGAAGGACTGAAGTATCTGAAGAATCCTTATTTTCAAGGGTTCAGAAACATTCAGCGTTCATTTTATTCAGTCCTTAATCTCTCTAGGATTCTTCTCAGATCTGTGTTTTTTTTTTTTTAAATCATAAGTAATCTCACCATACTCTGTTCTATTTTCCCTACCTTTTTAAATATTGTACAAGATGGATCAAAAGGCCATTGCACACCTGGTTATATATAATTAGAAATTTCTGCCAAGAGATAAACACATTTTTGTACTTAGATTATAATGTTGGAAATCACCCCCATGTTCTTGTCAGTGTACATTTGTACAGTGTGTCATACTTGAAAAAATGTTCAGTTCATTTGACTATTTTCAGCACAGGAGCATAGGGACTTGTGGATCATACTGTACTTTTGTACTTCAGCAAGGATCAAATTTTGTGATTTTTAAACATGTTAAATTATTGGAAAGGACATTAGTAGATTCCACATTTCTTTGAAAGGAAGAGTGTTTTTCTGTAAGAGTGAAAGCAATGCCCCAGTGCAAAAGGAGAGTTAGCACATTTAACTGAATCCCACTCAGCAGGGTTCTTGTTTCAGGAAGACTAAACTGCTTATTTTCAGCTGTCTTATATTTTTAATGGCCTTCAATGATATATAAGCTGTTATTGTACATAAAAAGAAATCCTCAGTATTCACAAGCAATAATAGCCAGTACAGCTGTCTCTTGACAGAGCAGCACTGAGCTTAGATTGGGGACTGTATGGGAGCAAAGTGTCAAGCTCACTCAGAGCCTCCAAAATAAATGCAAGCAATAATGTCAAAGATAACCCTATAATAATGCCTTCTCATGTACTTGAGAGATCCAGAGAAAATAAATTAAGATTTTTCAGAATGACCTGGGGGAAAGAAGCCAGGTTAATCTTGA
This sequence comes from Vombatus ursinus, assembly GCF_900497805.2. Lineage (NCBI taxonomy): Eukaryota > Metazoa > Chordata > Mammalia > Diprotodontia > Vombatidae > Vombatus > Vombatus ursinus. Next base: position 9,514,663 of record NW_020954648.1, read on the forward strand.
ACTATAGAATTCCTTTCTCAGGATCAGGAAGTCAGATGATCATGTTTATATACTCTTCCATGCCTACCACCCCTGTGATGGATGTTAGTAGCCCATATTGCTGGGTTTGTTTGTTTGTTTGTTTGTTTTAATGAGGGAAGTTGGATGGGGTTTATTCTATCTACAAGGGAGAAACAGAATCAGTAGTATGAATGCTGTGGGTTTGACATCTGTTTAGTAAAAATCTATTAGAAGTGACTTTTAACCCAGGATCTTTTTCCCCCAAAGCAGATCTAAGTTGTTTACTACCCAGGGTTTGGGAAGGGCAGATACCTTTAGTCTCTTTCCTGTACTCATTACCATATCCCCTTGGACCTCCACTTGGTACAAGACATTTTCTGGAAGTTAAAATAGAGATATCCTGTAATTGTCTCAGACTGCCATTTATTAAAAGAACTATATGTTCCTGGGGATCATCTTTTAGGACTCCAACTGTCTGTCACATTTGCTGCTACATTTGTAAAATGAACTTTGACTGTATTAGCAAACTTTAGAGTTTACAGTTCTTTATTTGAAAGAGGGGATCATAGTAGAATTTTGCTCATGGATAGAAATGAGATGTTTTATTTTGGGAGTATACCATGAAATCACAGTGGTCCCTCTATTTTGTTTTTGATTGTTTGGATTTTGAACTTATTTTAAAAGATGGAAATAGAGGAATAAGTAAAATCTGTAGTCAAACCAAACTTGAGAAATCTCCCTATACTTCAGCTCCCCAATTTCTGCTGAACTGAAGTTGTTAGTAGGGACACTTAATCTCAAGGTGGCTTTTTTTGTTGTTGTTGTTGTTATTCCTGTTTTTTTAAAATAATGAAGCAGAAAACAAATGCAGTAGGTAAATGACTAATATTATGCAATTTTTATTTTATAAAAATTTAAGGAGGAAAAAAGTAAAATGTTGGTGAATTTTAATCAGTCTCCACACTTGCAAAATGCTTATTATTGTCCCCTCTAAGATATGCTCTGTTCAGGCCTTTGTCCTTTGTTAAGTGCCTTTTTTTTCTTTTCTTTTTTTTTTCCCTTTTGAAATTGTTCTCAGAGATCCTAAAGTGCAGGCTGAATAGTCAGGGATTTGAGAAGAAAATCTTAAACTTGCCAAGGTGACATCATATTGAAATACTTTTCCTTTTCCTAATACATATGTGGCTATATGTGTAAGGTTTATGTGTGTGTATACATATATATGTATATACACATACATATATATAGATATGCATATACATATTATAAAAACTAGGAACTTGCATCCTTTCTGAACACTCTCCTCCAACACTCTTGCTTTTAAGAAATGGGTAATCAATAGAAATGGGTGATTGGCAGTCGTGTTTCCAGATGGTAATAGCTGCTGCTTTGTGTTTATGCTTGTGAATATACTTTGGAAAAGAACATACATAAGTCTATTCTGATGATTCCATATAGGTTCACAAATGGAATGAAAACAATATTCTTGCTGTCTACCACTAGATATATTAGGTTGTTTAGGCACTTCAGACTTTTCTATGAGTAATGTCCAGTTGTTGAAGTATTGGAACAAGGGCATATTATAAGTTAAGGTGATTGAGTACATTTGAGCATGGAGTAAAGCAAAACTAAAGTAAAAATTAGATTTGGGGTTTGATACCTAAACAATCTCTGAGGGAAGTACGTGTTTTTGTAAGCACTATAAGAAAAAAATAACAACCTAAATTTTCTTCTGAAAAAAAGTGTCTAAAAAAAAATCCCCGTAGCTACATATGTTTTAAAAAATAAAATTACAACTACAAAAAGTTCAGATGCTGAAGACTACAGTCTCAAAAAAGAACTCTATAGTATACTTAGAAGACTTTTTAGGTCTTTTTTTGGCGGGGAGGAGACCATTATGTTGCTCTTGATTCAGGACTATGTAAAGTTGTTCTTTGATTCAAGAAGTACATATGTCCCCATATCTAAAATTCTTCTATGTAACTATTGAAAACAAAGAAGAATAACTTAATTTTTTACAAAGGAATTCATTATTTTGGGTTGAAAGTTTGAGATTAATTAATTTGTGAATCCAGTGTTTCCCTTCTCTAATGTAGTCAGTAAATTCCCTTTTAAAAAATTTGACTTGAGGGAAAGCTAAGGGTGAGGAGAGGAAGAAAGGAGCAGTTCCTGGTAGCATTATTGAGTTAGAACAGGTATCAGATCTTCTGGGTTCAGTCATAAGCATTGTCATTGGTTTGTTGTGTTTAGGGGAAAATCATTTAACCTTCGTGCCTCAGATTACCCATCAGAAAATTGGGTATAACAATCTTCACCTACCTCCCAGGGATATCACGAAACTTTAATATTTCAAAAGAATTTTTAGTTTCTCTAAAATTCCTACTTAAGTGCAAAGTCTTATTATTGTTTTCTTGTAAAGGCTAAGTAACTGTTCCCCCATAATGGGTCTAAAAGTACCATAACATTTTTAACATTCTGAAAAATCAGTGAAAGTCTCATCTAGACACCGATTTGATATTGTAATACACTCTCTTTATTCCTGGTGAGAAAAAAAAAATATTTGTTTGAACTGGAAACACATTTATTGATTGATTGCACAATAAGTGGTATCATGTATCTGAATAGCGTCCTGTTTTTGTAAAGTGGTGGAAGTAGATGTGAGAGATCCCAAATTAGTTTTTAAATTATTACATAATCTGATTGTTTTCTAAAGATTAAAACTATTTCTTTTTTTAAAAAAAAAAGTAGAATATACAACAGTGACACTGTACTGCTTCCTGTAACTGAATTGTCAATACCACAAATTAACATTGCCATTAACAGGATGGTTGTGGCTACTGGGCTGAGACATGGCAAATGAATTAAAAGCCTCTAATTGACTGACTTTGGGGGTTACTGATAATCTTGAAAGGTGGCTGTTTTCTTCCTCTAGAGCTAATTTTGTCAGACCAAACTACTTTTTTTAGAGCTTGGTAGGATTTTCGCTTTAAAGATGAAAAGAATTTGGGAGACAATTTATAATGGATCTTTCTAGGAATGAGCATAATGAGTCTTAGTTCTTCTACACATGCATCAGACATCAGGCTCACCTGTAACCTACAGTTTTATTTGGGTTGGTAGAGTGCTTAGCCAGCTTTGCACTGAAGTGACAAAGGCTACGCAAACACTTTGTTCTTGTCATTTTGTCAAGTGCACAGTCAACTCTATACACTCCCGTCTCCATTGGTGACCAGGTTCTGCTTCACTGTTCTCAGAAAAGCCCAGGAATGCATTGCATTGGCTATGTGAGACAGAGGAATATGAGAGAGAGGTAGGAGAGGTACTCTTCTCTGCCATGAGTAGGGAATAGGTTTTTTCCCAGTTCACAGAAGAAAATCAAATCATGTTTTTCTTTTTTCCTCCTCCCTATTTGTCAAGTAGCAAATATGTAAGTTTCTAATCATCATAAAAACTCAGTGGGAAGTATGAATTTGAGTAACAGTAAAAATGCTGAGTAATTGCCATTAGGGTGTGTTTGTAGATTTCAGACTATAGCACATGATCAGGATCAGTCAGGAGAGTTAAGGAGATGAATATAGGCTGTCTAGCCAAAATAAATCAGGAGAGAGAGCACCCAAGCCCAAGTCAAGCAAAGCATCTGGTTTAGCTTGCAGAGTTTTCCAAGGACCAATTAGTTTGTCTCTAGCAATTAAAAACTGATTTTTGTTTTTGGTTGCTGTTTTGTTGCTTTTTTTTTCTTCCAGATAAAGCCTTAGTTGTCACTAATATCAACTATGCAGATAAATGTATTCTTTGTTTCCCAGTATTATATAACTTTTTCCTCTTTTCTCATTCCTCAAATAACATGTTAGACTTCTACCCAAAGAATTAAGGCAAAAGGTTTTGTTGAATGTGTGTTCTTCAAGGAAAAAGAGAGAAATTCTGTTTTGTTTAAACTTGAAATGTGAACTTTGTATTAAAAAACAAAATGCAAACCCTTTCACTGGTGCCAGACTGTAGTTAATATCACAAAATGGCTTTGGGTTGTTGAACTAAAACTATTTCAGTGGAGTGTTTAATACTGAGAGAGTTTCAAATAATGAGGCATACAATTTTCTGCAAAACTGAATCAAAAAGCCAGAGTTTTGTTTCTATATAACTCTGATTTGGAAATAGCTTTGGAAATTAAATCCGTAATTCTTGCCCTTCCTATTCTTCCATCAATTCACATTTTCATATTTTCTAATCTTTGTGATTAAATAGTCCATCAGTTCAACTGGCACATTGTCTCTCCAGAATGAAATTTTAGCAACCTATTCTCTTCCCATTCAATTCCAAAGCCAAGACTAGGGTCCAAAATATATTCCAGAAGAGTGGTATTCACATCATAGTTGAGGAACTTGTAAAGATTCTTTGTACCATTTCTAACACACTGTATTGGGAGACCAGAACTGTTTTCTTAAAAGTTTATTAAAAACTGTTTCAGTAAATCAGACTATATTCATGTGTCCTAATGTGAAATTATATTCTTTCACATGTCCTGAAAAACTAATTGTTTAAAAGTAAATTTTAGTGATAGAAACATCTACCTTTATTTTTATTTCATGTCCTACTGCTTTTACCTCCTCCACTTTCAATGGATTTCCATTTCATAGTGTTATCAAAACTTCTGGCACTTTTCCAAGCTGTTAGCCAAACATATCAAGTATGCCTGTTGAGAAGAGAGGTGTAATTATGTAGGTATCTGTGTCCAGGATTTAATGAAGTTACTTGGTCTCAGTGGATGACTAAAACTTTTTTTTCTTTTCTATTATTATAATGCAGAATAGCAGGTTTCACAACTATTAAAAGGTAGTGATAGTAACATCTTCTGTCTCAGAGAAAGCAATTGGCAGGTTTGTTCTTTTCTCAGAAGTTGAGGTGCAGTTTTTTTTTATGGGGGCTCTTATTGCTCTTAAAGTTCTTTTTCACATCCAGTCCTTCCTGGAAATGGGTAGAATTGCTGAAGTCCCTCCGTTGTTAGAGATCTGGTTCCTACAAACCTGTTGAGCCCCCAGAGCTAACTGTAGGGTACTGATTTTTCCTTAGTTCTCAGACGCCCCCACATTACCATATAATGGTGACGTGTTGAATTGTACTGTTTTTAGTCAGCTTTTTTACAAGTTATTCTAGTGCTATTTTAATTTTTTTAACTAGTGGACTAATTAAAACCTAATGAAAGGAGAAATAAGATACCATTACTCCAGAGTAGGTTGAAAATAATTTTCTTTTAAAAGCCTGTAGATTTATTAGACCATTAACATCTTCTTCAAACCATATCTTGAAGTCTGCAGCAACAAAGGTAAGCAGGCTGGCCACATCTTTACTATATGGCATCTCCTCCACTTGCCCAATTTATTACATTTTAACTTTCACATTCAACCTATCCTTACATCTAAAGTTGCTCCCAATTGCCTTTTAATTCTACTGGTTTTGCCTTAGATAGTTGTATAGAACAATAATAATTCCTTCAGTACAAACTAGAGATGACATTGGTGGATGGGAACTGCTTCTTTTAGTAATTGACAAACTAGGAATTTGACCACTACCTTTTTGATACATTATTTTTAAGCCTGGATATACCTACATAATTTCATATACCTCAATGAGCTCCATTAATTTAGCAAATAATCTTTGCAACAATAAAGCTTACAGACTTTCAAAATTAGGGAATGTAACTCGTCCTCTACCCATTAACCAACTTCCCCGTGAAAGGGTTTAAATTGCAGTATCCTTGTTTACCACCACTTCAAAAATTTCCAAAATTTAACTATATAGTCTATCAAAAGTAGCAAATTACTCTCCAATAAATGAGAATATGCAAAGCTAGAGGGCTTTCCCAGGGTGTTTTGCCTACTTATAGTTGTCAAATGTAGTTGTAAGGCAGAGGAAATGAAATCTCTGGCTGGTGAACAGTTATTTTGCCCCTGCGTACAAATATAAATATTTCTTAAAGCCTTCCTAAGGATCTAAAAAGACCTCTAACCACCTCACCCCCAACACACGTGTGCGCGCACACACACACACACACACACACACCTTTTTCTTAATAGCAAAGGTAATGCATATTTCTGAAAATGGTTTTGGGACTGTAGATTTATATATTATAATTGCTTTGAAGTAATTATCTTACTCAGCTTTTTATTCAGGGTCACCTAATATCCATACTCCTCAGGCATGAAAATTGATGTGGGGAAGAAGCCTTTGCTTGTGATAGAAAAACAGGATGTAACTTCATGCTGTCTTTTCCCGGAGAGAAACTTGCCTCCAGTATATATATTCCTCTTTCTCCAGCCACATATGATACCAGCTTGCTTCAGAACCAACCTTGAAGGAAGGGGCCTGAATAATCTATTGCAGCTGCTCTTGTTGATAGGCACTAATTACTATATTGTGTTTGTTTATTAGGGAGATGCATTTTGCTAACTTGAAGGGATACTGTAATTCTAAACAAGTGTGTGACTTAATATTCTATTTTTATTATTTTTTCTCTCCTTTAAAAACTGGACCTGAACACAAGCTTTGAGTTGATTCTTGTAATAATCTCAGGACCTGAAAGATTGTAGCATTTAGTGTGTCTTAAAAATTATGTACTGTACCAGCCATGGATTTTTGTAAATACACCCGTCTCCCTTTTTTGTATTATTTTAGTAAAAAAAATTTTAAATAAAGGGGGGTGGTGGTGATTTGTGTATTTGTATGGGTGTGTGTGTATGGGGGGGGGGGGGATGTATGCGTGTATAAGGCTCTTTTCAAGACAACCTGGTGCTTGCTTAATTTCCAGCTCTTGTTAGAGTGGGAATATGAACAAACTGCTGCTACTAAAACCCTGCACTGAACATAGGTATTTCCATTTTATCCTTTTTAATAGTTGATTGGATGCTAGCTACCAGATTACTACTAGGAAGTTAAACCTCCTCTTCCCACCACCCCACTGCCACCTGCATTCTTAGTTGTGCAGGATAGAACCTTGCCCTTGGGAAGCTTAATATAAAGATCTACTCTAATGAAGGATTCTTCTAATCTCACAAAATAATCATATGGACTTTTCTCCATTTTCAAAGATCTACTTTTAAGAACTCTTCACAGTTCCATAAAAAGAGTTTAAAGCAGATTTATTTTATAAAACATTAGTCATCCCATCACATTCTAGTGTCTTTTAGTGGGCAAGAGGGCTTTGAACATTCCTAAGTGCAAATCTGTCAAAGAAATACTCTATGGATATGTCCTAAACAGTGCAGGGATTTAATTTTTTAATTTTTAATTTTTTTTTTTTTTTGGCAACAGCCTTGCTCATATTCCAGACATAGCTAGCAGTTCCCTGTTTTAAAACAGGAGCCTTATTTGATTCAGCTGTAGATGTTGCCTGTCCTTCATTTGTGGCAGGGCCCTTTTACATGAGTGTTCCTTTTTTTTTCTTTTATATGTGTCATGTGTCTGTGTTGTATTAAATAAAAAGGAATGTACATATTATTCCTGTCTGTTGTGCTCTTATTGATTTGGGGCAACATGGAATAGTGGACAGTCAAAAGGTTCAAACCCTACCTCAAATATTTAATAGCTTACCCTGAACAAATCACTTAAAATATGGAAAGGAAACAACTTCAGTTTCTCCATCTGTAAAATGAAGATAATATTTGAATTAACTACCTCACACAAGATTGTTGTGAGGAAAGCCTTTTGCAAGCTTTAAGGTAAAATATAAATATGAGTTGTTCTCAATTTTGGAAGTCTTTCTGAGTCATTATTTTAATCATTATTCATTGGGCATCCACTGAATGCTATATTGGCATTGTGAGTGACTTAGAAGTACAATACTGGGCCCCCTTACTGTCAAGAAATTTGTATAAAGATCACAACTTTTTTATTATATAGCTAGAGAGATAAGAAGTAATAATTTAAAAAAAAAAAACCCTAGCGATAACCCAGGGTAGTGTATTTTTTATTTTAATTCAGTTGCCATATGAATGATGGAACCAACAATTGTCACTCAACTGTAGGAAGCAATGTGGTGTGGTAGAAAGAACTTTGAACTCAGAATCAGGAAACCTGGGTTCTTGTTGGTCCACCACTAATTAGTTGCAACAGTTAAGTAAGTAAGCTCTTTGGGCCTATTTAATTTTCTGTTAAATGAGGGGATTAGATTCCTTCTGGCTCTAATAATGTATGATTCATTGGTCAATGTGGGCTAAAGTGGAGGAGGTGGGACTTCATCCAGGCTTTATTGGATAGTATTTGTATAGCTGGGGAGAGTATTTCAGACAGAGAAAGTGGTGTTGGCAAATTCATGGTGACTGAAATGTTTATGGCCTATGTAGGGGAGAGTATTTAGTTCAGACTGAATTGTAAGGGAGAAAAAATTAAGAAGGTAGGTGGGGCCTAGATTGTGGAGGAATTCAAATGCCTGGCTAAGGAGTTTGAATTTTGAATTTTCCCTAATAGGTATGGGAAGCCAAAGGTCTTTGAAATAGGAATAATATGAAAGTGGTAGTTTTAAGAAGGTGGATTTGTCAGTGTGCACAAAATGAAATAGAGTGAAAAGCTACTGAAGGGTAAAGAAATTTGGTCTACTACAATAGTTGAAACTCAGTTATATGATTAATTTACTGTGGTGGCAGTGGATTTGGAAATTTGGATTTTGAAAAATGGATTTATATTTGGTGATGAAAGCATGCCAGAAACATCATGAAGAAAAAATTGATATGACTTGGTGGGAGAAAGGAAGAAGAGAGAGAGAAGGAAGATTTAACTCTAAAATTTTGTGCCTGACTGACTAGGAAAAATGATACCCTTGACAGAAATAGAAAAATCAGAAAAGGAAGGCAGTTTTAGGGGAAAATGAATTTTATATTATGTATATTGAGTTTAAGGTAATAAGAAATCTAAGTGTAGGGATGTGAAACTGGAATTTGAAGAATCAGCTAAAAATGTAGATATGGGCATTATCCATATATAGATGATATTTGAAGCAATGAAATTGGATGAATTTTTAGAGGGAGAGTACATAAAAAGACTAGGGCAAAAAACTGAGCTTTAGGGAGCATCCACCTCCAAATGGAATAAGGAACGGGCTGTAGACTGAGTAGTCAGAGAAGTAGACACAACATAGGCCAAGGATCCAAGGTAGTAGAATTTCAGGGAGATGGTCATGACATACAGAGGGGGGAAAGAGGTATTGAAAATACTAGACAACAGATCACTGAAATTAATCAGATCTAAAAGGTCTGGTATAAGCCAAAGGTCTAAAAGACTAGAGATTACCTAATGAAAATGGTTTACCAGTCAAAATTACTTTTGCCTGCCTACATTCAGTGCTTTATAGTTTACACCACCAATATTCTTGTGTAAACTTTACACCAATCTTGTTCAGCAGGTAGTGTCAATACAGTCATTCATGTTACAGATGCAGAAACTGAGCCCCAAAGAGTTTAGGTAATGTAAGAATAAGGAAAGGATCACAGGGGCAAGGAAGTTAGTGAAATAAGGAGGTAGAACCAGGTCTCCAGCGTTAAGATAGTCAAAGATTAGGAGTCTAAGGAGTCATTCAGTGGTAAAGGATCAGCATGCAGAACACACCTCAGTGAGCCAAAACCTGGATTTGAAGCTGTTTGACTTCGTGCCCTCTTTACCACTTGCTCCCTAGACTGTAGGGAAGGGGAAAGTGTTTCCAGCTATTCAAAGAAAGGTTCAGGGAGCAACTGCAGCCACTGGAGCCTGATGCCAGTAATCCAGATGCACTGCATGTCTGGTAAAGTTATCCATACCTGTTTACCCCACCATTAGCAAAAATGATCCAAAGTTTTGGATTATCATTTTTCCTTTCAACCTTCACACACACACACACAGACACACACAGACACACACACATGGAACAGCACATTATCAGCATTCCTCTTCCTAGAGAAGCACTGCCAACTTTTTTTCCCCCTGATACAAAGTTCTGCAGTGTAATATAATCTAGGAGCATTGGATTTGAAATCAGAAGACCTGAGTTTGAATCCCCACAGCTGTATAAGCCTAGCCAACCAAGAATCTCTTCTGGCTTTCATTGCCTCATCTGTAACATAGGGTATTATCCCCATACTTGTCCATAATAATGATAAGCCAATCCCACCTCACAAGGTTGTTGTAAGAATTGAATATGTATAATAATTTATGTAGAGTTTTGTAACCCTTAAAATGATGTAGATGTGTCTTATTTAAGTGGAATACCAAACAATGAAAAGTTTAAGGAGAAAACATTATCCTTTTGGTCTTCTATTTTCATACATTCGTACTTGCCTTTCATATACATACAACCTAACCAGTATCCTTTGAGTAACTCAGGGAATTAAGGAGTAAAAACACAGCTGATTGATAGGTGGCTTTTTGTCCCCCTTTTGTAGAGAAGTCAGATGGCTAAGGAGGCCTTTTCACCCACTGGAGTTATTAGGAAAAGAGAGAATGCTAATAAACACATTTCATTTCCCCCCTTCCATGCAGGCCAGGTGATAACAGCAGCCTACCTCCTATGGAATAGGAGGCAGAGTGGAAATGCTACACTGGGATTTAGAGAGGTAGGTCAACTTATCCTTGCCCATGGTGATGTAGTAATGTTAACTATTCATCTGTGTTCTCAATTAGTTATGCATTCAGGATAAATTGGAAGGGATGTATACAGAATTAAGTGAAGCTTAGTTCTAATTTTGTCTTGCCTCCAGTGATTCTAACTACTTTTACCTGGTTGGGTTTTGGGAATAGAGCCCAAATTTATAATAGACCCTGCCAGTCCTAAGAAATTGAATACTTAATTTTTAACAACTTTTAATTTATTAGGGGAGAGAGGAAGATATTGGGGTCAGTAGAATCTGTCCACTTTCTAGCCTGTGGCAGATATATAAATTTGGACGCCAGCTGACATGTAGAAGCCTATGTAATCAAGTCCAATTTAGTCATTCAATAAATATTTACATCCCTACAGTGTGCTTTCCATAAAGCATTTGAGAGAAAACACAAGGAGAATAAAGGGGAATTTTGTTCTGGATGAAATAGAGCTGCCTTCCCTGAGGCACAGGAGACCTAGTACAGCTCCTGTGAGTCATCATCAGGCATCTGGGGAATAATTTTTAGGGATTCTGAGGGATTTGTTCATAGAAATTCTTTTTGTAGTGGCAATGAATTGGAAACTAAGGAGGTGCCTATCCACTGGGGAATGGTTCAACCAATTGTGGTAGTTGAATGTAATGGAATATTATTGTTCCATTAAAAATATTCAGGGATAGTTTCTGTGAAACCTGGGAAAGTGCATGAGCTGTTGGAGTGAATTGAGCAAAACCAGGAGAACAATTTACATAGTAACACTGTAAAAACAACTGAAAAATTTCTGAAAGAAAGAACTCTGATCAATGCAGTGACCAGCTATGAGTCAAAGAACTTTTAATGAAGCTTGCTGCCCACCTCCTGACAGAGGGGATGGACTCAGAATGGATGCAGAATGAGACATTTTTCAGATATGTCCAATGCGGAATTTATTTTCCTTGCCTATATGGATTTGTTTTCAAAAAAAGTTTTGTTTTTCTGTCTGTGGGAGGAGGGGAAAATGAGAAGGAGAGGATGGATTTTTGTTCATTGAAAAAAAAATTTATTTTTTAAAAGAAAGAGAATTTATTTAATCCTTTGCCATTTATGGTTCTCTAGGGTAGAAGCCCTAGGAAGAGGTATGACATCCCCATCCTATGTCTAGCAAATTCTCACCTCTTTCCCTCTTAATTCCAATGATACAGAACCACTGAAAAATCACTCCCCTACCCTCTACTACTATTCCTTTTTCTCTCATCCCCATGCATTTCAGTCCTGCCCTTCCCCAAATCTCCATCCAGCTTTGTACTTCCCCTCCATCAAACCCTCTGGAACCCCTTTACTAATAACAAACTCTTGTCCTAGACCTTTTCCTCCTGCATGGCTTCATCTTTTTGACACTTATGATGAAATGTGGCTTCCCTCAGAAAACAGTACATCTTTGTCCATGCTCTCCAGTACTAGATGCATCTAGTGGCACAAATCCCTACCACTCCTCTTTCCCACAACACACACGTTGGATCAAAAGAAGGTCTTGCTCCCCACTTCCATTTCCAAATCCTCCATCTGCCACAATGTCTCCCATTTTTTGATGTTTGGTTCATTCACCTTATTCATCTCTAGTGGCATTAAGCATTAGCTACCCCTAAGTCATCTTCCTCCTCTGAAGGAGTACAGTACCTGGCTAGTAGTCTTCTCTACCCTAACTTTAGCCCTTATATTTGAAGGCTTCAGTGTACTTATTGATTTCCCTTCAAATCTCCTGTTCTTCAACCTTTTCATTTCCCAATGGCATACAAAAATGCCCTTGATCTTATCACCCATAAATGTTCCACCTCCATGATCAAGAACTCTGAAGTTCCTTTATCTGACCATAACATCCCCCTATGCCTAAAACCTAAAACTCTTCCTAAAACTAGTTTTTATCCTCTTTGTGACCTCCAGTCCTTCCATTCCTCATTGCTCTCTAAGACTCTTATCCCTGTTGTAGTCTCTCAAAATCACAGTTTAGAGTTAAATGGGACCTAAATAACCATCTAATCCAATCCATACCCAAAAACTATGCCAATAACCCAGTGTAACATCTCCAACAAGCAGTTACCCAGTATCTGCTTATAGATCTATAAAGGAAAATCCACCACTTCTAATGGTAGCCTATTCTGTTCATGAACAACTTTAATGGTTTGGAACACCACCCCTAAATTTTACTCTTTGCTTTTGGTTCTGTGTTCTGGAATCAAACAAAATAACTCTTAATACTTCTTCCAGGTGGCACTGTGAATAAAATGCTAGGCCTAGAGCCAGGAAAACCTGAGTTCATATCTAGCCTCAATCACTTACTGGCTGTGTGATCCTCAACAAGTCACTTAACCTCTGTTTACCTCAGTTTCCTTAAATGTAAACGGGGATAATAACCTCATCTGCCTTTCAGGGTTGTTGTTCTCATTCAAATGAGATAATAATTGTAAAGTGTTTAGCACAGTGCCTGGCACACAGTAATCACTGTTATTATCATGACAACTCTTGAAGTACTTCAACAGAACTATATCTCCCTTGACTTCTTTCCCAATATCTTCTGGGACAAAGCCTTCACCATTCTATTAGTTCATCTTTTGAGTGCTTCCCAGCCTATTAATGTATTCCCCAAACTGGGACATCCAAAACTGAACAGAAAACTCCAGATGTCATCTGACTAGGACGGAGTACGAAGGTACTGTGATCTCTTTATTCCTAGAAGTTATGACTCTCTTAATGCAGCTCATGACTACATTAATTTTCTTTCTTTTTTTGCCACGACTTCACACTGATATTTAGCTTGCGTATTTAGCTTGCAATTCACTACCTGCTTAGATCTTTTCCAGACTATTAATTGTGCCAATCCCATTGTTACTTTTGAGGTTGATATTTTTTAACCAAGCATAAGACTTCATGTTTATCTTTATTGAACTTAATTTTATAAAATTCAAACCAATGTTCTAACCTGTCATGATCTTTTTGGTATACCATCTATACCTTTATTTAAGACATTCATAAACATGTTAACACAGGACCAAGCACAGATCCCTGGGGCATTCCACTGGAGACTTTCTAAACTGACATTGAATCATCAACCACTAGGCTTTGCCTGGACATTCAACTAGTTATGAATTCATCTGTTTATATTATTAGCTTGTCCATATTCATTTTTCCCCATAAGAATGGAAGAAAATACTTAATCAAATGCCTTACCAAAATTAGGCTTGAGCTGCTAGTTTGGTAATTTTTATTAAAAATGGAAATAAGGTCAATCTGGCATGATCTGTTCTTGATAAAACCATGTTGGCTACTCCTCAGTCACCTTTGCTGGATCATTATCCATGCCCCACCCCTTCTGTGTTGATGTGCCCCAGAGATCTGTCTTGGGCTCTCTTTCCTCAATATTCATTTTCTTTTGGTGATCTAAGAGTTCAACTCACCTCTATACTGATTATTTCCATATCAATATATCTGGCCATAACCTCTTTCCTTAGCTGCAGTTCAGCATCAGCATCTTCCTATTGAATATTTACAACTGTATGTTCCCTCAGTACCTCAAGCTCAGTGTGTCCATAACGGAAATCATTTTTTCCCATAAACTGTCCTTCTTCCCAACTTCCTTATTTCTATCAAGGGAACCACCATCCTTCCATCCTTGTAGTTTTCTCATCCTAGGAGTCATCCTTGATTCTTCGCTTTCCTTCACTGCTTCTATCCAGTCAGTTGCCAAGTCTATGAAGTCCATGTCCAATGCATCTCTCATGTCCCTTTCCCTCCACTTAGTTAAGGCCACCAGAACTTTCACAATAATGTCCTAATGCTTTTTCTCTATTTCTAGTCACACCCCTTTTCAATTCATCCTCCACACTGTTGACAAATTGATAATATTCCTAAAACACAGAGTCACGTCATGTCACTTCCCTTCTCAAAAAAGCCCTAAATGCCCTCTTCATTCTAGGAACAAAATGTAAATTATTTACAGCCTTTCACAGTTTGGCTCCTAATTTTTATGTTTTAATGCACATCACTGTCCTATACATATACTCTACATTCCAGCCAGACTGGAATTTGTACCTTTACATGAGTTTTCCTCCATGTCTGGAATGCCCTCGCTTCTTATATAATCCTCATAGAATTCCTTAACATCCTTCAATGTTCTGATCAAGCACCTCCTCCCTCTTAGTTGCTAATGGCTTCCCTTGGAAATAACTATTTACTTTCTGTTTTGAATGTCCTTGTCAGTGTGCATGTTTGTTCGGTTTTTCCCCCAGAAATAGAATGTAAACTCTTTGAGGATAAAGACTGTTTAGTTTTTATCTTTGTGTTCCTATCACATAATTCAGTACTTGAAACAGGGCAGGTGCTTTGCAAGAGCTTGTTAAATGAATGAATCAATTACTTCCATTCAACAGGTTTATTTACCAACTTTTAGAAGAAGGCTGAAGATAATTCCTAAATCTAAAGGAAAGGACCATAAACTAAACTACCTGAAATTATGAAGGCTAAAGGTTTGCCTTTGACTGCCACCTCTATGTGCCAATATAGTTTCTTCTAAGGTGTGCGTGTGTACGTCAACATATGATGTAAAATACCTGTTTGTGAAACCTCCTACAAGTTTCTGTGTGTCATGGAGCTCACTGAAGTCAGCTCACTGAAGCTGATGAAAGATGAGTATCCCATTACTATGTTAATCAAGATAACAAAAAAGCTTCTGGGTGACGAGTCACAGAAGAAGAGGGACACAAAATAAAGAGATAGGAAGTTGCCCATTATGCTGCCCTGCCTAGAAGATGGAAGGGTTGGAGATAATTTCTTTGTAATGATAATAGATGATGTTTGTATAGCTCTTTACAAATGCTTTGCATGCATAATATTTGATTCCCACAATAGTACAGTGAGGCAGATCATACTGGTTTTATTCTACTTAAAGAAGTTGTTGTTCAATCCTTTCAGTCACGTCCGACTTTCTTTCTTTCTTGGCAAAGATACTGGAGTGATTTGCATTTCCTTCAACTCATTTTACAGGTGAGAAAACTGAGGCAACAGGGTTAAATGACTTGTCCAGGGTCACATAGCTAGTAATCATCTGAGGCCAGATTTAAACTCACAAAGATGAGTCTTGCTTATCCACCGCACCACCTAGCTTTGCCCATTTCAGGAATACCAGAGTTCAAATCTAGTCTCAATTGTGTGGTCCTGGGCAAGACACCTCACTTCTGTCTCAGTTTCCTCAACTGTAAAACAGGGATAATAATAGCACTTACTTCCCAAGGTTCTTGTGAGGATTAAATGAGAAAATATTTGTAAAGCACTTAGTAGAGTGTCTGGCATATAGCACTATTATTATTTATGTAGCACTGAAGTGACTTGCCCAGTGTTGCATAGTGACAGAAGTGGAATTCAAGCCCAGGTGTTTTGATTCTAAACCTCGTGCATTTGTCATCCAGGTGCAGTTTCCCCAGGTGTGTCACGTGTCTGACCTGCGCTGAGGGAATGGGAGTTTTAACAAATGATAACTGTAATTAGAGATGAGTGGTCGGGCCTGTGGAAGGATGGGAGGAGACAACTGATCCCTCCCAAAAGTTTCAAGATGCCCTTCAATTCCCTTCTGTGCTCATGTTCAAAAATGACCTCTTTCCCCTCCTTTTTTCCTTCATTTTTCAATCTACAAAATACACACATATATAATGGACTTTACTCCAAAGTGGTGAACAAATTTATTCAACTCTGAATATTGAGGATTCATGGCATGAGATATACATAGAGGGGCAACTTAAAGAAATCCAGCTTTTAGAACTTGGTTTCATTTCCAAGATAGTCTTTGCCTTCCTATCTTGGCCCTCCTTCCACATTCGACCAGTTCCCATTAAGCCGTTCTAACCCTGGAATCATGTTCTTTCTCTGATTCCATTTCCCTGGTGTTCTCTATCTGCTTCCCTCAACACACTTAGAAATCCAGACCAGCTTCTTCATTTCTTCCCAGCAGACTTGATAAGAACAGATAAGAACATAGACGGTATTTTAAGGTTTGCAAAGCACTTTCTATGTTACCTCATTTGATCTTCACAGTAGCCCTCTGAAGGTGGATAAAAGTTCTGGACTCAGAGTCAGGAAGATCTGAATTCATATCCCACTTCAGACATAAAAGCTGTGTGATCCTGGCCAAGTCATTTAATTTCTATCCTCCTCTGTAAAATGGGGATACTAATAACATCTTCCAGGGTTGTTGTGAGGATCAAATGAGATAAAAATTATAAAGCACTTAGCACAGTGCCTGGTACATAGTAAGCACTATATAAATATTAGCTATTATTATTAAAATTACTATTATTATTATGCTAAATTAAAAAAGTATTGCAATGTGTATCAGTAGAGGAATCTGCACTAACAAAATTGAAAATACTTGAAGTATTGAAGGACTTCTGTAATTGCATTTTGAATACAGACTGAATTGAGTAGGTGCCCCTCTAATCACTTTCAAGAGAGAAAGAAAGATCTAAACACTGAGCATTTGTGGGGTTGCGAAAAATCCGCAACTACAATAGATCCCGTGGCCAGACAGGAAATTCTTTCCTGTCAGTCAGAACATGCCACCAGGCCTTAACGTGGCAGGAAATCTGTTTCCATCTACTCTCTCCAAGTAAGATCAGGAATCGGGAGTAGAGTAGAACCAGTGAAAAAGTTGCTGCAGAAATCAATCCATCATGAAGAAGGACAAATTCTTACTCCTCTCCTGATTCTTTTCTTCAGCCTTACAAGACCTAATAATCCCTTTGCTCCATGTATGTCTTGTCCAGAGTTTGGTAGTGCAGTGTAGGCCTGGGAGTTTCCCTGCAGTTATGACTCAGCTCAGGCCCACGGGACTGGGAAAACACGCATTGCAAGAATGTAGTGGTGGGGAAATTTCCCTCTTCAAGCCTCAAACAGTTGTGGAGGCTAACAACCTTTATGCCGTATTTGACTTAATTTCATCTGATCTGTGGCCAGAGCACAAGATCTCACTGGTGATACCATTTATGCCTGCAGTTGAGAAAAGGCAACAGGCATTAACTTGTTTTGGGAGACTTTTGCCAAAGACTTTTTTTAAAGATCAGATTCTATATTATCCTCATTAGGCCCCAGCTAGATTATTAAGGATTTGATTTGGAGGAAAAGGCTCATAACAGTGAGATTAGATTTTAAATTTAACTTTACATTAATTTAAAAAGAGTCAGCCCTTATATCTGAAAATGAAGCCATTTCATTAGCCCTTTTTTGCATAATAAAGTCAGAAAACAAATTTTCATGTGTAGAAGTTTCTAAATTTTCTTGTTTTAAATTGCTATGAAACTCATTAGCATTTGAGATATTTAGTGATTACAGGATACAACTTGCTCTGACTGACAAAATGAACAACTCTATCACTGGAATCCACAGAATAAAAGTAACTGAGATTCTTCACGTTCTGTTTCCATATCTCTATCTTTCTCCATATCTATGTCTCTCTTATGTCTTGATCTGTGAATATCTAGTAACTTTATATTTTTCCTCCTTTTCTTTTTCCTTTCCCATTCTTATGGCCCTTTCTTTCCATCTCTAGGCTCCAGGTGGTACAGGGAATAGATCGATGGGCCTGGAGTCAGGAAGACCTCAGTTCAAATCTACCTTCAGCCACTTAATAGCCCAGTGACCCTGGGCACTGAACCTTATCCTTTAACTTCTATTTGCTCCAGTTTCCTCACCTATAAAGTGGAGATAATAAGACCTACCTCACAGGGTTGTTGTGAGGATCAAATGAGATCAGTGCCTGGCACATAATAGGCCTATTCCCACACCCCCTCCCCCATTCCCTTTACTTGATCCTTATAGAGTGCTGAAATTTTAATACTTCATTTCATTTATTCAATGGTTTCATGTTCCATACTTGTAATTTTTAAAAATTTCCTATTTTGAAAGCATTTTTACTTTCAAAATGAAAACAAAAACTTTATAATGAATTTATTCTCCAAATAATTGGCCCCTCAAATAGAAAGGTTTTTCCTCTCATTGGAAAATCCTACTTTGAATGTTGGTTAATTAGATGTGATTCAAGGTCAATGTGCATAAAAATCAATGCTAGAAATATCTTATTTTGTATTTGGATTTATAGTTCTCATTTTCTCTTACATTTTCTTATTTAATCTGTACTATTTTATTATGATAGACAGGAGAAATGAGGAAACTGAAGCAAAGGGATTGAATGGCTTTCCTAAAGTCATATAGTTATCAAGTAGCAAAAATTGGATTAAATCTTTAACATTTGGACTGCCAGTCCAGTGTTCTTTCTACTATATTACATTACTTCTCTCATTTCCCCCCATTTTTGGCCATCTAGATCTACTTCTCTGAAGAAAATGGTAAGGTAGGAGGGTGTGTGGACACCCTTAAGGTACTAGTCCTTCTGGGTTCATATGCCTAAAGAGTAGCAAATTCTGAATTCCTAATATTTCTGAGTCTAATGATTCAGTATTTGGCATACTACCATACCTTTGCTGATATACCTTTGGGAAAATATAATCCTAGAAAAGATAATAATACATAGACATTCATTTTGGATTGCAATTTGGAATTAAGGAAATAAGGTGACTAAAATGTCCATGCCCTTCATCCCAGAAATTCCACTACTAAGCATATACCCTGTACCCCAAGGAGGTCACTGATATAAGAAGTACCCATGAACCCTGAAATATTTATAGTAGCTCTTTTGGTAGTAGCAAAAAAACTGGAAATAAAGTAGATTTTCAGCAATTTGGGAATGGCTAAACAAATTGTGCTATGTGGATGTAACTGAATATTTCTATGCTGCAAGAAACAACAAATATGATAAATGCAGAGAATTATAGAAAGACTGATATGAACTGATGCAGAGTGAAGTAAGCAGAGTCAAGAAAATAGTATATGCAATGAATACAGTAATGTAAATGGAAAGAATCATAAACAATGAAAAGTGAATATTGCAGAATTTGGGGAGATATGAGAAGATACTTCCTCGCTTCATTTGCAGAGATTGGAGTCCACAGGTGTGGAACATTGCATATATTTCACATTTTTTCAATGTGTTGATTGGTTTTAATGATTTTTTTCTTTTTCCTTTCTTTTTTCTTTAAAAAAAAAATCATTTTTTATATGAGATGGCTCCCTGGGAGAAATACTGGAAGACATTAGGTGATATAAAAACAAAAGATATCAATAAAAATTTATTTTTAAAAAATCACGGGTATTGAAGTGAATTTGGGGAAGAATTGTCAAGCCCTGAATATGGAGTTTTTAAATGTCCTGGTAAGAATACACACACACACACACATATAAATACATCTATGTCATACAGATATATGTATACTTATAGAGATAGATATATCCATATATGATACACACATATAGTTTCTGTCAAAAAAGTGAATTGATTACCTTCTTTAAGCTTATCCATGCTGATTCTCTAATTCAGTACCTTATTGATTTGAATAACTACATGACTGGAACCTTCACTTGGAGAATTTAATGGATATGGGTAAATACCAGGAAGTTCAGAGTCACCAAAGTCCCAGTTCTCATGTCAGCCACCCATGTGCCTTTCCTTTGACGCTCTTCTGAGAGCCATGTGGTAGAATGAGAAGAGCACCACATCATCTAGAAATCTGAGAGCCAAGGTCTGAATCCAGCCACACTACCCTGGTGGCATCACTCAGGTCATTCATCTCTCTGGGCCTGTTTCTTTTTCTATAAAAATAGAGAATTATACTAAAAGATCTCTGAGGTTCTTTTCAGCTCTAAATCTGAGATTTAGATTTCATCATCTCATTAAGGCAATTGCCCAGCCTACCGGCAGCTCCGATGATGAAATCTCAAACCCTTGTTCTAAATAATGAAGAATTTATCTGGATTAAGAGTATATGGGGGGAGGGGTGCCCCACTGTGTTTAGGGGTCCATTATTTTTCTGCTACTGTCTCAGGGTTAGGCCCTAAAACAGTAAGAAACTATGGGAGATCAACGCTGAAATCACAAAATGAAAAACACCAGTCCATCAGTAAAGCAGAACCGAGGCACCAGCATTTACCTACACCCTTTCCTTCTAATCAAATGAGAGTGGTAGATGTGCAGCATTCACACTGAGGAAGTTAAGCTTCCATGTTTCCTTGTAAAGGTAAGTCCTTTTCCTGGACACTGGCAACTGTAGCAAAGAAACATGTGTCGTAAGAACTATAGGAAGCTGTCAAAACTTAATGTTTTTGAGGTTGCATTCTTAGTGCAGTGACCAATCAAAGTTTTTTCTTTTCTTACAAGGACTAGAAGGAGCTGAGAGGGAAGACTAGGGTATATTATCTCTATACAGATGACTCCCAAATCTGTATATGCACACGTACTATCTCTCCTGAGCTCCAGGTACACATCTCTCAATTGCCTTTTGGATATTTTAAACTGGATATCCTACAGGGTTCTCAAACTCAACATGTATAAAACTGAACTAATCTTTTTCAAAAAGCCCAAATCTTCTGAACATTTTCTGTCAAAGACGTCATCATCCTTCCAGTTACCCTCACTCTCCCTCACCTCCACATATCCCTTTAGTTGCCAAATCGTCATTTCCCTCCACAGCTTTTCAAATCCCTTCTCTCTATTAATGTGGCTGCCACCCCACTTTAAGCCCATAACACCTTTCACCTCAACTATTCCAATAACTTCCTAATTGGTCTTCCTGCTTCATCTATCATCTCTCTCATTTATCCTGCACACAGCTGCCAAAACGACTTTCCTAAAGTGTATGTCTGACTAGTCACTACCCTATTTAGTAAACTCCAGTGACTCTAGGATTGAAATGAGGTCAATGCAATGGCAATAACCAACCACAGTTCGAAAGGACTCATAATGAAATAACCTATTCATCTCCAGATTGAGAGCTGATAGACTCGAAATGCAGATTGAAATATATTTTCTTTCTTTTTGGACAAAGCTAATGCAGGAATTTCTTTTGCTTGACTATACATATTTGAAATTTTTTTTTTATCTTCTCAGTGAGTGGAGGAGAGGGAGGGAATTTGGAACTGAAAATAAAAATGAATTGTTTCTCTGCTTACCTTTTAAGGTGCTTGACAAACCTAGGTCCAACCAACCTTTCCCACTTTAGTATACACTACTTCCCATCCCACATCCCAAAGTCCTACCTGGTTGGCCTCAATGTGCTTCACAGGGGACATTTTATTTCTCCCCTCACCACCCCTCACTTCTGAATCTTGGAATCCCATTTGCTTTAAAATTGCTCCAAGGGGCAGCTAGGCAGTGCAGGGGATAGAGCTCTGACCTTAGAGTCAGAAGGACCTGAGTTCAAATCTTGCCTCAGACACTTGACACTTTGTGACCCTGGGCAAGTCACTTAACCCCCATTGCCTAGCCAAAAACAAAAGCAAAAGCAAAACTGCTCCAGCTGTACCTTCTGCCTGAGGCCTTTGCTGACCGCCCAGCTCCCAGTGTTTTCCCTTAAATAATTACCTTGTATTTTCTTTGTACATAATTTGTATATACCTATTTCTGAGAGGCAGTGTTGCATAATACAGACCTGCTCTTAGAGCCAGGAAGACCTGGGTTCAAGTCCTATCTCTAAAGTAACTGTTTATTATTGCCCTGGGAAGGGCAGGTAGGTGACAGTGGAGAGAGCACTAGGCTTGGGAATCAGGAAGACTCATCTTCCTGACTTGAAATCCAGTCTCAGACACTTCCTAGCTATGTGATCCTGGGCAAGTCATTTAACCCTGTTTGCCTCAGTTTCCTCATCTGTAAAATGAGCTGGAGAAGGAAATGACAGGAAGGATCTTTACCAAGAAAACCCCACCAAGAGCCGGGACACAACTGAACAAGATTCTTCCAATTCTAACATTTTATGATCCTAAGTAGGGTATGAGGTTCAGATGAGATGATGGATATAAAGCACTTTGCAAACCTTAAAGCACTATGTCAATACCAGATGCTATTATTATTTTAATGATTATCCTCCAGTCACCAGGCCTTCAGACTGGTGACCACTTCATTCCCTGAAAGCCTTCTACTGCACTCCTGCTGAGCTCAAACCAATATTTATTTATAGAACTGTACAAGAGTGTGTTGATAACCCGCACTCCAGAAAAAAAAGAAAAATATATGCGCACACACATTTTAATATTTAATCCACATTATTAAAACTTATTAAAAGTCGAGATAATCAACAAAATAATAAACCAAGCCCTGATTTGTGGAGAGCTGTCGCAAGCACACCCCTGATTCTAAGCACAGTAGGGTAACTGATTTAAAGGGGCCCTGTGAGAAATCTTTTTGTAAACAGAACTATCATTTTATCATATGAATAACCCCTTCTAGGCAATCTTCCTAGCAAACTCAAATATCCATATATAACATCTATAGTGTTTCCTGGCACGGTAGATTAGGATTCAGTTTGTTTCTTCAGCTTCCTCCATGTTGGCAGGTTTGGGGGTTCGATGTTTGGGAAGAAAACTGAACTGAACCAAGCAAAAGATGGTTGCAAGGAAAGGGAAGTCACCCGTGGGAAGGACCTTAGAGGCTAAGAGGCAGAAGAACCGGTAACGGTGGGGTGTTAAAGTAACTGAGGCAGAGAATAATGAGGGCCAGCAGCAGGCTGGGATTTGGAGCAATGAGATACTAGGAGCGTAGTAGGAATTAGCAAAAACATGTTTATCATTGGATATGGGAAATGTCTATAGTGGAACATAAGATCCTTGAGAGACTGTTATCAGTTCTGTACTTGTATCCCGAGCACCTAGCGCGGCGCTTGGCTTAATGCCTGTTGATTGACTGGATGGAAAAAGGCGATGCAAGCAAAGTTCATTCTTAGTTTTCAGGAGGCAGGTGTTGGTCAAAGGGATTTCAACAATTAAACAGGAATTTGTTGGCACAGAAGCATGCTGTTACTGTGCTCATTTCAGGGACTCCTGCATCCCGCACCCTGGAGAAATCTCAGTATTTCCCCATAGGATCCCCCTATCACATTTTGCCCAGATGGAGTGTTTGTAGGTTAGCAATGGTCTCGAGGGCACTTGAGTAATTACATGTAAGTGAACACACACATCTTTTCGGAAATGTTTGAATGGCTGCAGGGTACGCTGGAAAATGCCGTCCCCGCCAAAACAAAGAAAGAAAGAAAAGAGTAGTGGAAGCAGAGGCAGCAGCAGGGAGTGGCAGAGGAGGAAACCCAGCAAAGTGTGCCTGATAGAACACCGATCCTGGAACCTGGAAGCCAATGACTGGCTCTGTGGCCCCTGGCAACTGATTTAACCTCTCTCAGCTTCAGTCTCCCCATCTGTAAAATGGGGTTAATAACCTCCACCTCCCAAGGTTGCCGTGAGGGGCACGTGAGGGGCCGTGGGCAAGTGACTCAATCGCTCGGCCTCAGTTTCCCATCTGTAACACGGGGATGATGAGAACAATACTCCCGCATCCCCCTCCTCCCCGCCCCCGCCCCCGCCCGGGTTGCTCCGAAGGTCAAACGCGGTAATAACGAGCTGCGCGTTTCATTACTCTCCCTGCTCTAGATCCCCGCCTTTCTGCGGAGGCCACGGGATTCGAACCCGTCGTTCGCAAGCTCCCGGGGGCCCGAGAAGCCCCCTTTGCACCACGTCACGCGGCGCTGGCGGGAGAGCGAGGGCTGCGCAGGCTGGTCGCGGAGGCCTTGAGCTAGCCGGACTGGGGTAAGGAGCGGCCGCGGGGAGGGAAGGAAAGCAAAGGGGGGAGGCGGAGCGAGGCGGCTCGGCGTGAGTGGGGATGCGGCCGCGGGCTGCACCTGCCGGCCCGACGCGAGGCGCCCAGGGCGGCTTCGGTATGTTGGCCGGCCCAGGAGCGCGGTTCCGGCTCCAGAGCCAGCGCCCTCGTGACTCCTCCCGGACCTGCGGGAGGCCCGGGCCCAGCGCACGTGCCACGCGAGATCTCCGCATGCGCCTCCGGGGCGGGGGAGGGGAGCAAAACCAGGAGAGGGCCAGCGTCGGGAGCGCCGCCTTGGGCTACGCGACCGAAGGCAAAGCAGTTTAAAGAGCTTTCTAGTGGGAACTGGAGCGTGTCGGAATCGTAACCTGCCCCACGCATGCATGAGTGCATACACGCAATCAAGAGTGGGAAGCGCAAATGCAATGGTACTTAGAACTACAACTCCCAGAATTCCACGGGAGCTTCCCGTTAGTACCGTCTCTAGGGTAGGTGCTGATTATGAGAATCCTTGTACGGGATAGGTTGAAAGCAAAGACTTGCTCCGGTGACCTCAACGGTGACGCGCCAATGAAAAAAAACCAATGAATATATCATTGAAGAACGTCTTCACCAGAAGCCCCAGTGGCCTAATGGATAAGGCATTGGCCTCCTAAGCCAGGGATTGTGGGTTCGAGTCCCATCTGGGGTGAACGATTTTGTGTTTTTAAGAAATCTCAATTTTATAGATGACTTATTTTCTTGTAGAAAAATAAATTGTGGATTCGAACCCAGCATCACGGGTTATCAGATTAGCACATACCATCCCCCAAACCCGAAAGGGTACTCGCTTGTAGAACTTCCTTGTCTGGCACAAATTGTCTTTTGGGGGTCGTTTCGACCCTTTCCACTCACAGACGTTATTTCCCTCACGCACACTTCCAAGCTGGCCTTTTAGCAGTTCGTCACACACGGGTCAATCCGCCTTCTGAGTGTGTGCCCTTGCATACCCAGGCCGTCCGTCGTGCTTGCCGTCCCCTCTCTCCTCACCCCGGGGTCTTTGGATCCCTAGGTTCCTTTAAAGCTTACCTCCATCGCCACCTCGCCTTGCCCTTGCCCACGCTCCCACTCCCGTCTCTTTCTTTTGTATATCTCCCGCGTATACATATGTAAGTGTGTATGTTTTCTCCTCCGCTAGAATGTAACCTCCTGGAGGGCAAGATCTTTCATCCTTAGCACCCAGCGCAGTAAGCAGATCGCAGACGCTGGCTCAGGATCTACATTAAAATGCCCCGAGGTTTTGCTTAATCGATGGTGAAATGCAGGCTCCACCCTCTCAGCTTCTTCCGTGACACGGATTCTGGATGTTGGAGAAAAGAGGTCGGGGGAAAAAGCCCGTGACCTGCCTTTCCCTGGAGGTGCATCCCTGATCTAGGTGGAGGTCAAAGAGACGCAGGAGGCCCGTGGACACTCGGCTTTTGTTTGCTTTTCCTTTCTGCGCTCGATTGCGTGACCTGGAATGCTGGGGCTGGAGGGGATCGTTGGGGGGGTCCCGACTGGGCCGCGGGACGTGGGGCGACAGAGCCTCTTCAGGCTCGTCGCCAGCGGAGGGCGCTGACGCCGCCCCTCGTCGGCCGCCGTCCTCAGCCGGGGCCTGCTCCCAGAGCCTCAGCACCAGCACCAAGATGGTGGCCCTGGGCCCGCCGGCCCGCACGCTGCGGGCCCTCCTGCGGGAACTGCGGTACTTGAGCGCGGCCACAGAACGGCCCTACAGGGACACAGCAGCCTATCGGTACCTCGTGGAGGCCTTCCGGGCGCACCGGGTACGGACCCCCGCGGCCGCGGAGATGGGGGCGGGGACTGCCTGCGGGGGGTGGGGTAGGGAGAGGGAGGCGGAGAGGGAGAAGCCTCGGGGGAGAGCCGGGATCCCAGGCCCGCGCGCCGCCACTTGTCGGGATGCTAATGTTGGCGCTCCTGGACTAGCGTCGTCGGGACGGGACCCGACTCGGGATTCCGTCGGTAGAGCCTTGATATTCGCGGGCCCGGGGCAGGCCCATCGGCGCCACACGCACCCCTTTAGAGCGCCGTGGGGTCGTGACCTCCGTCAGATGAGGTCATGTTACCGATGGGTAAACTGAGACCCCGAGTGGGGGCGTCACAGCAGCGCTTGCTGGAGCTCCTGGGGCAAGTCTGCAAAGCCAGAGGTTGACAGTGTGCCCGAGAGGTCATTATTCGGTCACCGCCAGGTGATAGGGCTCCAGGCAGATGTGCCGGGAGGTTTAGGACTTCTGAAACAGACCTGCACTAAGTGCCACAGCAGTTGGGTGGCCACTGTTTCAGAACACACAGCCCGCACGTGGCCCGTGGTGAAAATAGGGCTATTATTATTATTACTGCAGCTTTTCAAATGGGGGATCTGATGAGGCACGAATAGGTGGTCTTTTGTGCTGTCTGGAGGCAAGATTTATTGACATTTGTGGAAACAGCTGTGGTGGTGATTGAAAATTGTTACTGAGATATCTCGGATTCTTTTTTTTTTTTTTGTGAGGCAGTCGTGGTTAAGTGACTTGCCCAGGGTCACACAGCTGAGAAGTATTGTGTGTCTGAGGTCACATTTGAACTCAGGTCCTCCTAGCTGCCCCAGTATCTCGAATTCTTAATACAGATTCCAGGGACCTTCCCATGGTGGCTGGGGAACTGGGAATTATGAAGAAAGAATTTGCAACTCTTAGGCAACCAAAACCAAGAGCTTATTCAAAGAGGGGAATAATCAATCAAGGGACAAGCCCACAGGTTCTTTTGTTATCCTTTCCGGTGTCGGGGGATCACAAGGAAGGCCCCACTATGTTGTGTGGACCCCCTGTGGTGAATTTAAGAGAGCACAAAACAGGTATGGGCAGGTGTAGAAAAGCGATTATCTGCAACCAGGGAGGGAAGTTTTGGAATATCTCACTAGTTGACTATAAGCTTCTTGAGGTTAGGGACTGTTTTTCATTTTGTCGATATCCTCAGTGTTGAGAATGGTGTCTTGGAACAGAGAGGTGCTTAATGCTTATTAGACTGGACTGAATTAGAACAAGGTAGTTAAGATCCTCTTCCAGTCTCATTTTCTCTGTACCTTCTCCTATACCTGATTTAGCTAGGAATTCTTGCCTTTCCTCTAGTTTTTATGCAGTTTTTTTTTTCTGTTAGGTTCTTTTTAACCATGTTGAGACTTGTTCTTGAACCTATTACTGATCTTACTCCATTTTCCCTATGCAAGATGGTAAATTTAGAAGTAGAATTTGTTCTTTCTTGTATTACTCTAAAATAGGATTCTTAGTACTTCAAATCCTGTTATTTTATCTTGTATAGTTGTTATTCCTGTAAGCTCTTATTGTAGGGTTTGAACCACATACATGTAGATAGGTCTACATATAAATTTATATAAACACAAAATCATCAAAATTGGTTATTTAGTTGAAATTTATACTGTACTCTAAACACTATATTCCTTAGTGTTAACCAGAAACTGAAAGCCCTAATTGCAGTCTTTTGGGCAGTAAGTTCCTTTATTCTAGCAAATTTGGTGTGGTTATAGTACAGAAAGCTCAGGCTAGCATG
Source organism: Vombatus ursinus (assembly GCF_900497805.2). Lineage (NCBI taxonomy): Eukaryota > Metazoa > Chordata > Mammalia > Diprotodontia > Vombatidae > Vombatus > Vombatus ursinus. The sequence continues at coordinate 9,542,555 of NW_020954648.1, forward strand.
GGAGTCTGTTTTTAAAAATATTTTGACAACTCTTTCAGTATAATTGGTTTCCTTTGTAATCCTATATTTTATTTTATTCATTTAAAAACATTTTCTGAGAAGGGGTACGTAGACTTCACCAGACTGCCCAAGAGCATCATGACACACAAAAGGGTTCAGGACCCTTGGTTAGGATCTTTTGACCTCAGATTCCAAATTCTGACTCTGAATTCTCAACTCTGAATAAAATTTCAAACAGTGACTGATAACAACAGGTAGCATTTATGAAGCACCTTAAGGCTTGCAAAGTGTTTTATATATGTTACCTCCTTTAAAAAGGAAAAGTCTTTAGTGATATAGATATTTGACAGCAGTGTCCAAAAAAAAAAACAACTGTCAGGGGGGAACAGTAATCCTCTTTCCTTTTCTTGCTCTAATCAATCCCCCCTCCCCACTCAAGCTTTAGTCACTGGGCATAGTCAAGCCCTGATGATATGAGTTACATGAAATATAATGAAGACTTAAGCTTTATAATTTCTGCTGTAAAATTTTCTTTTAACTTTTATTTATATCTTTTGCTTTTACATTATTTTGTTTCCATATCCATCCCTTCTCCGACTTCATGAACCATTCCTTATAAGAAAAAAGGGGAGAAAAGCACTTTGGCAAAACTGACCAGTGAATTTTACTGTGTCTGACAGTATAGTTTTTAAGGGATGTGTGGTTTTTAAGAACCTAACAGAAAAAAAAAACTGCATAAAAACTAGAGGGAAGGCAAGAATTCCTAGCTGAATCAGGTATAGGAGAAGGTACAGAGAAAATGACTGGAAGAGGAATCTTAACTACCTGTTAACATTTTGTTCTAATTCAATCCAGTCTAATAAGCATTAAGCACCTCTCTGTTCCAAGACACCATTCTCAACACTGAGGATATTGACAAAATGAAAAACAGTCCCTAATTTCTGGAGAGCTCAAAAGTCAAAATGCTATTAGTATATCAGTGAAATCTGAGAACATAAGAATATAGGGACCTGAGGGCATATATGCAAGCTGTGTACTTTTTTCTGAGTACTTTTTCCCATTATGTCGTTGGAGAAATGGCCTTCAATGTGTGTTTTCAGGTTAAAAAAAATGTCCTTGTTTAGCACTGAAAAGGCATAAGGTTATATGTCATATTTAACAATGAAATCTATGGAAACAATTAAGGAAAAGTATTTTCTTTAAAGTGGGAATAGATTTCTTTGTCACTTCTTAATTTGGTGTCCTTTAGGAGGCAGCATAGAATAGTGGCAGCAGCTTTGGATTTGGAATCAAGAGAACTTCATTTTGCCCCAAAACTACATTTTTTACCTTGGACAAGTTATTTAACAAATGTAGGCCTTAGTTTCCACATTTGCAAAATGACAAACTCAGATTAAATGATTTTCTGAGATGTCTTCAAACCTAAAATTCTATGAAACTGGTACAAAAAGTTCACTTTTATTTCTAGTGTGAATGGAATTTTTTAAGTTAGGAATTAGCCTAATATTTTAGCAAACATAATCTTCAGTATTGAGTATCTATCTAGTACCATACTGTGTTAGACTGTGTAGAGATGTTTTAGTGTATGCATGTCAACAGTCATCATGATGAATTTAAGCATATCTTCAAAATACTTTTGTCTTAGAATATGGATATGCATTGTCAACATATTGCAAAAATTATGTTATATTTCAGACACAGTGAAGATATTTAATGTTATGGATACATTTCATCAGTGTAATAGTGAAAATTTTACTTAATTCCCCTTTGTAATTTGTAGGTTTTAAATGTTTTCATCCATTCCACAGTTTGCCTTTGATCCTGAATAATAAGTTTATTTACATTAAATTGAGTTATATTCTTCTCTGTGGAGTTTTCTGATAACTGACCATACCACCTTTTCTAGGTCACCAGTGAGAAGCTCTGTAGAGCTCAACATGAGCTACACTTCCAAGCTGCTACCTATCTTTGTCTTCTTCGAAGTACTCGGAACCATGTGGCCCTTCACCAGGAATTTCATGGGAAGGGTGAACGTTCTGTGCAAGAGGCTGCTGGTGTGGTGGGTCTCAAGTTGCCCCAACAGCCTGGAGGGAAGGGCTGGGAGTCTTGAGAACAAAAAGGTTCACTGGATGCTGCCTTCATACAAGAACTTCACAATTATCTCTGTTTTCTAACTTGTATTGATGATTAAATTTGAAATGTGTTCACAAAAATTACTTATATGTAGTTTTATTTTCTGAATGATTCTCAGATCAGTGAGAAGTTTCTATTTCATTATCAATGAATGCACTGCTCTTGTCCTAATGTGATGCTTCTTGACCTACTTTGAGTTGTCTTAACAATAACAGGGATAAAAATTTACACAGATATGTCATCATCTCACTGGACAAACCTTGCCTTTGGCAGTTTTTGAAACTGCTGTCTGGGGTTAAGGATGCAGGCTAACTGAGCCATGGAGAGATCAGTCCATTGCCTTGGCTTTAGCAGGATTAAGATAACTGCCCATCAGAAGGTAAAAAACCCAGAACATTCCAGAATTTTTTATGTTGGACAGTCTAGTATTTGACAATTCTCGACATTTTGGGTATATAAATCTGGCATTTTGAGTACACAGTGTGAAGAATGTAGGCTTTTCATATTTAGCATACTCTGTATAGGGATCTGTTCACCTTTGTTAGGTACTTGTTCAACTAGTGTACCCTGCTAAAGTCATCATATATAATAGATTTTTGATGACTTGGGACTAGTACATTCTGACTAAGTCCTTAAGTCCTTAATTTGGGGTCCTAGAACTTGTTTTAAAATTTTTTTTGATGTCTGCATTTTAATTTATTTTTCTTGTGATCTTACGTACTTTATACATTTAAAAACATTATCTTTAGGTGTCCATAGGTTTCACCAGACTCAAATGATACAACAAAAAAAGTTAACCCTTTATTTAGAAACAAAATTATTATAAGGTATAAACTCTGCCTTCCAAAAAGCTTAAGATTCCAGTCACAAAGACAAACAAAGAATGTTCATTTTTTTTTTTGTTTTTTGTTTTTTAGTGAGGCAGTCGGGGTTAAGTGACTTGCCCAAGGTCACACAGCTAGTACGTATCAAGTGTTTGGTCTGAGGCCGGATTTGAACTCAGGTCCTCCTGACTCCAGGACCAGTGCTCTATCCACTTCACCACCTAGCTGCCCAAGATGTGCCGTTTCTCTCCTCACCCCTACCCTCAAATTTTAGCTCATGCTGTACCAAGTTCACTTTGCTTTATCATATTGCTTCAAGTTTCACTCTCTATTAACCAGCATCCTCTTCAAAGAGTAATAGTAGTGAGCATTTATAGAGTGCTTTAAGGTTTACAAAGTGATGTCATCTTGTTTGAACTTTACAACGGTTCTGTAAGACAGTTTCTATTAGCCCTGTTTTACAGACGATGAAAATGAGGCTTGAGAGAGGTAACTTGTCAAGATCTGAACTCAAGTCTTCCTCACACCAAATCCAATGCTTTTAACCACTGCACTACCTAGCTGCAAATTTCTCCAGAATCTATCACTTAGTCATGTACTAGTATGAATTAGTCTAATTAGATAACTAATGCTTAACAGAGATCACCCTAGTTATTATGATATCAAGAGTTTTTATTTCAGGAAGAGTAAAGTAATTCTGGGATATAAAATACTTTGAGAACATAGACTATGCTGTGATGATCAGTTCGGGATTTAAGGCAATATAATGGCACTCTATCTGGATAAGAGGTATAGAAAGAAGTGGAAGGATGCCGAAAGCAAACATCTATTTCAAAATTTTGCCTAGTATTGGCCCTACTGGGAAACTTCCTTTTCCTATAACTTTCTGTAATACGTGGTCCCCTGCTCCAAGGACCCCAATCATTTAATGTTTTTTTTTTCAATTAAATTTTTCAATTTAAAAAAAACCTTTTTTTTCAACTTCTCCCCTTCCATTGAGGAAAAAAAAGAGAAAGAAAACCCTTATAATATTCAAAGCATATGTCAAGCAAAACAAAGTCCTTTATTAAACATGTCCAAAATATGTTGGTTTTTTTTTTTAATTTTAAACTGCAGCCTCAATTAATGGATTGTTTCTAATCCTTGCCTTTAGGTTTTTATTTGCCTTAATAGGATGAGTATCAGCCTTTTTTCCTAATTGTATGGAAAGGAAATTGTGAAAAAGGTCTCCAAAGTCAGAAAAACAGACAGTTGTTAGGAGGGTTAGGATGAAAGCTTTGACAGCCTGGACTTTCACTTTTGTCTTTGTATCCCCAGTTCCTGACACACAGTGGGCACATAAAAGTTTGTTGACTGGGGGCAGCTAGGTGGCGAAGTAGAGAGAGCTAGGGCCTGGAGTCAGGAGGACCTGACTTCAAATCCAGCCTCAGACCAGACACCTGACACTAGGTGTGTGACCCTGGGTAAGTCACTTAACCCCAATTGCCTCACCCCCCAAAAAAGAAAGAAAGAAAGAAAGGTTTGTTGACTGAGTTAAAGCAAGGGGCGAAAGAGAAAACTAAAATGAAAGAATTAAGTGCTCAATAGTCCGAGGTCCTTTAGCAGAGGTGCAAATAGCTTTATGTGATGCCTCAGGACAAGCCAAGTGCATCACCATTAGAGCTGAGTACAGAAACTGATGTTCATATTGATGGCCCTATGTAATTATGAAATGACTAAATTGTGTCAAATATATTATTAAAGGCAGGGAAATATGTACATTTTAGAGGATTTGTCTGAAATGATTTTTGACACTTAAAAGGGTGAGCTATAGCTCTCTGGAAAATACTTGATGACATAGTTCTTTGCCGCAATGAGGCAAAGTGTAATCAGAGAGGAAATTAACAGATATACTGGACATACACCATAGTCAAAAAGAAAAAAGAAACTGATCCACTGTTAGGTAATTGGAGAAATTCTTGTGGAGAAGCTAGGATTTAAATTGGGCCTTAAAGGATGGATAAAATTTGCCTAAGTGGAAGAAAGAAAGAAGATGGGCAGAACAGGTAGAATAGACAGCATAAATAAAAACATGCTTTTGGCACGACGACACTGTTTTGAATGTACTGAAAGATTCATACTGGAAAGGAATGACAGATAAAAGTAGATGGGTATAGGAGGAGGCTAGATTGTATGTTTAAGAAAGATCAGTCTCCGTGGAGAGGAGAAAGAGCTAAGAGGCAAGGAAACCACATGGGAGTGGAGGGGAGAGCTGAAGGTGGGATGGTGGCTATAAGAGCAGAAGAAAAAAAACAACCAAATTTAGTGACAAATTGGATATAGAGTAGAAGATGAAAGAGAGCAGGAAGTGAAAGGTGACTAAGGTTTCTGGATTGAAAGCCTAGAGGAATGGTTTCACTGTTCGATGAAATGAAGATAGAATTTGTAGGCAAAGGTAATGAGTTCAGTTTTGCACATGGGATCATAAAAGTAGAGCTGAACTGTAAATAGTTGGAAATTTCATGGATATAGTAAGAACACAGAGTGCTATAAGCCCTGGATAAAATCAGAAAATGGCCCTCCCTGAAAGTGAAATGTGTAAATATTAAGTATATGAGATTATAACTTTTTTAATGTTGGATTTTATTTAAAATAGTGTTTTATTTTTCCTAATTGCATATCTTTAAATGTATAACTTTCTACAATTTTTAACATTCATTTTTTAAAAATTTTGAGCTTCAAATTTTTCTCCCTCCCTTCCCTTCACCCTCCCTAAAATGGTAAGCAACTTGATAATGTGCAATCATGAAAAACATATTTCCATATTAGTCACATTTTGCAAAAGAAGAAACAGATCAAAAGGAAAAAAAAAACATGAAAAAAATGAAGTAAAAATAGTATGCTTTGATTTTCATTCAGACACTATCAGTTCTTTATCAGTTTATGTAAGTCCAGGTTTTTCTGAAATCCACCTACTTATCATTTCTTATAGCATAATAGTATTCCATTATATTCATATACCACAACTTGTTCAGCCATTCCCCAATTAATGAGTATCCCCTCAATTTCCATTTTTTGCCACCACAAAAAGAGCTGCTATAAATATTGTTTGTACCTGTAGGTCCTTTTCCCTTTTTTATGATCTCTTTGGGATACAGACCTAGTAGTGGTATTGTTGGATCAAAGGATATGCACAGTTTGATAGCCTGTTGGGTATAGTTCCATATTTTTCTCCAGAAGGATTGGATGAGCTCACAACTCCACCAACAGTGCATTAGTGTCCCAGTTTCCCCATATCCTCTCCAATATTTATCATTTTCCTTTTCTGTCATATTAGCCAATCTGATAGGTGTAAGGTATGATATTATTTTTCTACAAAGTAATCTACCACATTAGATGTTTTTTAAATGCATTGCTAAGACTAAGGTACCTTCCTCAGATGTCTTCAGAAAGACATGAATCAACATAAAATACAATAATCTATAATCCAATTAATTATAACCGGTCTTCATGTGCTAATATGATAATATTGGTGGTCATCATGGAATCTAGAAAAGGGATATTTGGGGCAGTTAGATGGCACAGTGGATAGAGCTTTGGCCCTGGAGTCAGGAGGACCTCAGTTCAAATCCGACCTCAGACACTTGACACTTAGTAGCTGTGTGACCCTGGGCAAGTCACTTAATCCTGATTGCCTCACCAAAAAGCAAAGAAAAAAAAAAGGGATAGTTGAAGAGTAAGAATTTGTTACTGTGTTTGAAGTGATATTCAGAGAGACAGCATGCTAATTATAGTCAACATCATGTTTCTTTAGACAAAAACATCCCTAGAGTAATGAATTCATTATGAAATTGGTAATATAATTTATATTTGTGTATGTATGGCTACAAGTTATTTTCACATATATTACCTCACTTCTCATAACAACTCTGTGAAGTAGGCAAGGTATTATAATCCCCTTTTCACAGATTAGAAAAAAGTTGAGGTCCAGATAAGTGACTTTTTCAGTTACATAGCTAATAAATGAGGGAGTTAGGATTGGAACCTCAATCTTCTAACTTCCAGGTCAGTCCGGTGTGCTTTCTAGTATATGCCATTAAGTATAACGTAAGCCATTTTAGCTTATCTATGAAGAACATCAAACTCTTTGTTATAACTCTATTCATCAAACAGCCTTCTGCTATATAATTTTCCCTAATGGGTGTACTTCCCATTAGAAGGGGAGTGTACATGATTAATCCTGGTTCTTAGGACAGGTATATATATTTTTTAAATTTTATCCAAGTGCTTATAAGTTAAGTAGTTTCATCAACCCCATGGGAACAGATAGTTTTTGAACTTGCAGAGTAATAGATTGTAGACACTTGGCTGTTCCCAACAGGTACAGACACAACTTAGTGAAATTCAAATGAACAACATTTCTAATTGTCTTAATTGCAACACTGGTGACCTTTGACTCTTAGAAGGTAAGTTTAGAATTAGGAGCCTTTTTGTCATTTTGGGGGAGGCCAATGAACTATACTGGAATGACCTAAGGGCCTTGAAATAATATAATGCAGCCTATCTAAAAGAATAAAATATTAAAGGTTTTTATATTGGTATCTTTTGTTTTTACATCTTTACATTTCTCCTCAGCCTTCCCAAAAAGCCATCCCTTTTAACAAAGAATTTTTTAAAGGGGTGACTCCTAATATCTCTTCTTTGGAACAAAAATCGTTTGAAATATTCAGTTGTTTTATTGTATATATATTGTTTTCATGACCCTGCTGCTTATTTCAGTCTGTATCAGTTCATAGAAGTCTCTTCAGGCTTCTTTTTAACTATCATATTTGTCGTTCCTTTGAGCACAGTAAAATTACACTGTATTCATGTATCACAATTTGTTTAGCCATTCCCCAGCAGATGGACATCTAATTTGTTTCCATTTGTTTTTTTGGTACCACAAAAAAGTGCTGCTATAAATATTTTGGTGTAAAGGTGAAGCCTTTTTTTTTTTTTAATGGTTTTAAAGAATAGGTTTTAAAGAAAGTACCATGTAGTTCTCTGTCATCTTTGTATGTTTCAGGAGTGCATATATTCAGCCAATAGAGGAAAAAACATTTCACAAAATTAAATCCATGGCTACCGTTATTTTATAAAGGACATGTGGATTTGCTCCTAACTCCTGCCCTCTTTTCCCACATGTTTCTACATGTATTAGGAAAGATACTACCTTCCTTTACTGAGGAAAGGATATTTATTATAAACCTTAGAACCTAAGAGTGTAGTACTTCCATATGATGACATTTCCTGTGAATATTTAAATTATCCCAATCTCTTTAGAAACTGAGCTATAAAGAACTGCAGAGGGGGAAAAACTAGACACAAATACTATAAAATAAGAGTTCAGGCAAAATTATGTTAGTTCCTAAAGGTCAAAAGAAAAATTGGACCCAGAAGTGTTTTACAAAACTATATGGTCAAGCTAATTGCCCTGACAGATTAGATTCTTTTATTATGGGAAAGCTAGCCCCTCTCAAATATTTCAACTGAACAGTCTTATGAAATAATGATAGAAATGCTAGAAAATAGGATAAACATGTTTCATTTGCTAATAAACATTCATTTGGAGAAATAACCTCCATCTCTAAGTTAAAAAATTGTCTATATTTGTTATTATTTACTCTGGTATTTAGTTCACACTACTGCAAATTCAGGGGAAGCTATTGTCAAAATGTAGATTGGTGTTTGAAGTTAATCTGACAATTAACAATTGAAGTTTTAGAAGACAGAAAAAGTGATGCAGACTTTCTGCCTTTTAAATAATTCAGAGGACTTTTATAATAGGATTCTGAGATTTATAGTGAACTTAAAGGAAAATCAATTGAAAAATGAAGTGTGATTTTTGTAAATAAAAAAAATTCTAATAACTTGGAAATCTAAATATAAGTACTATTAAACTATAAATATGTGTAAGCTGGGGAACTACAGCAAGTAGAACAATCACAACTGTGATATGGAAATGAAGTAATCATGTTTTGTCTTACTGGCTTAGGCTTTTTTTTTTTTTTTTTTGGTGAGGCAATTGGGGTTAAGTGACTTGCCTAGGGTCACACAGCGGGATTTCAACTCAGGTCCTCCTGACTCCAGAGCTGGTGCTTTAACCACTATCCCACCTAGCTGCCCCGGGCTTAGTCTTAAAAATTAATTTTTAACGTGGAAGGTTTAATAGCTTAAGTAATTTTCTCATTTTGCTAAAGTCTCAGTTTAATGATGAAAACTTAAGATTTGTGCTATATTTGGGACACTGACAAGGATTTTTAAATTCAGTATATCCTCAAACTTTTTATTCAAAACTGAACTCGGAATTCCCCCCCTCAAATTTGTTCTTTCTCCAGACTTCCCTATTAATGACATATCCCAGACATATATTTTAACCTAAGCATCATCTTTGTTCTCTCGATATGCATTTGAACTAATTAACTCTAAGGTTGAGATTGCAAAGTGAGGAAAGTGAAGACAGGAGGGATTTACTGGCAGAGTCCTAAAGGGTAGAAGGACTGTCACAATGACAACAAATAGATTTAAGAAGAATGAGACTTGGGGATAAATGGAATCATAGGAGGTTATAGTAAGATAAGAAGAATTTCAGAGTTCTGTAAGCAAGGAAGTAAAACACTTGAGGATGTGATAGTGCCTGTGTATGCTTTAAACAGAAAGAAGGTATAGATCATGGGAGTTGTGATGAATTGAGAGGCTAAAGTGTTTGAATGACATCAGCAACTATGTTCTAATCATTTTCTTCTGGCCCACTACAGGACCTAGCCACCTAGTATAATTCCTTGCCTACAAAAAAAAGCACCCAATGAATACAAGGTGTATTGAATTGACTTTATAAGCATTAGTTTAGGAATTGGGTGTACCATAACTGTTTTGTCATTCATGGACTAGCTGAGGAGTAGTCTTTTATTAGAATTCATTTTGGCATGTTTGAGAAAATGTACCCTATTGAGTCAAGGATTGAGGGGTTTTTTAAATTTGTTATTTGTTTAGTTTTTTTCTTCATTTTTATAACATAACTTTTATAGGATTGAGAAAATCATCTTTACATAATCATATAGGGGGAAAACTTATTTTGAACTAAAGTTAGGCTAATTAATACCACTTATTCATCATAAGGCAAATTTCTACTCCTTGTTATTCCAGTAAATATAAAATTTGTATATCACTGGAATAGAAAAGTCTATATTTTGAACCTATGTTAATAAGATTTAGTTTTATACAGGTTGCTTTAGTTCCCTGAAAGGTAAAGTATTTGATGGTAAAATAACTAGCATGTTTTAGATATAGGATGTGAAGCCCCATCTTCTAGACTACAATGTTGGTTCTCCAGCCACTCTGGCACACTAGTACCTTGAGAATTTTTATGATATGAATTATGGGGTATTTTCCCTCCACATTTTTACTATAGAACATTTATATAATTTTTTTATATTAATAATGGACTTTTTTGAATAATAATAATGAAGATGAAATGACTATTTACCTTGAACACTTTGCCAAGAGAACTTGAACTCTTCCTATTCCAATTTTTTAATTTTTAGGGCTTATGGAGTATAAGGTAACTAATGCAAGATTCTGTTTGCCTATGAGTTTTAGAACCTGAGCAATGATGGATATGAGACATGAAAATACAGATTTTCACATTTCATTATAAATAAATTCCTATGGTAATATTGTAGTAAAAGGAATTATATAGCTTTTGAGGTAGCTGAAAAACCTAGGGGATTTTTGGGTTTTAAAAGCTGTATCAAAATTTTATTGTTCTTAAATTCATTTCAATTGATTTCAAGTATATTCCTACCAATACTGTAACTGTTATTTGATTTTAATGTAGCATTGATGCATATGATTGTAAAAACTCCACATGATATTAAGTTGCAATTCAGTACTTCTGAAACTGTAATGAATTGTGATACTTATATTTCCTTTGGAAGTACCTAAAAAGTAAGTGCTCTTGAGGGACCAAAAATTTGACAGACAGTAAAATCAGTTTGGGAACCTAGTCTAATATCCATATTCAGTCATAACTGGACAAGGCACCATGGAACCATTTTGTTTTGAGGATAACAAAACCCTGAAGTTGTAAATTACATAATTCTCAATTGGAGAAGATACAATAATTTTCCTTCTTATTCAAGAAGATGCAAACACATATATCTTTTCATAGAAAAATCATCAAATTTTAATATCTAAGTATTAAAATCAAACCCACAAGGCCTTACCTAGATCATAGGATGATACAGTAGAAAGAGTACTAGCCTTGGACTTGTAGTTGCTTCTTTCCTACTGACAATATATTTGACCTTCAGCCTGTGCCTTAACTTCTTTGGGCTTTAGTTTTCCATCCTCAAAGAACAGAGTTAGACTAAATGATCTCTAAGATCCATTTTAATTCTAAATCTGTGGATCTGAGAATCATGTCACCCCACAGCTTTGAAACAATATATGTATTTTCTTACCTTTTGTCAGTATACCCTCTTTTTCAAGGATGGTTTGAATATAGTCATATGGGAGTTGTATTTTTAATTGATTGTATGAAATTAGTAACATATTTACCTGTGTCCATACCAGTTGCTAGAATTTATGGATCTCTTTATGAGAAAAGTATACTACAAATGGATTTTTTTTTAACTAAACCTATAGAATGGACTTGATAATCTCTAAGAATCTTTACAGTTCTGAATCTCTTCACATCCACATATCTAGTCAGTAGTATTAATATTGTACCATTAATTTGGTAAATCAGTATTATGTGGCCTTTATGATAACGTGGCCTAAATCAGAAATTTAAATTCCATTGATCATGATTGTATAAAAGTTAGTGCCTATGATACAGTACCTCTTTATGACTGGAATATATAGATCAAACTTGGCTTGATATATAACTATCACTTTAAAGGATGATTCTAATTCTGTGTTTTCCTGTTTGGAACCTGAAATAGCAGCTATGGCTGTTATTTTGAGTCTCTGTAATCTGGAAGAGTATTTTCTACTATGCATGAATAAGTGCTGGGAGGCCAGTATCCCTGTTTTCCTGTATTGATTTGATGGCCATAGATTAATAAGAAAATGCAGAATAATACTGTCGGGGGCATCATGTGGTGTAATGTAAGCTTCTTGGGGGCAAGGATCGTTTTTGCTTTTTCCCTGTATCCCTAGTGCTTGGTACAGTGCTGACTTTGTTAAATCCAGGGAAAATAGTATGCCATACATGCAACACTAGTTAGCTACAAGAATATAGAATGAACATCATCAATAAAACTTAACTTATGGATTTCCTCCCCCTATTATCTAATAACCAATCTTTTAAAAAATTAATTTATTTTGAATTATAACAATCACTTTCATAAGCTTTTGAGTTTTAAATTTTTCTCCCCCTCCCTCCTTACCTCCGTCCCCAAAACTGTGTGCAATCTGATATAGGCTATACATATACATTACTATTAAACATATTTTCACATTAGGGATGTTGTAAGGAAGAATTAGAACCAATAGGAGGAACCACCAGAAAGAGGAAACAAAACACAACAGGAGAAAAAAATAGCAAATAGTATGCTTCAATCTGCATTCAAACTCCATAGGTCTGTCTTTGGATGTGGATAGCATTTTTCATCAAGAGACCTTTGGAGATGTCCTAGATCCTTGCATTGCTGAGAAGAGCTAAGTGTGTCAAAGTTAGTCATCACACAACATGGCTGTTGTGTACAAAGTTCTCCTGGTTCTGCTCACTTCACTCAGAATCAGTCCATACAAGTCTCTCCAGGTTTTTCTGAAGTCTGCCTGCTCATCATTTCTTACAGCACAATAGTATTCCATTACACTCATATACCACACCTTGTTTAGCCATGTCCCAATTGATGGGCATCCTCTCAGTTTCCAATTCTTTGCCACCACAAAAAGAGCTGCTATAAATATTTTTGTACATGTGGGTCCTTTTCCCATTTGTATGATCTCTTTAGGATATAACCCTATAAGTGCTATTGCTGAATCAAAGGGTATGCACATTTTTATAGTCCTTTGGGCATAGTTCCAAATTGCTCTCCAAAATGGTTGAATCATTTCACAACTCCACCAACAATGCATCAGTGTTCCAATTTTCCCACATCTTCTCCAACATTTATCATTTTCCTGTTCTGTCATGTTGGCCAATCTGATAGGTGTGATGTGGTACCTCAGAGTTGTTTTGATTTGCATTTCTCTAATCAATAGTGATTTAGAGCATTTTTTTCATATGACTATAGATAGCTTTAATTTCTTTTTCTGAGAACTGTCTGTTCATATCCTTTGACCATTTATCAACTGGGGAATGACTTGTTTTCTTATAAATTTGACTTAATTCTCTATATGTTTTAGAAATGAGGCCCTTATCTGGTTGTAAAAAATTCTTTCCCAATTTTGTACTTTCCTTCTAATCTTGGTTGCATTGGCTTTGTGCAAAAACTTTTCAACTTAATGTAATCAAAGGTATCCATTTTGCATTTCACAATGTTCTCTATCTCTTGTTTGGTCATGAATTCTCCCATTCTCCATAAATCTGACAGGTAAACTATTCCTTGCTCTCCCAGTTTGGTTAAAGTATCAGCTTTTATATCTAAATCATATACCCATTTTGACTTTATTTTGGTATATGGTGTGAGATTTTGATCTATGCCTAGTTTCTTCCATACTCTTTTCCAGTTTTCCCAGCAGTTTTTGTCAAAGAGTGTGTTCTTATCCCAAAAGCTGGGGTCTTTGGGTTTATCAAATAATAGATTTTAGTCATTGACTACTGTGTCTTGCATACTTAACCTATTCCACTGATCCACCACTCTAGTTCTTAGCCAGTACCAAGCAGTTTGATGATTGCTGCTTTATAATACAATTTAAGATCTGGAATGGCTAGGCCACCTTCCCTTGCATTTCATTTCATTAGTTCCCTTGATATTCTGGACCTTTTGTTATTCCAAATGAATCTTGTTATTATTTCTTCTAACTCTATAAAATAATTTTTGGTAGTTTGATTGGTATGGCAGTAAATAAATAAATTAGCTTAGGTAGAACTGTCATTTTTATTATTCTAATAACCAATCTTGATCAAATACAAAGTTCCTGCTATCACAAGAATTAAAATTTGGTTTTGACATCATGAATGTACCTAGTATGTGTCAGAATTTAACTCAGGTCTAGTGCCACAGTTCTCTATCCACTATACCACATCATCTCTCAAACTATGTTATCTCCCAGGTCTCTTCAGGAAGGCAACTAAAATGTAATCAGGGTGATAATATAAATGTAGCACATCCTTCATTGTGGGATATAATAAAATTGATTTACCTGTAGTCTAGAAAAAAGGGAGCTAGAGAGTAAAACTTTGTGAATGTCTAGGGAAAATTCGGGTTAGACAGAAATCTGCCTAGAATGAAGACGAGAAATACCTCTACTTGTAACTTGAACATCCAACTCCCTTTGTTCTAATTCTATACTTCCCAAACAGCCTTCTGATTGATAATTTGGTTTCCTTTGGAGTCCCCTGTAAAAATTACTTGTCCTAGCTCTCAGAGTAAAGGTCTATTATTAAATTAATTGATGTTCTGCCTTTTTAATCACTCTCTTGTGCATTCAGTTAGGAAGGATTAGCTCCCTAATCATTGCTGGGTAAAATGATAAAATTGTGTTTCTCAGCTTGCTGAGTTGGACTACACCTGCAAAGTTAAAGTGCACTCGTTTGAATCCCTAACAAAGTTCATCTACCTGAAAAAAGCAAAAAGGCATCTTGTTATAAATGCAACAAGAAAATTGTGTCTTAGAGAAGCAAAGATAAAGGAATGGGTGATTAACAATGCCAAATGTTATGGAAGGCAGATAAATGGTGCAATGGATAGAATGCTAGCCCTGGAGTCAGAAATACAAGTTCAAATCCAGGCTCAGACACTACTAGTTGTGTGACCCTGAAAAAGTCACTTTACTGGTTTGCCTCAGTTTCCCCATCTGTAAAATGAAGATAATAATAGCACTTGCTTCCTAGTGTTGTTGTGAGGAGCAAAGGAAATAATGTTTGTAAAGTACTTAGCACAGTGCCTGGCACATAGTAAGCACTATATAAATGAAGGCTATTATTACCATTAGGGAGTAAGAAAATGAGGAGTGAGCAAATTCCATTGAATTTAGCAGTAGAAAGTTTTTCGAGATCTTCAGGAGAAGTTTCTGTATAATTATGGTGGCAGAAGGCAGGTTGCAAGAAAGTTAAAAGGTAATGAGGGCAGAACATTTGAGGAGTTAAGCAACAAAAGAGCAAGTGGAAAGTGTAGAAAAGGGTAGCTGGCTCAAAAGGAAGAGGGGTGTGTGTGTGTGTAAGATGGGGAGATCTGGTTTTGTTTGAAGGATGCAAGGAGAGGGAAAGATTAAATATACCAGGGTTCTTCAAGAAAGTGTTAATTTTGGGAATAAGGCATAGAGATGGTGAAGGATGTGCTCCAGAATATAAACGATAGGGTTAGTGTCGAGAGAAGACAGAAATCTTTTATTTTTGAAGCTGTTATGAAGGATCAGAAGATAAAATGGAGGGAGAAGTAATGCTAGGGTAGGGAAAGGATAGGAGATACCAAAATTGGTTGCATTATAATTAAGTACTTTTATTTAATTCAGCACTGATGTTAATAAACAAGCTTTGCTCTCGAGGACCTTACATTCAAATATAAAATAAAAGAAAAATGGACCTAGGTGTAACCAACCTAACCTTAAAATAGAGATTCTGGGAGGAACAAGCCAATGAGAGCCAGAGGTTCCTGGGGCAGACAGTACTTCTAGTTTCCACTCAGAAGTCATAGCACAAGATAAGGGAGAGAAGAAGGGAAAGCATCTAGTTTAATGTTTAGAAGAGAAGCAAATATTCATTTTGCAGAATGAGCCCTGGGTTTGATGCCAAAGGACCTGTATTCAAATCTTAGCTCTGCTATGTAGTATCTGTGACCTTGGGCAAGTCTCTGGGTCTCAGTTTCTTTATCTGTAATACAAAGCAAGCGTTTGGATCAGTTATCTTTAAAGTTCCTTCAAGCTATAAATCCCATAAGTACTAAAGAACTATGAGACTGCATGTTCAGAAAGAGACAGCAGTGTGATATGGCAGCTTATCTTTGGATGCACTAATACTTATATATAATGTTCAGAACAAGGGAGGCAGTAGTCACTGCTGTTCTCAGAACAAACTCTAACCATGTCCCATCTCTCTCACCTTGTCCCTGGGCTTGGTCACTTCTGAGGTCTCTATTGACTAAGTTTCAAAAGCAGCAGGAAATTTAAATGCTCTTAATACTGGTGAGGATGAATTTTGTTACAAGGACTCTAGCTTTCATAGAATCTTTCTTAGGCTAATGCACCAGAGTAGCAACTCACAGCAGGGCTACAATAGCACTGGTGGCAAGTCCATCTTAAGGGAAAAATTTGAACTTCACCCTTAAGTACACAGGTTCATTCACTTTGTCCCAACACGAATGGTTCAGTGGCTTTTCTTCTGTACTGTTAAGACTCAATGGTGGGACAGAAAACAAGTGGTCTTTGGTCAGGTGAAAGAAAGCATGAAAGTGGTGCCTTCTTTGGTGCCTAGGATACAAAACCAGCAGGATCACTAGCGCTGACTATGAACTCTTATAAAATTTTGTTTGTTTTAACCACCAAACCAGGTTTTTTTTGGAAAATGTACTATTCTCCCTTTCCCTCACCCCCCATGTACACTCATTTGCAATTCTTTTTGAGTTTCATTTCCCTTTTCCTTCCACAAGTAAGGCTGGAGTGACAATTAACTTTATGATTATAAAATAAAAACCAAACTGCCAGATCTTGTAGCAATGGGTCCAATTCTGGGTACTATATTTTGGGAATTAAATTGATAATCTTGTACAGAGCAAGGAGATGGTGGAAAGGGGACTTAAAACCATTTATGGATCATTTGAGAAAACTGGGTAGGTATAGCGGGAAGGAAAGAAGAGTTGGGGGGCAGGGACATAATCACTATGTTTAAATACTTTATTTGAAATGCTGCAAAGTGAAAGGTGGATTAGACTCATTCTGTTTGGTCTGAGAAGCCAGAAGAAGGACCAATGGGTGGAAATAAGAAGGTGGCAGATTTTGACTCATTATAAAGACTTTTCAACAGTTAGAACTGTTCAGAAATGGAATGGGTTGCCCCATAAGGCAATGAACTTTTTATTACAAGGAGAGACTGATGACTTGTTGGGAATGTTATAGAAGGGATTCCTGCTTCAGTTTGGACTAGATTAGATGACCTTTCAAGTGCCTTCCAATTCTAAAGTTCTATAATTCTTTTGTTCTCTCTACTGATTGGGTGCATTGAGAGGGTATAAGAAGCAAATATTCTACCTTCCCATAGCTTGTGAACCTTTTAAAGAGAAAAAACCAATGTATATAAAATAGAAAACTAGAACAATTAGAATACAAGACAGAAAATAAAGTTCTAGAATGAACATAATATTAATACCATTCATATTTTACAGTTTTCAAAGTTCTTTTATATACAATATTTCATTCGATTTTTAAATCAATTCTGTGAGGCAGCAGTATCTATATTATCAACCTCATTTGACAAATGAAGAAATGGAATTACAGAGATTGTGGACTACCCAACTTCCTACAGTTAACAAGTGGAAAGCCAAGATAAAGTTCTCTATCTCCATGCATTGTCTTGCACTTGTAGTGCTTGCTGAATAAAAGTTCAATGATTTACTACCTACTAATTGAATTGAATTCTAACTCCTAGTATAGTACTTATTTTACTATCTCACACTGCTATTTTAACCAAGTGGTAAATTGTATGATATAAACCATAAGTATCACGAGAAAGGGAGAGAAATGCTGTCAAAAATGCCATGAGAGTATAAAGCACTTTTATCAGTACAGTGAAAACTGAAATGACATATATGACATGATTCTTGACTTTAAGGAGCTTACTATTGACTTGGGGAGATAAAAGATGCATACATAATAAAACTGTAACAATACCAGGTAGTATACATCTATATTACAGCAGACATTGTTGGGTTTTATTCAGCTGTGATGGGAGGAGAGTCTGCTGTCTAAATACTAAGTTACTTAAGATTTCTAATAATTCTTAATTTACTTATCAGGTTTGGGGCATGTAAACTCCACACTAAAGCATGTGGGTTTAGAAAGGAAGCAGCAAGATAGGAGTGTTCTCTAACACTCCCTAACTCCACTAAGTTTTAAACCGATGATGGTTTGGGTTATTATGGAAACCAGAAGAGGTGTGGCTGGAAGCCGGGGGAGTGGAAAGAGGGACTGAAGCCAAAGTTCTCACATCATCTTCAAAACTGAAACAATGTTCTCATTTACTCCATGATTCCCAGCTCGAATAATCACTTTACCAGTTCCCAACTCCAATGTTATTAATACAAAAATCTGTAAATAGCATACTACACAAATTTTAACATTATTAAATTTTTTTTTCTTGCAGTAACATCTCCTTAAATGTTCCATATGGATTTGTATGGCTTTTTAGCATATGAAATCTAAAAAAAGGGAACATATTTAACATGTTTTACATAGGGTGTAGCACATTACACCAGTATACTGAATATGCTTTCACATAGGCACTTAATAAGTGTCTGATGATGATGAATAACAGACACAGTATTGAGCTGATCAGAAAATACTTTTTTCAGTAAAAAAAAAAAAAGGTGAACTTGATGTTTCTGTTCTCAGAGAAGGCCTGTGTACCTGCTTCTGCCATTTCTGGGTAAAGGTGGGTATACAAATCATTCTTTTTCCACAAAACCCACCCCTCTTCTGGACTTGTACTATACTTTCTATATTTACTACTTCCTACTTCCAGTGACCCAGATCTGCAATACAAGAGTGATCTTGTTGACTCTATATCCATGACACTTCTCACATTTCATCCGACCCACCACCCTCGGTTAGTCTTCAGTACCTCTGCCCTGGGCTATGGCAACAGCCTCAAGTCCTTCCCTCTCCAATCCATCCTCTGTATAGCTGCCAAAGTGTATTTCTAAAGGATAGGCCTGACATGTCATTCTCTTGTACTCCATTGACCCTGGGATAAAAAACAAACCCCTTTGGCATTTAAAGCCAAAAAGCTAGGCTCCAACTTACTTTCCAGCCTTGTTGCAGATTATTTTCCTTTAAATACACTGGGCCAGCCAAACTGGCCTTCTTGCTATTCTTTACACAAAACCATCATCTCTGTGTTTTTATATGGGCTGTCCCCCATACCTGGAATGCACTCCCTTCTCATTTCCATTTCTTACAATCCCTAGCCTCCTTCAAGGTTCAGTTCAAACGCTCCTCCTACATGAAGCCATTCCTGATCTCCCTTGATGCTAATGCCTCCCTCTTCCTAAAATTACCTTGTATTTATTTTGTATATGCTTAATGATAGTAATAGCTAGCATATAACACCTACCATGTGCCAGGCACTATGTTATGTGCTTTACAAATATATCAACAATCATTTGGTCCTCCCAACAATCCTGGAAAATAGGTGCTGTTATCCTCATTTTACAGTTAAAAAGTGGGACAGAAGGGGCAGCTAGATGGCACAGTGGATATAGCACCGGCCCTGAAGTCAGCAGAACCTGAGTTCAAATGCGGCCTCAGACCAAACACTTGACACTTACTAGCTGTGTGACCTTGGGCAAGTCACTTAACCCCAATTGTCTAAAAAAAAAATAAATAAATAAAAAATATAAAAATAAAAAGTGGGACAGAGATGAAGTGACTTGCCCAAGGTTACTGCTAATAAGTATCTGAGGGCAGATCTGAAGTCAGGTCTTCTTGACTACAAGCCCATGCTCTATCCACTGGGCCACTACCTGCTTACATACATAGTGTATCCTTCAATAGACTAAACTCCTTGGAAGATGGAGACAGCCTCATTTTTGTCTTGTACCCCTAGCATCTGGAACACAGTAGATGACTAATAAATGTTTGCTTGATTGTACTGTCACCCTGAATCTTGGAATGGTACATCCTAGTGTTATACTGTTTCCTTTAATGGCCAGAAACATCCCAGAAGCCAGGATGCTCAACACAGTAATTTCATGGAACAAGCAGGATCTCTTATTTTCTATTTCTACAAGTGTCTGCTATCTGCCAGCTATTTAATTAATAATCATGAAACCCTGAGGTCATTCTTTAACTGTTCCCTTTTTCTTGGCCCCCATATTTCAACCAGTAATGTTTTGTTATTGTTGTTGATTCTTCCCTCTGTGAAAGATGATACAGAATCATAGATTTAGGGCTAGAATGGGCTCCAGAGATCACCTAGTCCAACCCTTCCATTTTACAGAGGAGTAAACTGCAGTCCAAAAAAAGGTGACTTGCCCAAAGCCAAACAGGTAATAACAGGTAGTATTTGAATCCAGTTTTTCTGATTCCAAATTCTGTGATGTTTGCCCTGTACCACTTCAGCTCAAATGCTTTGGCCAGGAACACGTATTAAACTATATATGCTTTGCTGACCACCCTAGATTTCCAAGAGAATGAGCTTTTTTTCAGAAATAATCCAGGGCATGCTTGCCCTTAGCTTAGAGGTTTTCCTTCTTATTCTCTTCAAAGCTTTCCTGATCTTTATCTTTCAACATCAGTTAGAAGCACAGAGCCTCCAGACCTCCTTGGTTTTTAAGGCTTTTTGTTTTTTTAAGCTCCTTGGATTCAGCAATATGCTATAAATCACTGATTACTTTTCCTGAGGCTCATGCCACATATCTCCAAGCAGTTTCAGCACTTGTTTTTTCTTTTACTTCTAACTATTGTCATCAAATACTGCAGAACAAAAATCTGTCCTTTGTAAAGCTTAATATAGAAAAAAATAGTATTGCTAGTTAAAAATGTATGTAAGAGCAAATTTCAGCTATTCTCTAGCAAAAGTTCTACAGAACTACATGGTTCCCCATGATTCTCCATGCTTGAAACCTACACTCCAGCATGATTCCCATTTACCCATTGATAAATAGCACCTTTCATACCATAATACCACAACACTGTTTTGGACTTTGCCAGCTAGTGTGCTCTGGACCAAATTTAAGTCTCAAAATCACTGAAAGAAATCAAGAACTCTCCTAATTGTTGGTGGACTATGTTCACATGCCTACTTGTTGTGGCATCTATAAAGTATGTTATATACTTTATAATGGGAAAAGAACAAAAGAACTTATCAAATATATTATAGTTGTGCCAAATCATTCAGAAAAAGTAATGATTCAAACTGAGGTCTACTTGACTTTCAAAGTTTATGTGAGGTTCTCCCCCTACCCCCCACTTTCATGTTTTCTTTCACATGTCTCCTTTCCCAGTCTCGGCTACACTAATTCCCTTTCACCATAGCACTCCTCTTCAAAAAGCTTCAGTTGTCCCTTTCTCCCAGGGTCAAAATTTCCACCTTCACCTTTCCCTTCTATCAGGAATCTAGTGGAGGTGGGGGTGGGGTCTACTACTTAATGTAAACAATCCACAGGTGATATGTACATTCCTCATTCTAGGGTATTCTATCTTCTAAAATTCTCTGCCCTCTCCTAATACAATTTATCCTTTTAAGTCTAGCTCAAGGACCATCTCTCCCATTAAGCATTTTCTTAGTAAAATTATCAGCCACCAGTGATAATCTGCCTGAGTTAATTAGACTTATAAGCATCAGCAAACTACACCCGATAGCTAACATTTATCTAGCAAGGTACTTTACAAATATTTCATGTTATTCTCACAACCACTTGGGGAAGTGTTATTATTATTATTCTAATTTTACAGATGAGGAAACTGAGGCAGATAGTCACATAGCTAGCAGCAGAGGCTGCATTTGAACTCAAAGTCTTCCTGATTGGAGGTTCAGAGCTCAATCCACTACACCACACCTAGCTGCTTCTAATAACTGGTATTGTTCTTACTGTTTCAATTAAGTGTAACAAATATTTGTTAATCGTCTGCTACGTGCACAGGACTTTGCTAGGCACTAGGAATGCAAAGACATATTGGAAAAAAGGTCCTTTTTCTCAAGAAGTTCTACTGACTTCATGTATGGTAGTCTTGCCTAAATTTGTAAACTCTTCAATGATTTTCTATATTCCATAGTTCAGGCACATAGGTGTTTAATTATCAACAGGATAATGTCGATAATACCAAGAATAAGATAGAGCATGCTGAACACAGGAGAGCAGCCAGGAGCAGGGTCAGAGTTGCAAACAGAGCAGAGAATGGAGCTATTGTGTAGCATATTGGATCAAATACTAGCCACACTTCCCAAGTCTGGCTTGGAAAACAACAGTGACAAAGATGAAAAGAGCAGTGATGATTTAATAAAAAAAAAAGGAATTTGATTTTAAAGGACAGTCAAGTAATTCACAATATGGAAGGTTTTTAAGTTTATTTTCAATGTATATACTTGAATATACACAACCATATATGTATATATTTTACTTTTAACAATATTCTATTTTAATTCAACCTATATTATTTCAATCAATACAAAATGCCACGCAAAGTTTTCCATTTTTAGACATCATTCATCTCTTTCTATTCCAGCTATTTTCGCTATTTCTTACTACTATTATCTCTTCCGCTGGATTTGAGTTAACCTATAACACTTTCCCCTAGACTGGGTGCTGCTGACTGGTTACTTGATATCCACGAATGCTCCCTGGGAGCAGGAACTGGTTTGCTTTCGTTGGCCTCTCTTTGGGCCCCATCCCAGCACAATGCCTGCCACATAGCAGGACCTATTTAATAAATGCTAGCTGACCGAACTGACTGGTTTTAAAGCGCGCAAAGTCCTCTACTCTGGTCACGCGGCACCAGGACTCCCAAGCAGCCAGGTGTCCCGAGGCGGCACCACGCGGTTCGGCTTCCCTCACTGCGCCCTAGGCCAGGCCTGCCTAACCCTCAACCACAGGAGGGTTCGGACGACTCCAGCCCACGGCGCAGTGGGCTGCTGCCATGGCCCTCGCAGCCCCTCAAGCCCTCAGCCTCCTCCTGAGACGACGGTCCCGGGGGCATCAGGAAGGGGTCTGGGGGAGCCCCTCAACACGCCCGTGCCCGAGTGCGAGGGAGCATTTATACCCGGGAGGAGGTATCAAGAGTCCAACGGCCTTACGCCAGAAGCACGTACTAAACCCAATCCAAGCCGCCGAGCTTCTCTTTACTTACTTTCCACTCGGGCTAAGCCCCAGGACGTACCACTTTGTTAAGAAAAGGGCTGACTAGCAGCGTCAGCGAGAGCCCACAGCCACAACGCCACAAAGTCCCACAGAGCGGGCTAAGATGTGGGCCCTAAGGGCAGTTCCTGCACAAGTCATCGAAAACAAGAAGCCTCGCGAGAGCTCAGGATGGGAAGGCCACGAGCACGCGCCCAAAAGCCGTTAGGCTGGAACACCTCCCCGGCGGGGGCGGGCGGAGGTACTGCGGTTGAACGCCAGTTGGTGGAGTCCCCGCGGGAAACGAGTGAGCGCGAGGAGCGTGCGCGCTCATGTAGGCGGCGACGGTGGCGGCGAGCGGCGGCGTCAGCTCCTGCAGGGGGGGGGAAGGGTTGACGGCTTTTGTAGGGTGGCGGCAGCGGTGGAGGCGCCTTCCCGTTCGGCCCGTACCGTTCCTGTTGCGGGAGCTGGACTGAGTGTGACAAAACGAGGGTCGGGAGAGGGGGTCGCTGCCTTCTCCAGTACATCCCAGTGAGGAGAAGCCGCCGCCCGGACTTTTTTCCTTTACCCCGGTCCCCCACCCCCTCACCGCACGCCCGGAGGAAGCGGCTGCGGCGGCGGCGACATCACCTCACCCTCCCCTTCCCCCTCCCCCGCCCCCCAGCCCTCAGAGGTCCGGCTTGCTCCCCAATTCTTTCCTCACCCCGCCCGATTGCTCGCTCACTACGCCGCCGCTGCTGCCGCCGCCCCCGCCATGTCGGCGCAGGCCCAGATGCGTGCTATGCTGGACCAGCTGATGGGCACTTCTCGGGACGGTAAGCCATAGCCAGAGCCCCGGGGACGGGCGTAAGGGACCGGGACCAGGACGGGGGTGGGAAGTGCGTGGAGAAGGGGGGAGGGGAGCGGAGCGAGTGAGCGGCCTCTCGCCCTCGACCTGCCTAGTGCGCTGGACGGCGGTAGGGGAACCGGAGATTGGTAGCACGAGGTCCCCCGCTCTCCCTCCCCACCAATCTGGGGCCGGTGGGCGGGCCTGAGGGCGGTGATTCCGACGATTGGCGGGAGCTGCTACCAATGGGACGAGGCGGGGTCGGCCGGGCAGGTAGAACGACGAGAGATCGGGCATTTTTGTTGATTTACTCTAGACTAGGAACCTTGGGTTTGTGGGGCTTAACCCGAAAGACCTTTGCTTTGCCGCCGAGGTGCCCCAGTGGCCCGGCGCACTGCGGAGCCCACTAGCTGCCTCCTCCTTCGCACAGGTTCTGGCCCCTGTGGTGGAGGACGAGTTCCCCAATAGGGAACTAAGTAATTTTTCGCCGCCTCCCTCCTGGATATTGACTGGGAGAGAAACTCCATTCCTCCGTAGTCCCAAGGAAAGCGACTCTTAGGTGTAGGGCGAAATCCCTAATGAGGGCTCTGGCCAGGCACAGACCCGACACAGACAATTCCAAGTTTTGGAGAAAATCTGACCCAAACCATGGTTTCGTGAAGTGGGTGGGTTTAGTCCCATTTTGTGACAGATTGTCGAGGTCAGTTTTTCAAAGGGACCTCCATTTTGTTGACGGACGAATTACAGACAAAAGTAGCTGCACAACTTTATCCAGTTAATGTTAACATATTTTGCACGTCCCCCAAATTGAAGCAATTTGAAAACTTGGTGCCAAAGTGACTTGGCGGGGGGGGGGGGGGTTAGTTAGAAAAACATTTGTACAAAGACCAGCTAATGCTGAAACCTATTTTATAAAATGAATTTATAACCGAAAAGATGATGTACGGTACTTTGTTCGAAAGTGATCATTTATCAGTAACGTGTGCTGAATTCGTATTCAACTTCTTTAATCAAATCCAAGTATATCGTGAGTATAGTGTAGTCTTACCTTGCTTCATTTTCATTTCTCAGTACCAAAACACAAGTGCCCTTAGATAACTAAATTACTTGATTTGAAATTAAGTAATGCTGTATATTCTTATTCTCTACAGCAAAATATTTTGGTTACATAAAAAGCAATTTCTTA
Source organism: Vombatus ursinus (assembly GCF_900497805.2). Taxonomy (NCBI): domain Eukaryota; kingdom Metazoa; phylum Chordata; class Mammalia; order Diprotodontia; family Vombatidae; genus Vombatus; species Vombatus ursinus. The sequence goes on from NW_020954648.1 coordinate 9,567,701, forward strand.
TAATAGTTTTATAGAATAGCTTTTTCTTTCATTTATTTTATTAATATTTTAAAAGAACACTGCCCGATTTTACAAGCTCAGTATTCGTTATTCTTTTCTTTAAATCTCAAACTCCATAACTTTGCAAATTATATTTTGCAATAAAGGAAAGGCATTAAAGACTTAGAGGTCTTAACATAACGAATTTTATCAAATTATTTTCAGAGGAGTGTGCTATGGAGGGGGGGAGTTGGAGAAGGAAGTGAGTTTTATTTGCGTTATATACTAATTATTTTTTAATCGTTAAGTTTTTGTATGTGAAAAAAGTTCAAAACACTTTTTTTTAGTTGCTAGGTAGTAATTATCACCTTGTTGATAGTTTGTGCAAATAGAGGAATGCTGTTTTGTAATTGTTGCTTTTCAGTTGAAAGAGATACCAGGAAGGATCTTTATTGAACATTTTTATTTTAAAGTAAATATATAACAGAAGTAATATTCAGTAGTCCCACTTACAGAAATGAGGTCTTAAAGTTCACTTAAGCACAGCAAATCTTAATTCAATTTAGCGAACATTCATTAAGCATTTGCTGTGTACAAGGTATTGCATTTTTGGATCCCTCACATGGTTATAATTTCCTTACTGTACACTCCTAAGTTACGGAGGAGGATCAAAGTCATTTGCCTCGGTTTTACAAAAGTGCTGTGACCAGCAGGTGTGTATAGAGATGTTAAACTACAACAAAAAAAACTCCACCCCCAAATTTAACGCTGAACTAATTTAATGTGACTGTGGCTTGTTCTGCAGAAATGTAGCTGCCTCTAATCCTACTTCAATTTGTATGTTTCCTTTTTCACTTTTTTTTCCACTCTTTTTTTTGCCCCTATAATTGTAGATTTTGACTTTGTACATATCTTTAAAAATGCTGTTTATCCAAGCCATAAACAGGAACGTAGACCTTTCAGAAAAGTAAAATGTTTTTTTCTTTTCATTTGAAGTGTTTTTCTTTTTATGCAAGTTTTGAATTAAAACACCTATCCCTCCTCTCCTCATTATAGGGTGTCCTTTGTATGGAGATTCGTGTTTTGATAGTTTCATGATTCAAGCCTTAAAGTAATTGGGATTGTTCTTTTATATCAGTCAACCTGAAGTTTTACCGGAAAAACATCATGTAACTTGAAACCATGTATCAGGAGGCATTAAGTTTATGAACTTAATTGGTAGTGGGGGAAACAAATGCAACTTGGTTCCTGGGAGGTAGGGAGGAGAGAAACAAAAGTACCAGGAGGGAAAGGGCTGAAGAACAGGAGGACACCAAACTAGCCATGAAGCAGTTTCTGCCTTGGGGAAATGGGGGCCAAGAAGAAGGAGGAGAAATCTGCCATATTGTTCTACCTTGGTGAATCAATCTCCTAACAAGGTCTGGAGTGCAGGAGCCCAGATTGGGTTATGGGCATTGTAAAGTGTACCTTGTTTCCTTCCATCATTTACCAATTTAATTTAGGAGATTAGTTAACTAGCTGCATGGGTGTATATAAGCATATTGGTTCTTCACACTTTACTCTGAAATCATTAAATGTGGTCTTTAGATTCCAAAAAACCTATTTTGAGTTATTCCAGGAGAAGGGATTTTGATTTGTGAGGAAGAAGGTAGAGGTACGTCAGAGTTTGGATCACTTCTACAAGGCAAGTCTAGTTTTTGTGGGCAGCAGGAACACATTGGGTATCTGGGGGAGGGGAAAGGAAGGGAGAAAAAGTAAAGAGATTTCTTAACAGCAAAGTAAGAGGGCTAAAGACAAACTGCCTTCTTTGCAATTTTGCCTAGGGCCCTGGTGGTAGCAACTGTGTGCCACTGAAAATTACCTAGGTTACAAAGCCTGGCATACCGAATAAATGAAGGCAGAGTACCTTGTGAGTTGAAACATTGGTCACTATATAAAGTGGGTTTATGTGCACCAGTGTAACTGGGGGTCCAACTATATTTGGTTTTTTTTGATAAGGCATCATGGGCTAGTGAAAAGAGCACTGGGATGAGAATCAGAAGACCTGATTTTCTAGTCCAGGCTTGACCCCTAATTATGACCTTGGGTAAGTTTAATCTTTCTGCCTCCAGTTGAAAAAATCTAAAATGGGAAAAATAATATACTTCTTTTTTCTTGCACTGAGTATTGAATGATACATGTAGCATGTATATTCGGAGTTCTTTGGAACATAGGTACTATATATCATTGTTATTTTTTTCTTCAGTGCAAAACATGACTTTTGCAAGTCCTTATTTTAAGATTTTGTTATTTTGTGCAAGTCTACTTGTACTAATGGAAGGAAGGAGTTGTCTATAGCATTCCAAAACCAAATGAAAGAGGTTAATTATGATTTTTGCCCCAGTAGATTTGCTTTCTAATTACATTCTCCTTGCATTCATATTTAAAATACTTATATTCCCAGTTGATGGTTAGAAGTCTGTGGGTAACAGTAGAAGGTCAGGATTTGAAAATATCTGTGAAGATTAAAAAATGCAAATACTGTACAGTTGTCTATGTAACAGTTGAGTGTCCTCTAGAGGATTCCAATATCTGTGGATCTATATAACAGGCAGTATGGTGTAAGGGAAAGAGCACTAAACTTAGAAGACTGGAGTTTGAGTTTTGACTCAGCCACTTTCTAGCTTTGTAACCTTTGGCAGGTTTGCACTGAGCCATGATTTTCTCATCTGTAATATACAGATTACCTATTTCACAAGGAGGGGCAGCTAGGTGACACAGAGTGCTGGGCCTAGAGTCAGGAAGACTTGAGTTCATATGTGACCTTAGACACTTAACCAGCTTTATGACCCTAGGCAAGTCACTTAACCCTGTTTGCCTCAGTTTCCTCACGTGTAAAATGAGCTAGAGAAGGAAATGGAAAACCACTCCATTATCTTTGCTAAGAAAACCTCAAATGGGGTTGCACAGAGTTGGACAGCAACAATTAACAGGTTTGTTGTGAGTATTAGATGAGGTAATAGATATGAAAGCTTGAAGCACCTTTCAGCTGTTCCATAAACAATAGTTTGATAGGTGTGCTTAGAGAGGTTTCACTTGGTCAAAGCACCTGTGCCAAAGAGAAGAAATAGAGGTGTCCTTGGTTCTTAATCCAGAGAGGTCTAGGAAGGATGAATGAATAACACAGGGTGTTTATACTGAAATGTCCTCTGGAGGGCTTGCCAAGGGGTCTGTGCCTGGCTCTCATTAACTGTATAAAAATTGAATAAATCTTGTTGGGAGGAGACAAGATGATTCTTAGTGGACCTCACTGAAGAAGGTTCTAAATCTCTTGATGATTTTTTTTTGTAGCCTTTGTAAACAGCTGAAACCTACAGAGAACCAAAAATTAACATCTAATTCCCAAAAGTTTATTTTTATTAAATACTCCCCTCCTTTTTAAGGGGAAATGTTTCCAAAATGTCTTGCACACTTTCCTGTGTTTGTAATAATACAACCCTTTTATCATTCAGGAGCATCATTTATTGCTGTGTATATAGATAAATGTGATATAGATAGAAATGTAGGTGACAGGTCTTCAGGTTAAGTAAAATGTTGATAATTTGAACTTGTTTTTAGTTACTTGTATAATTTTCAGAAATGTGTAGTTTCATAATGTACATTTTTGTATAGCATGGCTGCCTTTATACAAATTCACCTGTTACATTTTAGACGAAAGCCACCCTAAAAATCATCATTGTTTTCATTATCAGTGTCTCTAACTTGTTAGGATTCAAAACATGATCTGTTGGTGGGTTTTTGTTTTTGTTTTTTAATCACTAACACAATTACTTGTGTTAGCCTCTTTATCAGTTTCAACCTCCTCTTATGACCTACTTGGATCAGGGATTTGTCCTAGTTTGTTTAGCGGATGTTTCACTAACAGACATATACATTTTTTAAAATTAGAAGACATTTTCATAAACATGGCACTAGACCATAACTTTTTTCTAAACTCTTCCTTAATGTCTTACTTTTAGAATTCCAGGCATATACCTTATTTAAAATTGTATGTCTGATGTTATGAGTTTGAAACCCCTATATAACCTGTATTATGGATCAACTTTCTCATAAAACTGTTCAATAATAATATTTCGTATACTGAATGATACTCTGGTCCTTAAGTTGAATTAATGAACGGAAAGACGAAATGTTAAAAAATAACCCGACAGGAGCTGCGTTCTTGAGGTGAGCTCTATCTATGGTTGTCTGGCGATAGAAGAGCTTTGCTAGCTTCAGATAAGCCCTTGGTTCTGAAATGTTCTTTTTTAGTAGATACCAAAAGATGATTGAGCCCATCAGAAGACATTTCTTTGTACATTTCTTTATTAGCTTGCATAGTATAAACAATATGCAATGAATTTTTTTTTTAGCTTCAGGAGGATAGATATTTATTCTAATTAGTAAGAGTTTCTAGGAATTGTAATGCTCTGTGACATAGGTGATAGCAGACAGTAAACATAGCCTGGGTAGCTGGGTAGTCAGGACTGAGAGAACCATAGCTTTGTGGAGAGATAGGCAGGTTAGGAGGAATGGACAGGTCAATACTATTGAAGGATTAAGTGGCAGAGGAGCTTTGAAACCTAGTGGAAGATTTACAACTGGCATGTCAACAAACATGGACAGAAGAAGAAAAAAAAAATGAAGCAGTTGACTGGAGTTACCAGTGGTTCCTGGAATTGGGGGTACAAGAAGTGGGCCTTAGACTGATATACCGAACCTGAGAAAATCCTTAAGATTTCAGGGGTGTTAGGTAGTTCTGTAGAGTCAGGAACAAATCCCACCATAGTCAGCTCAGGCTGAGGAGTTAGAAGTACCTGGCTGGAGTAGGGGCAAAATTTATGCCTGTTGCTGACTGGAACCTGTAACACTAGCACAAACAGCATTGAGTCATTCTATTTTAGTCTACTTAAACCTGGGAACAAATGGAATATTATTGTTTTCTAAGGGAAGACAGATATGAAGAATTCAGAGAAACATGGGAAAAATTGCACGAACTGTTGCAAAATGGGAAATAAAAACCATATGCAATGACTACAACCTTGTAAGGGAAGAGAATGCCAAAAGGCAGTAGAATTTAGGTCAAATGCAACAATGTTGTTAGCAAATTATTCAAGTTAAAATGTCCTTTTTGTTGAATGGTAGGCCACAAAAATGGGAAGGAACATGCATTATCAATTGAAATAACTGGCAGGTTAATTTTTTAATGGGGAATAAATACTTTGGCGACACTTGATTTAACACCTGGTAGTTTTAAATTTTGTACACTTAGACTATTTTTATCAGCAGTATAAAACTGTACAAAAATGAGTTCTCTGCAAAATGTACAAAACTGACACAGCTTCATTTGTTATTTCATTATGTTTCATTTGGAAAGACAATAGCTTTACCAGACTGACTTAGGCTATTTAGAAATATCTAGGAGTGAAGAGATAGAAGAAAGCCAGTCTCCTTAACACACTTCCTCATTCCCCATACCCTTCAAAAAATGGAAATACTGAAGAAAATAAATATGGCTAAAACCACACAGGAAAATAACAGTGGGTAAAGCAGAATGCCAGTTACAGTAAACTAAAACGTTTTGTGAAGCAGTTGAATCAGTGAACATATTTAAAGTAATAGAGATGGAATAAGAAACCATATTAACATATCCCCAAATACTTTATCAAATGATGAATATTTTTAGAAATGAGTAAGAGTGGGCACTAGCAAGAAAATCACCAGACCAAATAAAACAGGAACTAGAAGAAATTAATCAAGAAACATTTATGTAGCCCTTACTGTATCTCACACATAGTTCTAATCTCTGGGGATACATACCGTGTCTCTCTCTCTTCCCCCCCCCCCCCAAAAAGAAGAAGAAATAATATCTCAAGGACTTTATATTGGGGGGAAACATGGACATTCTTAAATTTTCGAAGAATAAATACAGAGTTAATGATGCTTAGCTTTGCTTGATTGCTTTTCTGTTGTAGCACTGGACTATATAGAATACTATCAGGGGCAGCTAGGTGGGACAGTGGACAGAGCACTGGCCTTGGAGTCAGAAGGACCTGAGTTCAAATCCAGCCTCAGATGCTTGACACTAGCTGTGTGACCCGAGGCAAGTCACTTAACCCCAGTTGCCTCGCCAAAAAAAAAAAAAAAATTAGGATACTATCCTTAATCGTTAAGGATGTGTGTCTCTGCAACTAAGGAAATTCACAAATTCTGTTCTGTAGTATATATGCTAGCCTTTAAGCATAATTGAATAATTGAGATATATGTGTGTGGCTTTAACATGGTTTTTTTTTGTCTTTTAAGATTTCTTGAAGACCAGATTTCATAAGAGGACTGTGTTTATTTTGTCTTCTTTGTCTTGTGTCTGTATTGTTCCTCTTGCCTCCTTCTTGTGAGTTGGTGATGTGTAGAGTCTGTACAGCCTTTAGCCTTGGAGGAATCCAAAAGCCCTAAAAGTCAATGGGTTGTGGTTGTGAGAGCTTTGACTCACAACACCTAGAAAAAGAATTGTGCATGGATGGTGAGGGGGACAGGGAAGATAAAAGTTAAACTGAGGCGGTGGCATAACATGGCAAAGATTGTTTGTCCCAGGGAAGCATGCCTGCAACGGAAAACTAGAAACTATAGAAGTTTGTTTTTTGTTTTTGTTCTTTGCCTTGCTCCTATAGCTAATGCCCCTACAAGCTAATGTCATACATCATTTGGTGTATGTATGCCTTTTTACCACAGTCCTATCTGAATGCACATTGCCCTTACAGGCAGTTGGAATGTATTGCCCTTGGATTGAGTATGTCCTAGATATCTACCTAATTATAACATCATGTATTTGGAACTGGAAGAGACCTCAGATAATCATCTAATCCATCCCCCTAATCTTGGAGATGAGGAAATTGAAATTTAGAGAGCTGAAGTGAATTTTTCAGTCACAAAAACCAAATGCTGTGGCTGCAAACTGAATGTTTTTTCCATTGTACTGTGCTGGTCTGCACTATTCTAGATGTTCCTCTAGCCTCAGGGAGTGCCTCTATGATTATTGACCTGGGAGACTTCACCTATCATTTAACGTGTTACATATTACAGTAGTCTGGAAGAGAGGGGAATTACAAGAAAAGGATAAGACATGGTTTTTGTCACCACAGGGCTTAAAGTCTTAATTGGAGAAAGAAGCCTAATAGCTGGAGAAAGAAGCAGGATACATTAAAAAACACAACAAACCCTATCATATTTTGACTATGAGATATAAACAGTTCTTTAGTAATAAATAATGAGTTAGCATTTGTGTATGTAGCATTTTAAAGTTTGCAGCGCACTTTATGCATATTATGTAATTTGATCCTCACAACTACCCTGGGAGGTAGGTGCTGTTATTATCTCCATATTACAGAAGAGGAAATAGGCTTGGGTCAGATGACTTACCCAGGGTCACAAAGCCAGTAAGTGTCTGAGATAAAATTTTATCTCAGGTCATCCTGACTCCAAGACTGGCACTTAACTCACTGTACCACTTTCTTGCCCCTAAGATTAGGATATCTACTATGCTATTTTTAAGTGTTTTCTAACTTTCTGGGTTTTTTTTTCCTCTGATATCTTTTTCACTTTCATTACCTATGTTTTCAATCAAGTATTTATTAAGTCCTTACTCTGTGCCAGGTACAGTGCTGAGAGTTGTTTTACTGGGTCTACTGTCTGGTATTCTCGATTTTCATTGTCATTTTTCTTCTCTCCCCTTTTTTTTTTTAACTGTTTTTTCTATCTTGGCTTTGACCTGCAAATACTGGCTTTTATACTCATCACTAGTCAGTGAAAGTGCCAATGTCTTTTTTTTTTTTGTCTAGGCAATGGGGTTAAGTGACTTGCCTAGGGTCACTCAGCTAATAAGTGTTACGTGTCTGAGGCCGGATTTGACCTCAGGTCCTCCTGGATACAGGGATGGTGCTCTATCTACTGCGCCATCTAGCTGCCCCAGAGTCTAATTTCTTGTCAACAATCAGTCACTTCATGTCTTCAGTTTTGTTCATCTCTTTTCATAGGAGGTTCTTAAGGATCACATGATTTACATCTGAAAGGGTCCATAGAAATCATCTATACCTAGTTCAAATCATTCCCTTTTCCCCCATCTCGAAGATGAATAAATTGAGGCCAGAGAGAGTAAATAGTTTGTCCATGTGGTCTCTCAAGGATTAGGTGGTAGATCGTAACCCAACTCTTTTGACTGCAAATCCAATAATCTTTTTTCTACACTATGTTGCTTAATTTGAGGTTTGTTTTTATTTTATAGTTGACTAGATTATCTCTGAAATCTAGTTTAGCTCTGTTCAACTGAAGTTTTAATCATCTACCAAGTTCAGAGTACTTAACCTTGGGAGTAGAGATGGTAATGATCAGTGTCATAGTCTCTGCCCTAAAGGAACTTAATGTCTGAGACACATATGTCTGTTGACACAGTATAATTGAAAATAGAATGTATAAGCGAATGAGAAGGTTCTAAAGTGCTCTAAGAGGTAGAGATCAATACTAGGTCTGATCATTGGCAGAAACTTCAAGGAAGAAGAGTGGCATTAGAGGTAAATCTTGCAGGATGGATAAAATTTCATAAAGGAGGGAAGATTTTGTGAGCCTATACTTCTGTGCAAATAAACACCAGAATTATTCAAGGCTAAAAATTTGTAAGAGCCAGTCTGCCCTTTCTGGAGAAAGCACATCATAAAATAAATTATCTGTCAAAATAGTACTTGCTATTTTAATACCACAAAAGGATTTATCTGTAGTCTCCAGCAGTCTTTCTGCTGGCATTCATCCCATCAGTGCCCAGGGACTTTTGCTTGTGTAGTGTTAATGGATGTGGGATGCATTGAACTATTGTAAGGTAATGTAAATTTTGCCATCTTTATGGTTCTACTATCAGTCTGTTCTCCCAATGGATATATTGAAATGGTTGAGTTATCTTGTGTTTATTTTACTCATTAAGCTTTTTTCATTTTGAATTTCATTCCCATAGAGTTCCAAGGACCTTTTCCTTGTTGTCATTGGAGTAGCTTAGTTACTACAGTTGTCTTAGAAATAGTATGAAGTGATAGTATATATTTATGATTTATTAATCAAGTGTTAAGGACCTGTTTATGTGAAAGATATTGTGCTAAATGCTTAGGCTCCAAGTACAGTTTCTGTTACTCTGACTATACTGAATGTAAGAGAATAACATTGACTGAACTGTCTGATATTTTGTACTCCTGTTTGAAGGAAAAACAGCTGACCTGCTAAGAGTTGTGGATTTGGAGTGAGAAAACCTGAATTTAAATCCTGCCTCTGTTACTACCTTTTATAAATTTTGGACAAGTCATCGGAATACTTTTACAGTGACTCAGTTTCTTCATCTTTGAAATGAGGGGAATTGGCTTAGATACTCTCTTAGATCCCTTCCAATCTATATTCATGATCCTTTGAATATTTCAAAAAGTGAGCCAATCTTCCATGGTTCATGATTCTTCACTTGGTATATTTTTCCCTTGCTATAATGTGTGGAATATACACACATTCTTTTTTGTACATGACATACATATATACATAAACACACATGGCTTTCTGTAATGTGTTCCTAAAAATAAGACAAAAATAATATTTAATAAAATATAAACAATATTTAAATAATTAATAAAGAACAGTTATAGCTAATATTAATAACAAATACTATTTATTAATGATAAATAATATTTAAAACTAATGTTATACTTTTGCAACTCACACAGCAGAAGCAGCACTTGGAAAAAATTCCACAATAGGCCCCTTTTGAAAGTGAATAGTCATTTCTTAATTACTAGTTAAGAATAAGCTATTATGAATAAGAACAAACTGGACATTCATGGCAGTGGAGTGATTTGGAATTGTGTGGGGTTAATTTTGAGTTGTAAATTTTGAGTAGGCAGGTAGAATAGTGACAGAGCTGACCTGGGTTCAAGTTCAGCCTTTGACACCAGCTGGCTAGGTGAATCTGAGAAAGCCAGTTAACCTTCTAATGCCCCAAGCAGCTCTCTAGAATATAAGTTGTGTAACAATTGTGCTTCTGTTGGAGACTTCCTGCCCAGTGAAATCACCAGTCTAAACTAAAGAAAAAAAAATTGATAGGGCTTTGAAGAAATCAGGGTGGGTGGGGAAAAGGCAGGGTATGTAAATAACAAATCATTTGAATTTTGTTTTAAGTAGGCCAGAGTTGGAGAAGGATTGAAGAATGGTTAGGAATGTGGAATATAGAAATCGAGTGAGGTTGGATGGTTAATGTAGTTGTTACACTTCTAATAAATCATTTCTAGTTAGTTGTAGTTCTGCCTAAAGACAAAAGACTGTACCACATGTCTTTCAAAGTCTTTTCCAGTCTAGTTATTCAATTAAAATTGTGGAAACTGATCAGAGACTTTAATGGGGACCTCTCAGGTCATAGCCAGTTGCCTGTTGAAAGGATGAATAGTGAGAGGGAAGTTCTCCACAATTGTGTTTTTTGTATGTGAAAGTGCTCACTTTTTCTCCCTTTCTAAGCCAAATTCCTGTCATTTTGAACAAGTGGAGTGAATTTAATGCTGACCCTCTCTCTCTTTTAAAGATGACTGCCCAGAAAGGACCTTGTCTATTCTATTCTCTGACTCCTAGTCAGGACTGTGCCAAAATCATTTCTAATAGTTTTATAATTTTTTTTTTTTACTTAAGATATTGTTTAGGTGATAGAAATTGTTTTGAAGCAGTTAAGCCTTTGACTCTAAATTGGCGTATGTGGAAATCAGAGAGGTAGTTGAGACAAACATTTAAGGTAAAAAAGAAGCAGAACTCATCTCCCTGTTTTTCCTCCACTGTCATCTCTAAGGAGCAGTTTGGGAACAAAAGGAAGAGAACAGTATTTTCCACTAAGTGGTGTGAGTGCAGTGGTGTACATTGTGTCCTGTTCTAGAGCTCTCTGCTCAGGTTTCTGTTATTATTACCACAGAGTCAGCTCAGTTTAACAACTGAAGGATAGAGAAAGGCAATGGGGTCAGACAGATCTAGGAAGTAAAGGGAGAAAGTATGTGTTCACCTCTCTGAATCTGTTTGCTAGATTAGCAGGTTAGACTAGTTGAACTATATGATTCTAATTTGCTCTCCATAGTCCTGTGTAGGCTATAGGCAAAAGTAAGAGCTCATGTTTCAGGACAGCAGAAGCTGGATTATCCTTTCTTGTTAATTTCTAGTTAGAAAAATTTCAGGTGATATGGCAGAGATATTTTTTAAAATGGTGCTCTCAGGGTAAGTGGTACAACAGATTGTCAGTAAATTTTACTGTGACCTAATTCCCTTACCTAAGGCAGGTCCAGGGAAGGGACAAGAAAGTTGATGGGTCCCCAGTCCCAGAAAAACTTATAATGTGGGTGTCCTTTACTGGAGGAACCTGAGTATTATGTAGAACTGTGCTGAATTTCCAGCCAGAGTACCCAGAGTTTGGATTCTGGTTATGTTATATACTTACCCATGTGACTATAAAAAGAATCACTTAATTTTTTTGCCTATAAAATGAGGAGAAAGTTGAATTGTATATCAAAGGTCTTCTCTTATAGCTTTTAATTTCTGAACCTATAAACCTAAAATCAGGATCTGGTTAGGATTTGACTTTCCTTCCCTTTGGAGTCTTACCTATTACAAGTGCTATTGTTACAAGAATACCAATGCAAGTTCTGTTGGATTGCTTGAAGAGTTGACAGGTATTGGAGCGGCATGCATGCTAAGCTTTGTGGTGTTTGCACAGTGCACAGTTTTTCCATGGCGACAGATGGGAGAGTTGTTTCTGGAGCATGGACCATAGGATTATTTTTCTGGAATAATTTGATTTATCCTTTGCCCTGAAATTTTCTAATAGCTTCACTTTAGGAAATCTACACACAATTAAACAGCTGGACAATTTTGGATCAAAACAGATGTTTGTTTATATTATATAAAATAGTATGTAGTTGTATATGGTATAAATATGTACCTTTTTTTTTTTTTAATTTTTAATTGGCCCTCCACTATCTGGCCACTGCTTTTCCCACCACGCTTCAGCATGAGCTCTCTGCTTCAGACTAATCTACTTATTCCCTCTATATATTCACATTCCTGCCTTCCTTTTCTTGTCTGTTTTAAGTCCTTTTTTTCAAAGCACCAGTCAAAATCCTGTCCCCTCCATGAAGCCTTTCCTGAACTGCCTGATCTTTGGTGTTCTCTCATTTCTCATAAATCCTGTAGTGACTATTGCCTGTACCATTCTTTTAGAATTTATTGTCTACGCTTCCTTGCATTCTAATTTATTTCTTTAGTTGTCTTACTTCCCCAGCTAGCCTGTAAATTTGTAAATGGAGTCTGTACCTTATACTTCTTTGTGTGCCCTAGAACCTAGCTCGTAGTTGACTTTTTAAATGACAATTTGGACACAACTTTAGCATTAAAAAGTTTATTATTACTTAGCTTATTTGATGTTACGGACTTTTGCCCAGAAAACTCAGTCTTTCTATTAATAGAAATGATATTCCCTATACTCCGAAGTTCCAAGTTAGGTTGCAATTGTTGTTTCCTGTTGGTTGCAATGGAACCAGGGTCAACAACAATTTATTTATTAAACATCCTCTGTGTAAGGCAGTGTGCTAAGCTCTGGGGATATAAAGAGAAATTAAAAAAAAAAATTCTACCCTCAAAGATTTTTTTTCTATTTAAAGAATTCATCATGCACCCAGATAAGCAAAAATATTTGAGGAGGGAAAGAGTGGAAAAGGTTTCCCATAGGAGGTGTGGTGTCTGAGCTGGGTCTTAAATGAAGCTAAGGATGCAGAGGGGGAGAAGAGAGTACATTCTTGGCTTAGGGTCAGTATCAGGGAATGAGGGTGCATGTTTAGGGAATGCCAAGTTTAGGGTACTACAGACCCCCGTGGTCTGTATATGCATAGCAGAAGTGAAAAGGGAGTAAAGTGGGAAGAGAAGGCATGTAATTAGGCATAAGCATAGAAGTGGTTTTAGGTAGAGTAGTTGTGCCAAAAGGAAAGCTTAATTATTTTTTTTTAAATAAATATATTTTTAATGCTGGTAAATTTGACTCTGTGGTATTTTATGTTCTTATAACAAGTCATATATGTTAGAGTTCAGGCTTAAAACTTCCCTCCAGAGGGGTAACAGTGAAGGCACAATTTTCAGATATTGCCTTGGGGGCACAAAACTGGGCTCTAAATGTAGTCTTTTTTTTCTTCTCTCTTTTTAGAAAATGAGGGGTATTTCATTTAGCTCTTTTGAAAAACATGGTTTGGGCCAGATAGCTTGACTGAAACTGAATCTACTACCAGTATTTTTAAATTTTTTTTAAAGCACCTTATTGGTTTCAGCAGAACTCTACTTTCAGTGCATAAACCCATAATAAATAAATTCTTAAATACTGCATTTTCCGGTAGCGTAGCTAAATTGTACTGTAATAAGTAAAATTTAAAACTTAATAAAAAAAACCTTAAAGTAATAGTAAGCTAATGTTTCTTATTTTAAAGCTTTCTCTATATCTCATACTGCTACAAGTTTTATTTTGTTGCTTTATGTAATTTTTGTATCTTTACAGAAGAGAGGTTAATATCTAAATTCAATGTGTTAGCTCCAGTTATTTTAGCAATTAGGATTTATGGGTGCCTATGTATATGTAATGCTAGACAAGACAAGAAGTTACCTTTAAAATACTTTTTGATATTTTGTCAGTAGATTTTTTTTTTTAATTCTCATTTGGATAGCTTTAATTTGTAATTGGAATTTTATAGATTTTCACGCCAAAGGTTATATTCAAGTAAATTAAACTTAATGTTGATGCTACTTAAATAAACATCAACATATTTAAGTGTTTTTCTTGTTAGTAAAACTAAGTAGAAATCTTGATTCATGAACCCCTGGCCTGTAAATACTCCTAAAACCTTAGGTTTAACAAAAAGCACTGAAAGAAACTTGCTCCTAAAATACTAAAACAGTCTTAAAGATAATCTGTCATGGAAGCATTGTTTTCTTCCTAAAGCAGCAATACCTCATCTTAACTTCAGTGTAGACTTGGAATACTAAAATTTGTTTCTTTGCTCAGCCGTAAAATGCCTGCATCACAGTAAAATGCCATGACAGAATGGCATTCCATTATGAATTTATTGTAGTGCCATTCCAACTTAAGCTTATAGGCTTTATATCACTGGAGGGTCTGGTAAAATAATTGTGCATATGATTTTTCATCCCAGTTTGCCTAAAGAGCAAGAATCTCTGGGCTCCAACCCGGGATTTCTGTCTTTGGTCAGCAGTATTCTCATCTGGGGCTTTAGGTGCTTAAATCAGGACATCTTTTTAAAAACTTGATTTTGTTCACTTTTGTTTTCATATACGACAATCTTTACAGTCAACATGTACTTCTAGATGCTGTGTTGAAAATGCTGGCAGTCTATTTATTCTATACAAACTGAACAATCTGGCCCCTTGTTTTATTTATAAAGGTTCAATGTATCTATGCCTGCCTACTTCAATCTGCAAGGGAGTATCAGAAAGGCCCCGCAATCGCCGAGCCGTGAGTTATCACTAACTTTTCAGATGTGTTAATGAATGTGGAACAAACCAGTTGTGTTTAAAAGGAGAAAAAAAAAGGACCCCCAAAATAACCATTATTGTAGTAGCAGGCGTGAACACTAAAGGGATTAATCCAAATTGTGGGTATTAAAAATAACATATTAAAACCAGAGACTAGCCTCTAGAAAACCTATTGTTGAACTGCTCTGAAGCCATTACTTTAGCCTGTGAATTACTGGTCTCGATATTGATGTAAACTGTTTGCACCAAAGTATTTTGTTAAAAGTTTGGTTAACCAAGTTAAAAACAATTTGAACAAAATCTAGCCCGTCTGAAATGACAAATGTTTAGTTGCCTTCAAATAAACAGTTGTTACCTTCAAACTTAGATTAAATGATGGGGGTCAAGGCAATGAATTAAAGAATCTTATTTTGTTATTTAGATGTGAAAATACAATAATTGGAATCATTGAATCATTTCATAGATGATTGTTATTAGAATGGTCCAGGTTTTATATGAAGTGGGTAGGTATTTATATTAATAATCATAAAATTTATCCACCTTCTTTAAAGTACTTTAAAAGCTTTAGGGGAATGGGAAGAATGGCAAACTACTGAGTTTGAATGGTTTGGCACCAACAAATCTTGCTTCAGTAATTCACCAGTAGGTTTTCACTTATCAGTGATACTACCTAGATTATTAAAATTTAAGGTTTAAATAATTTTCTCAGGGCTTATCACTCTGTATCTTCAGAGAAAATTGCCTTAGGAATGACTTCATTTCCAAAAATGGAATGCAGTACTGAAAATTCCATTATGTTTTTTTTTCTTTTTTCAAGGAGATAAGTTTCTTTAAATCAGTACATGTAACATCTGTACTTTATATTATTAAAACCAAAATTGCCCACCTGATTCTTAGATGGATTATTAAACTTACCATTGGAAATCCATATTTGGTAAGCAGGTGATGCTCCTGCTGCTGTAGGAAGTGCAGCTTGTCAACAAGAAGACAGAATGAATTTAAATGTTTCCAGCTTGGCATTGTAAAGCACAGGAGTACATAAACTCAGTGGTATGGGGCCTTTGGAGGCTTTTTAAATGATGTTGAATGTAGGTGATGTATCTTTGTTTGACTGGTGTGTAAGCACTTCTTCCAGGTTGGTACACTCTTAAACATGTTATTCTACCCTCTCTAACCCCCCGCCCCCCAGCAGCAAAAGGGAGACACTGCTACTGGAACAAAATAGTGGAAGACATGGCGGCTGGGGTTCAGTGGGGATTCGCAGTGTGTATGCAATGTTTGCAAGATTCTTTTTTATGTTTTGTAATTTAGTGTAAAAGATTTTAAAAATCAGTGTTTAGTATTGAGAAGACCTTTAACACTAGTAAACAAAAGTTATTCAAGTGGTTTTGTCACTCACTGTGTGACCTTGGGCAAGTCATTTAACCTTTCTGGGCCTCAGTTATCTCATCTGCAAAATGAGGAGGTTGGACTAATGATCTCTAAGGTCCCTTCCAACTCTAAATTCTGATTCTATGACGTGTACCCTATTTATTATAATGCATTGCTTTTCCAACTTTGACTTTTTGAATTACATATTCACTAATTTATATTGGAACTGCATGTTGTCCATTATAGCTTGCATACTTAATTTCTGGCACAGGTTATTATTTAAATCAGCTTATGAAGGGTTAGTTTTTACCTATTTATATGTGCACATACACATAAAAGGCTAGCAAAAGTAGGATTATCAGAAAATAAATGTTTTCTAGTTGTCTAACCTTGGTTGTTACTTTCCTATATTACAGGAGACACTACCCGCCAGCGAATCAAATTCAGCGATGACAGAGTGTGCAAGAGTCACCTTCTCAACTGCTGCCCTCATGATGTTCTCTCTGGAACTGTATGTATTTCTTAACTCTAATAGAGTTTGATTATTTAATGATAATAAAGATAAACCACTGTATGGAAATTGAACCTTCAGTTATGGTATTAGGTACAATGCTCTGTGTGTTTATAATCTCTTTATGATAATGGTGTTAGAGAAGAGCAGGATTAATACTTGTTATAGGCTGTCATTCTGTCACTTTTACTTTACATAGCTAAATTTCAGTGCATTTAACTATGATGTATGATATTTCTAAATTTCTAATAAGAACTCTATTGGAATAAATTTCTATTACATTCAGTTTTATAATTTCTAAATTTACAGTTATTTTCTGCTTTTATTGACCATTCGAAAAAATTTATTGGGAAAATAGCTAATTAAAATATATAGGCATTGCATTTTAATTCAGAAATGTATATGTAAGTTTAGAGTGGTTTCTTTGGCATTCTAATCTTATTAGAACTTTATAATAAAAATTATATGTTTAATTTAAGAACAACACACTTAAGTGGTTAAATCACATTGGCACAGTGGGGAAAAAAAGGTTAACCCACACCTAAGTGTATGCAGCTCCTATTTCTTTAATTGAAATTAATGTAGATTATGGGGCAGCTAGGTGGCTCAGTGGATAGAGCACCGGCACTAGAGTCAGGAGGACCTGAGTTTAAATCCGGCCTCAGACACTTGACACTTAATAGCTGTGTGATCCTGGGCAAGTCACTTAACCCCATTGCCTAGCCAAGGAAAAAAAAAAAGAAATTATTGTGGATAGTTCGCAATAGTTTACTTTTGCTTAGTACCTTGTAACATTGGTATGATTTTGGGTGATTCCAATTAATTGTCCAATTTAGTTCAATAAACATTTATTAAATGTCTACTATTTTAATTATTTTTGGTAGATCAAATGATGTTGAACACTTTAAAAGAGGTAGGGAACTCCTGACGTTTAGATGTTATGGCAGTTGTTGAGGTGACTACTCAGACTTACTGTCCCTTTCTTGACTATGTGAAAGGACTTCCCGTCAACCAGCTACATTTGATGGTGTAGGCTGTTGAACTCTGCACGACTTTTGGCTCACATAAATGTGAAATTTTTTAAGACAGTCATGAAGAAAATAAAGCCTCGGCTTTAAGCTGTCCCAGTGGTGAGCTCCCACTTTGGAAAGATTAAAGGAAAGGCATGAAAAATACATGGATATTGGATCTGTGCCCTATAGGACAGACCTCTAGTTTTCCTGTGACAGAGGACAAGCAATGATACTTTTTAAAAAGAAAGTTTATGTTTCTTATATAATTGTTTTAAAAATAATACTGTGCATTGTGAAGTCCTGTCAGTTTTTTAGTAAGATACATAATCTATTCACCTGAATTTTACATTTAGAACTTTAATAAATAAGTATTTTCTTCTACTTCAGAATCTTTAAAAAAGCCTTTTCTTCATTCACAGTTGTATTAACTTTAACAATTTAAGTTTTAATCAAAAAATGGCTAAATTATTTATCTTGTTTTTAATTCTCTATTTTGTAGAGATCCATGCCAAGTCTTACACTTAATGTTTTGTATAATTAAGAGTTGATTGGTTGTACTTAAGCATAGTAATGCCATAATACATACCTTACATTTCCGTGGTACTTTACAGTTTACAAAGCATTTTTACGTACATATTTTCATTTAATCCTCACCATTACCCTGCGGAATGATCAAGAGAGACATTATCCTCATTCTGTAATTTATAAAATTAAGACTCATAGAGGTTTACTTGATACCTTAGAGTTAGTGAGTGGTGGGTGTGAGAGAAAAATACGGGTCTCCTGACTCAAGCTCTAATTTACTTTCCATGTGAACATTCCATGATGGTTAGGGTTTATGAGATTTAAGTATTCGACACTTGTTTACTGCAAATTATAGAGTTTAAGGTGGAAGGGACTTGAGAGGTCATCTAGTCTAACACCCTCAGTTTTACAGATGAGGAAAATGAGACCCAGAGAGATTTAGGTGGTGAAAGAACCAAGAGTTCAGTGTTCACCTGGCAGTGGGAGAACACATATACAAATAATTGATTACTGTGAATTGGCACAGTGGTTTTAGACATCATTGTGGAAATATCTGATAAATGTTGCACAGATGTTCAGATCTGTTGATTAGTGAGGTTTAAAACTCAAACTCTAAGGTTACAAATGCATTTAATGACACAGTAAGAAGTAAAATCAAGTACTCTTGGTTTACTACTTCAGTATTAAAAAAATAATTACTGCAAGCTACATCTCAGTCAAAAATCCTGGGAATATTGTATATTGATTGCAAAAGAGGGGACAAAGATAACTCCAAAATTTCAAGCCTGGGAAAATTCAGTGATTGGAATGAAAATATCAAAGAGGACTGGTTTTGTGGAGAGAAATCACTGAATGCAATTTAAGATGGTGGCTACTAAACTTTTCACATAGAAAGATCCCTTTCTGAGGTTAATAAAAATCATGGGCTTTAAAAATTTGTACTATTAGTATCCATTCAGAAAAATACAAAAAGCCACTATATATGAATTAGACTGTTTTTAAATATTAAAAGAATATTAAAGCAGATTATGTGCAAAAAGGTTGATAGCTGACCTTACTTACGAAGTTCTCTTAGAGTTTCTTACCTACTTAGCATAGACCAAATGAGGAAAATGTTCAGGGCAGTGCCAAGGAAAAGTCTTGAGAATAATGCTATGATTTTAACCTAATATTTATTTAGCATTTTACAAATGGTTTTAACAAATTATAAATCCTCATGATAATCTGTAGATAGGCTAGGCAGGCATCATGATAGCTGTTAAGCAGTTAGGTGATTTGACTAATGACATGACTAAGAAATATTATCTTCAGAATCCTCATTCAGCACTTGTGTCAGGGATACTCCATACATAGTAACTGTGTTGTGGGTGCTATGCCAAACGCTTTCACTGATCAGGATCTGTGGAGTTTTTATCTTCTGTAACAAAAGGAGAGTGGTGTGAGCTGTTCATTTTGAATGTTGGGACAACTGAGCTGTAACTGAAGTTTTTACAGTTCTGTTGTCTTGCTCTCATGTAGCAGTTACTCTTTTAAAATGTTTTAAATTGATGCTCTTTTAAAAATATCACTATCACTTCTTAATTACTTCTTTCTCTCCTTGGCCCTGAACTGTTCCTTGTAGACAGCTATTTCTTGTAATAAATCAGTACAGTGAAGCAAAATAGAAACATTAGCTGTGTCTGAAAATAATGTCTGATTTATATATACCTGTAACCCGCGACCTCTTTGACAAGAGGCAGTCAGCATAAACAGCCACTCTTCTCAAAAATTTATTTATTTATTTTTATATCCATGTTGGCCATATTGCAATAAAAATCAAGAAACATACAGAAAGTTTAAAAAAAAAAACATAGTATGCTTCAATCTACACCCAGAGCTAATCAGATCTTTCTCTGTATGTGGACAGCATTTTTCATCATGAGTCCTTTGGAATTAATTGTCATGAATTGTTGTATTGAATCTGGGCAGCTAAGTCTTTCACATTTGATCATCATTATAGTATTACTATTAGTATGAACAGTACTCTCCTGCGTCTGCCCACTTCATTTTGTATCAGTTCATATAAGTCTTCCAGGTTTTTCTGAAACCATACTGCTTATCTTTTCTTATAGCATAATAGTATTCCATCACAATCACGTACTCCAACTTGTTCAGCCATTCCTCAATTAATGGGCATCCCCTCAATTTCCAATTCTTTGCTGCCAAAAAAAGAGCTGCATAGCATCTACTCTTGAGATCTGTCACATCTCTGTCTTTCTGTCCTTTTGTACTGCCAAACAATCCTAGTTAGTTCTACCCAGGATTGTGATGATTCCTCTAACTGGACTTCTTGCCTCCAGTATTTCCCCTCTCTAATCTATTCTTCAAAATAGTCTCATAGTACATATGTTATAGGATATTATTGCCCTGATCAGAAACCTTCAGTAACTTCTCCCTACATACAAACTCCTTTGCTTGTGATTTAAGGCCCTGCACAGTCTTACTCCAACTTAGATTTTCAGCTTTATTTCACTCTGTTCCCCTTCACGTATTCCAGGTTTTAGCCAAATTGACCTACTCTGTTTCCCAATATTATTTTGACTTCATGTATTCTTGAAGGCTGTTCTCTTTTGCCTGAAAATCTCTCCTGTGTCACTTGTTCCAGGTTCAGAATAGGTGCCACCTCTCTTTTCCTGAGTTCCTCTTTATTCCCAATTGAAAATTATTTCTCTTCCCTCTTATTTCTTATAATAGCACTTTGTGTAGAACTCTGTAGCCTGAGTAACCAGGAGGTGAGAGATATTTGGGTTTTTACTCTTTATGGTTGCAGGCAACCTTCAACACTGTGTTTCTTGGTCTTATGGGCCTTTGGCTTGACTTCTGTCTCACTACATATGGCTCAATCATCCCTAACAGAGCAAACCATCTAAATTCTCAAAACACTGAATAAAACAACAAAAAATACCCTGAATTTAAGGTGAGGAGTATAGTGAAGTCTGTGATACATCTCATTTTCTCTTGCAAAGTACTTCTTTTTTCACTTACTCATTCACATTAGAAAAGTTGAATTTCATCTCATCTCAAGCTCATATAGATTTCCAGTGTAAATTTTAGCATTATATTCCTTAACCTCTGTTTTAAGTAAATTACTTTCTTGTCCTGTGGGATTCAACATAGTAGAGTTTACCCTTCTATTCTTAAGACTTCACCTATATGCTGATGCTATATTTGACTTTGCCTTTTGTTTTTCTATTCAAATTGAGTATGACTCATGCCCAGAGAATTCACAGTACTTCATACTAATTATATATAATGCACAATTTAAAGTCCTGTTTTGCAGACGCTTTTCAGTTTTCTACCTTTCTTGCTCACTGGTAAAATGGTCATTTTCTCCCTCATCTCCAAACAACCAGGTTAGATCACATTCCCGTTTCAGATACAACCAAAGTACAAGCCTGTGTGGTCTCCCCTTTTTCTGCCAAGACTTTTTGGCTCATAACTTGCCTGAAGATACATGAGAATAACTTTTTCACATATGATTGAGGGGGCGGTGAGTGAGAGAGAGTGTGTGTGTGTGTGTGTGTGTGTGTGTGTGTGTGTGTGTGTGAGAGAGATGATAGTCAACCAAGTACCTTAAATTGAGCAGATTTGGTTATGATGTTAAGAAGAGTATGAGACTTGAGATTTTTAAGCACCTAAAATGTGTGTATTAGAACTGTCCATTTTAGTTACACACCCACTCGTACTAAGAGAATTTTAGAGACCATTTAGTTCAACCCTCTTTTTTGTTCTTGTTCTTGGTCTTGAGAAAGAATTGTGAGGTTTCTCAC
This sequence comes from Vombatus ursinus, assembly GCF_900497805.2. Classification (NCBI taxonomy): domain Eukaryota; kingdom Metazoa; phylum Chordata; class Mammalia; order Diprotodontia; family Vombatidae; genus Vombatus; species Vombatus ursinus. The sequence continues at coordinate 9,589,507 of NW_020954648.1, forward strand.
TTTGAGGAAAGAAAACAGTTGCATTAATGGTCCCTGAGTCATTACTAGAGTAAAGGTTTTTCTGCTTTGTGGAAGTCATTTGGAGGGTGTTGGCTTTCTAAAAGTTTCTTTTAACTAGGAACCAATTTAAATTTCCCAGGTAGTTTTCCTTTTAGCTTCATTGTTCTCTCTTCTAAAGCCTAGTCTGCTCCTTACCTTCTCTTATTCTCATCTGAATTTAGAAGATTTAGAAGTCTGCAAAGGACAAGGCGTAAGGGGGAAGGTCTAGGTCAGTGCTTACAGTTGTCATTAGAGTTCAGATCCATCCATTAATGGGCTTAATTAATTTTGGATACGTGTACATATTTTTGGGAAGCAAGATGAATTTTGTTACTTATAAATTTCATTTTGATTTCTGTTGACATGTATTGGCACTCATAGATGAAATACAACAGTAGGAAGACCTTTTTTTTTTTTTCTTTTTGGGTGAGGTGATTGGAGTTAAGTGACTTGTCCAGGATCACACAGCTAGTAAGTGTTAAGTGTCTGAGGTCAGATTTGAACTCAGGTTCTCCTCACTGCAGTGCCAGAGTTCTATGCACTGTGCCGCCTAGTTGCCCCTGGGAAGACTGTTCTGAAAAAAAAATAAAAGTGAGAATAGCCTTCTACCCTCAAATTAAAATCCATCAAAACAGATATGCAAAAGCAAAGTATTATGAAGAATTATATGTGCAGCAGTATTCTGGTTTATTATTAGAAGGCTGGGGGGCAGCTAGGTGGTGCAGTGGGTAGAGCACCGGCCCAGAGGTTAGGAGCACCTGAGTTCACATCTGACCTCAGACCAAACACTTGACACTTAGTCCTGTGTGTGATCCTGGGCAAGTCACTTTACGTCAGCTGCCTTAAAAAAAGAAAGAAGAAGAAGAAGAAGGCGGCTGTGTGCTTTACATTTCACAAGATATAGTACTAGTGTTGCTCATTTTATTTAATCTGTTTTGTGGTTGTCTTCATTTATATAATATTAATTCATATTTATTTTCTATATTTTGCATCATTTCATCTTTCCATATTTCATTGTTTTCAACACTAATATGTGTCATTTCTTATTGCAATAATATTCTATTACATTAACATGTTAAAGTTTAATCATTCCCCAGTTGTTTGACACAGTTTTTTTTCCAGTTTTTTGCTTTTATAGATGATGCTTCTAAGAACGTTTTTGTACAGATAGACCTTGTCAATAGCCTCCATAAATTTTAAACCTAATAGTAGTATCCTTAGATCAGAGATCTTAACATTTTCGTGACTTTTATTGCATAATTCCATATTGCCTTGCAAAGCTGTCAAACCAACTAGTCAGTTAATTGTGTATCTGTCTTCCCATAGTCAGGCCAACACTGATATTTTGTTATTTTTACCATCTAAGTATATGAATAACCTTGGGCAAGTCACTTAACTGCTCTGGGCTTCAGTTTCCTCACATGTAAAATGAGGGGTTTGGACTAGAAGTCCCTTTCAGTTTTAAATTTATGATTTAATGATTACCTCTCATCTGTTATTCCCTTTGAACAGGTTCATAGATCTAAAGCTAAAAGGGCCCCCTCAAGCCATCCACTCCAGCCCTTTCATTTTGTAAATTAGGAAACTGAGATCCAAACATGGATTAATGACTTGTCCAACATCACACAGGTGTAGCACATGTTAGATAGAGGATTTGTACCCAGGTCATCTGATTCAAGAGCCAGTGCACTTTCCATTATGTCATATTGCCTTATCACTCAACCTTCGTGTTATCTTACTTCCTTTTCATATTATTCTCTCAGTTCCTACTCCCACCATTCCAGCCCACGTCCTTGCTACTCCTTCCATTGTTATTGCGATAGACTCCTGATTGATTTGCCTGCCCTTGTGTCCCATTTCCCCCTCTGCCCTATTTATTCTGTATAATATTGCCATATTAAACTTATAGAATTACTACCATCATGTCATTTCTATGTTCAAAAAAGCTTTAATGTTCCTTTTAATCTATTCTTACATGCCTGTTTTTCAGGATCTTTCTGCCAAGCGAGTCCTCTTTCATTTAATCTTCATAAAATATTTACAGCATAAGAGGCTTTTGATTTAGTTAGGCTCCTCACCATCCTCACAACATGCCATGTTCATCCATCCCATTAGACCTTTACTCATGCTTTTCTTTCTATTTGAAATAGCCTTTTTCTGTTACCTCTACCTGTACAGATTCTTTGCATCCTTCAAGATTGGTTCAAGTCTCATCTCTTCTGTAAAGCCTTCTGAGACAACTCCAGCCTATACTCTTTCCTCTAATGATATTTATATAAACATTTAAAGATTATACCACTCATTTTTGCATTTCATTGTACATTGCCTTTTGTTATTATTTTACTGTTGATAACTTAGTATAGTTCTTTACTATTTTCAGAGTATTTTTGAAATCATTTTATCAAGTAAATGCAATGTTAGCTTATTTGAAAGAAGCATAATGTTCACGATTAGAGTATTGTATTGAAGGGTATTGTATCCAGTTCTAGGAACCATATTTTAGAAAGGTAAGCTGGACAGTGACTAGAGGAGGTCATCCAGGATGGTGAAGGGCCCCTAGACATTGCCTTATGAAAATCAGTTGTTGAATGAACCATGAATATTTAGCCTAGAGAAGACTGTGGGGGTAAGGTGGAGGTGTGGACAGAGAGGTGGGAAGTGTATTTGTCCTCACGTATTTTAAAAGTTTTATGTGGATGAGACATTAAATTTGTTTTGCTTGGTACTGGAGGACAAAACTTGGGAGGATGGATGTATTTAAGCTTCGTGAAAGGAAAAATGCCTTAACACAGCTATCTGGAAGTAGAATGGTCTAATTCAGGGTGTAGGTTCCCTCTTACTCAGAAGACTGGATGACCAACTTGTTGGTTCTTGTCAGGTAATGCTAGATGGCCTCTGTGGTCCCTTTCAACTTCAAGATTCTTTAATTATGTAACTCATCATGCTAAGCGAAAAACATTGGTATTTTCCCCTTTTTGTAGTTGAGAAAGCTGAAGCTCAGAGGTTAGATTACTTGCATGAAAAGAATGCTGAGTTTGGAATCAGGAAAGAACACACATCTGATACTAGGTATGTGACCAATCTCAGCCTCAGTTTCCTCATCTATAAAATGGGAATAATGATTCTATAGTACTTGTCTTTTAAACTGTGTGAGGATCAAATGAAATAATATACGTAAAGCATTTTGTAAACCAACTATAGAAATGTAAGTTACATAGCTAGTGATTGGTAGTGCTAGAATCAAAACTGAGGTCAGATCTTTTATTTGTATGTTACTTATGTCCTCAGTGAAATGGTGAATACCTGTAGTGCAGGGCTGTCTCTTGTACTTTATTATAGATCCTACCCTAGATAAAACCACTATACTATTCACAGTAGTTGGCACTTAATATGATTGCATATCAATCTATATTCCTATAAAATTTGTCAGTTCTTATATTGTGCTTTATTATCACTGTTTATGAGGGATGTATCATGCATTTCCTGTTAACTTCCTTTGCTTTATATTCTTCTCTTCTCAGCAGTTATTCCCTTATCCTCAGCAATGTGAAGAGGGATTAATATAGTGATTTAGCACTTGTCAACTGATTTACTGTAATTCCTGTTTTATCTCAACTTTCTTATCTAAACTTTATCTCTCCAGGGCCTAGCACAGTTCTCTACACACTGTAAGTGGTTAATAAATGTATGTTGTATTTTTTTTTGTAGTAATCTTATTTGCTTATTGTGACTCATTATTTGCATAGTATATGGATTATCTGTGGTCTGGGATAATCATTGCTTGTATTTACTTGCTCTTAGCCTAAATTCATTAACTCAAGAAGCATTTGTTGTACACCTACTTTGTGCAGAAAACTCTACTAGGTGCTGTGCAGGAGGCGCAAACAAAAGAAATAAATGAAATCTTTTCCTGAAGGAGCTTAGAGTCCATTTGGGGGTGCTACATTCATACATTAAAATGACAAAAACAACTGGAAGCAGTACCTTCGAGTGTAAAGTAGTAAAGGAGTGATAAAAATCAAATGAGATAAGTGAGCAAAGTCTGGTTTGGAAGGTAGTAAAAGATATGAAGGGAAGAAGAAATTTAGAGTTGACTTAAATACTTACAAAGAATAAGGGTTAAAAAAAGTTTTTAGGCAAGGAAAAAAACTTGTGGAAGGAATTAAATATACAGTAAACTGCTTCTTACATTTTGAATTTGATTTCTTTTGCTGCCATCTAAAAGGAAAAGTAACTTTTGTTAAAATTGCTCACAACTTATTTGTAATTGTGATATTCTAATTTTATACCATAAATATATTTATATAAGAGCCTAGCCTACTCAGCAGTTACATACAGCTTTTCAAATAATTTTCAATTTTATTTTTACATTGAAATTCACTGTATAAAAAATACTTATACCAAAGATGGCAAAAACAAGTGGTATAGCATAGGTTTTACTGTTTTTAATTGAATATTGTATTATAAGGTTAATTTTAAACATCTATATAACCAGACATGTTGGCAACTATTTACATTTCATATTTATTTCAACATATTAAATGTTGAAAACAATTTATTAATTATTCCCTATGTATCCCCTTCCATTTTTTCTAGTTTATGCATTCACTTCTATCCTTGTGTATACATTTTTCCTTTAATATAGTTGTTGGTGATGTTCTTCTGGTTCTTCATGTTATTTTATGCATATCCGTATTTGTATTCCTCTTATTTATCTCACTGCTTTATAGTATTTAGTTACACTGATAAACCACAATGTGTATGGCGCTTCTCCAGTTGTTGAACTTTTAGGTTCCAGTTTTTCCTGATTAGTAGTAATACTGCTGTTAATATCTTTGAACAGATTCCCCCCCACACACCTTTTTTTAATGATGGTTAATAATGGATTTATTGAAGTACAAGGGGTGTGATTATTTTTGTAACTCTGCCAAGTTGTCCTCCAAAAAGATAGCACCAATTTGCAATTCCACCAGCTTTGTGTTAGGGTACCTGTTTCTTCTGAATCCTGCCGGTCTTGAGTTTCATCACTCTTAATTATTTTTTGCAGTTTGATTGCAAAATATTACTTCAAAGTTATCTTGAACCCTTTTGAGAGATTAGTTATAATTTGTTTATCCTTTTGTAAATTGTTTACATTTTAAAATATCCATTAGGGACGTGTTGCTGTCTTTGAATATTTGTACTAGTTTCACACATAAAATATATTTGCTTTTGACCTTGATGAGCCATGCTAACTTTTACTGATTACTAGTTCCCCTTTCCACAAACAATATTTTAATGGGATCAAAGTCTGCAGCCTATAAATGTAAAGTATACATCTTCTTACATCTTGGGATATTACATGCCTGTGTCCTTTTCATCCTCTAGTTTGGTATTATAGAAAGAGTATGAGATTTGGACCCAGAGGACATGGGTTTAAATCCTGACTCTTCTACATATTAGCTTTGAGCTTGGGCAAATCCCTTACCTCTCTGGGCCTCAATTTCCTTATCTGTAAAATGTGGGGGAGTTGAATTATATTATTTAAAGGATCAGTTCCAGTTCATAAGATTTCCTCAGTGCGTTTTTTTTTTTTCTTCAATACCCTGGGTTATAATTCATCTAGTCTTAGTGATTTGAATTCATTGGGCAGCTAGATGTGTAGTTAACATACCCTTAACTTATTTCAAGTTTCACTTTTCTTTAACCAGTTTTCTGGTTGTTTTTTGTTTCCCCACCAGAGATCTCATGCTTCTTGATAAAAATAAAACAGAAGCAAAGTAAGAGTAGAGTTGTTTCCTCTGCTCTTTTCTTTGTTATTCCACCTATGTGTGCCCAGCATAGCCAGATACTAATGTCCTGTTCATCTCATGAACATTGATTGACAACTTTAGTTTTTCTTCAACTTCAGCATTCCTAATACAGTTCTTAAAAGATGGTGCCACCCTTTTGTACCTTTCATCCTAAGTCACCTGGCTTTGGTTTCATCTTCATTTGTTGTGTTTGCTGCAAGTGTTCTCTAATCTGCTTTTTTTGTTGTTCTTTTATAAAATTTTTAAATTATGTAAGCAAATTAATAAAATAATAGATTTAGAGCTGTGAGGGACTTTAGAAGTTTCCTAGTCCAGCCTCCTTATTTTACAGATAAGATGACTGAAGCTTAAGGATATTAAGTGACTTGGCCAAAGTTACACAGGGACTAAGTGGAAGAAAAAGCATTTGAATCCAGGTCCTGTGACTGCACATTCTTTCCACTATAGTAATTTCTTCTGTTTGTTTAATAAATGATTTTATCTTCCCGTTATAATTAAGAGAAGTGTTTATTCTAGTTTCCTCTTAAGGTTTTTTTTTTGGGGGGGGAGCACCTGTTTAAAAGTATAGGTGACCCTTAAAGGAAATACAATCCTGAAATCTTTCTGTAGTACTGTTAATTTCCTTCTGTGTCGGCTTTTCATAAAAGTGTCCAGAAGCTAAGAGAGGCACTTACTCTAGGAATTTAGTTCTTTTGTCAGATTAATCAAATGATAAATTCCTACATATGCATAGATTAGTACTATTGATCACATAGAAACTAACATAACCTGAGAGTTGTTTTCGTAAATACAGAGAAACTCCTTGAAAAGCAATTCTTTTAAAATGTTATAGAGTTTATACTTTAAAATTGCTTATTGGAATCAGGGAAAAGAAAGGAAGAAAGGAAAGTGATTATTGAAGTAGAAAGAAGGCATTCAATTAGCAGTCAATATTTATTGAGTATCCACTATGTATAGAACAGTTTGAGTTAGGGTTAGGAAATAGACTATCCTATAGAAGCTACTGTCCTCTGAAAATGTGTACACAGGCTCCTCGTTTTTGCTGCCACCAGAAGTTTTTAAGTTCAGTCACCCCATGGTTGCCTGTTTCTTTTCACCATTTATTTCTATTACATATTTCCTGTTAAAATTTTTTTTAAATTTGCGCATTTGATATCTAAGCAGGAAATCATTACTATGCAACCAAAATTTCTATCAGTTTCATTTATTATTAGTTCAGTTACCTTCCGATATATTGTTATTAGTAAATACACATGCTTATAAATATTATTGGAAATAGCTTAGCATGATATATTGAAACAGGTTCTTAGGCTTTCCAAATTGGCATAATGTGATAACATTTGTTGTAATTTTGCTTTTCTTAAAGTAGTAGAATTTCACCTTTGGGAGGGATTTCAAAAATTAATCTTTAGGTTTTCATATTACAGGGTCAGTTTTAAGAAGGCTCTGAGGGTATTAGAGTATGAGAAAATACTGTTGAATGGATACATTTATGTAGGAATTGGGCTTGATAGGAATTAAAATATATTTTATTTTGTAATGTTTACCATTAATTATTCAATAATTTTTTTTTTCAGAGGATGGATCTTGGAGAATGTCTGAAGGTCCATGACCTGGCTTTAAGAGCAGATTATGAAATCGCATCCAAAGAACAAGACTTTTTCTTTGAACTTGATGTATGTAATTTAGTTTTTTATATTGACTTCTTTAGAGTAAATTAAAATAATAATTAAAACATATTGACTCTTTTCTTTTGGAATGGATTTATATATTTTAAAAAGCATTTAGGCCAATGTTTTATCTAAATAGAAAATAACTAGTACCAAGTTATGTAGACTTTACTTTTGTAATTTGTTAGATTAAATAAAGCAAGTGTTAACTTTTTTCTTTCATGGACCCCTTTGACAGTCTGGTGAAGTGTATGGACCTCTTCTCAAAATCTTTTTTAAATTCATAAAATTAATTATAGAATTTCACAGGAAATTAATTACATTGCAATAAAGTTAGAGCTTTTTCCCAATCTAAGTTCATGTATCCTCCCCCCTCATCTATCCATAGATCCCAGATTATGAACCCTTGGCTTAAAGAAAGTCCTTATACTTTCCTCAGGACTGTATTCCATGGCTATATTTGGGACATTTTAAATTGTGCAGTTCATATATTCTTATGAAATTCCTGTGGATTATCTCTTACAAAACAGATGTTAATTGACTGAAAAGCCTGTAGTTTAAATATTAAATTATCAGCAGCTAAAGAGGAAAGTGTAAACATAATTAATAATTCCAGTTAACCCAAATTCAGCTTTAATATTTGTATAAATATATACATGCACGTGTGCATATTTATATTATTATAGAAACAATGTTCTATTTTATATAAAAGCTAATGGAAGTGACAAATGTCTTCCAACTGTGAGGTTTTGAATTCAGTATTTCTAAGGATTAGCACTTGAGTTTATAATAATTATTCAAAACTTTTATGTAGCAAATTGGAAATCATGATCTAGCATATTATAATTTTCCTGTTTGTAGAGTTAAAAACAGGCAAAAATGCATCAACCTGTATGGATTTCATCATGCTTGTCATCATTGCAGTGGTAGCTTTTTATTTGGTTTCAGGGTGAGGGGGGTTATTTTATATTTTTCATTTCTGGAGGTCTAAGAATTTTCTCAGTTTGAAATTCTGATTTATAAAAAACCTGTACGTTTTTGATGCCAGGGAAAAGAAATAAAAAAGAAAGGTATATTATAACTTTTGGAATTTAGCCAGAAGAGATTTCAAATATAATTAATCCCAGTTTATGCACATTTCACTTTATTTAAGTACCTTTTATGTTAAATGACCTCCTAGATAAATGTTTATAGAATTTCCTTTTCTTCCCTTACCCCTTCCATAATACAATCCTTGCTACCTGACTTCTTCTCTCATTCCCAACTTCACTCCCCACTCATTAGTCCATCCTCTTGGTGGTATGGTATGCTTTATATACTTACTGAATCAGTAATATAAAGAACAGCATTATAATAAATTTATACTGTATGATTAAAGCAGTTTCAAACTGAAAATGTCAGATGGCTCATTCTTTCTAACTGCAAAGGAAAAAACCTTCAAATAATTTTGTTCAAGCTTAATTTAAGCGTATGCTTCAGATTAAATGCTTGTATTTCAGATTAATTGTGTTTTGGCACATTTTAAGTAGGAAAATCCAGTTGTCAAATGTAAACTAGCATCTCTTACCTTTTTAATTTACTTTTATTATTAGCAGTGTAGAATTAATTTAGTAACAGTGTATCTGATGCCATTCTGTTAAATAAATATCATTATCTCTTTTTTTAGTGATTACTATAATATTTTGAATGTGCTTAGATAATTTGAATTTTTGATTAATTCTTGTTTTTTGGGTAGTTCGGTTTAAACATTTATTTATTTATTCATTTGCTTGCTTAAAGCATGATTGAAATGTTCTTTCTGGTGGAAAATATTTGTTCTTCCTTGGAATAATTGCATTTTCATTTCTGTCTTAGGCAATGGATCATCTGCAATCATTCATTGCAGACTGTGACCGGAGAACCGAAATGGCCAAGAAAAGATTAGCAGAAACTCAGGAAGAGATTAGTGCCGAAGTGGCAGCTAAAGTAAGAATTTCAAAAGTTTTTAATTTGTAGCAAATAAGTTTAGTTTTTTGTCTTTGACTATGACTGTTATGTTCATATCCATTGAATACCATCAGGAGGTAGAGGGTGACTGTGATTAAAGAGTCCAGTTGACAAGTTTTAAGAGTTGTTAGGTAATGTTATTTTAACATTATTTAATAATATTAACATTATTTTAGAAAGAAAAGGTCTTTCTAGGTTGGGGAGAATGTTCTGAATGCATGAATAAATGAAAAGCACTGTGTTAAGGGCTAGGGATACAAATATTGAAGCATGATTGTGTTTGCTTTCAAGGAGATCACATCCTAATAGGAGGAAGCAACAAATATAGAATGTTTTAGCTATAACTTAGATGGAAAGGTTCATTGGTCCTTCTTAGGATACACCAGTAAAACAGTAGTGATCCATCTTCTTAAGGGCAATTTTTATTCATAAAACTTTATTTGTATCTGATATTGAACCATTTGATAGTGGCAGGTAAACTTTGGTGGTGAAAATTTTGTTTACCAAATCTTTAGGAGCGTCTCTGAATAAATCTCTTTGATGTATTATAGTATAGACCATGAGAACGTCATCCTGCTTTCATAATGTCTATACTAGATGATTTCTGAGATGAATCATGATCCTATGTTCTTCTTGAACATTCTCTTCTGTTTCCAATCTGTCTTTCACCCCCATTAATCTTCTCAGGTTGCAGGATTACATCTAACCAAGTTACTGTATTTTTTCCTGTAATCACTTATAGTGTGAACTATAAATTCCTTGCCTAGCATTTAAGGCTCTGCACAGTGTGGCTCAAGCTATGTTTCCAGTTTTATTTTACACTGCGTACTTCCACGTACTCTTTTCACATATTCTGTAGCTCCAGTTCTACTAGGCTACTGTTTGTCCTTTGATGTCACCGTGTTCTTTTCGCCTCCATATTTGTACGCACATGATTCTCAATGCCTCTGCTTTACCCCTACACAGCCGCCATTTCCTTTGAGGCCCAGCTAACTTTTGATGAAGCCTTATATGATTCCTTCAGCCAAAAGTGAGCTCTCCTTAAATTTTCTTATAGTGTATTGTCAAGACTTCTCCTTTGCCCTTATCACATTCTATCTGGTGTCATGCTCATTTGTACACATATTTTATCCACATCCTCCCTGTTAAATTATAACTGCCTTGAGTTTAGGGATTGTCTTTTTTTGTTTTGTTTTCTCAGTAACAAGCACAATGCCTTGTACCTTTTAGGTACTTCTTTGATGTTTGTTTAATGAAATCTGATGTCTTAGACAGGGACTTTACTACATTGCTCTATATATAAAGTAGAAGAATATGGAAATCCAAAAAGAAAGTTAACCATTTTTTCAGGCAATAAGAAAATTCTAACAGAATTGGAAAAATTGGGGGGAAAGTATGTCTTGATGTGATGAAGTTTCCTGAAGTAGAAGTTTAGAGAGTAAATAGTTGATATTTACATTGAACTCTAAAGTTTTCAAAGTACTTTACATGTATTATATCATTTTATTTTCACAACAGTCTTGTGAGATAGGTGTCGGTATCCCCATTTCAGATAGGAAAATTAAGGCAATTTTCTGATTTGCCTATAGTCACACAGCTAATAAAAGAACTTATATTCTCTTTGGGGAAAAAACATACTCATATAAGTAGATACAAAGTGTAAAAGGGAGAATTCAAATTTATTAGAGGTGGGTACTAGCAACTGGGAGAATCAGGAAAAGGTCCCAAGGTTGGAGGTTTTGAACTTAGCTTTGAAAGGAGCTAGGGATTCTACAAATCAGATGTGAGGAGGCAGTGAATATTGGGAAATAGAAGATGGCATGTTATATCTGAGGAATAGTTTGATTAGAGTGAAGAGAGTATAAAGAATAAAAAATGTTACAAACTTGAAAAGATAGGCTTGAGTCGATTGGGAATGACTTTGAATGCCAAATAGTTTAATTTTGTTGAGCTTTCTGAGAAGGGTATTGACATAGTCAGACCTGTGCTTTAAGAATATCATTCTAAGCTATGTGGAGAATTTATTGGATATGGAATAGAGACAGTAGTCCAGGCAAGAAGTGATAAAGGTTGTGTCTATGAGTGGAGAATAAGTTATGGAGGCTAAATATATTATGGAAGCAGAATTAATAAGACTTGGCAACTGATTAGCAAGGGAGAAGATGAGGTGTTTAGTGAAGAATCATAAATTACCTCAGCATTTGAATCTCAGTTACTAGAAGCATGGTGGTATGTACAACTGAAGAGTTATAACCCCCGTCTTGAGTCCTCAGGGTTGCAGCTAATGGGATAGATTTTTTTTTCCTCTAGAGTTGTCCCAAGACTGGATAATTCCAATAGGAACTCATGAGATTTCACTAAAATTAATGTCACTGAGACCAAAAAAAGAAAGAAGAAAAGAGGAAGAAATCAGAAAAACTGATTAATACATCAACAAAGTCTAAAAATATGTGCAACACTTGTAGATTTCTCCACATCCCCCATCTCTGCAGAAGAGTGCCAAGAGAATGAGATAGTTTTTAACTGGAATATTCCACAACTGGTGGTATAAATCTTAGTCCATGTGTTAATGTAATCCTAATTTAAAATTTCATGGGAATCTGAAACACAGTAATACATTTTTTGTTTCTTTTTGTATGTTTGTTTGTTTTTTAATTTATTTTTAGGCAGTTGGGGTTAAGTGACTTGCCCAAAGTCACGCAGCTAGTACGTGTCAGATGTTTGGTCTGAGGCCAGATTGGAACTCAGGTCCTTCTGACTTCAGGGCCAGTGCTCTATGCACTGCGCCACCTAGCTGCCCCTTATGTTTTTCTTTTTGAGAAAAGTTATTCATTTGAAAAGTCCTGCTGGTGGGGGAAAATATTTCCACACTGAGAATTGGAGAATAGGGGTTTATAATCCTTATCTCGGTGGTTGCTGTATAACTGCTTCTCAATTAGCAAGTAGGCAGCCTTCTCTACCACCTTCCCTTGAGACACATAAGAACAATTAAGCAAAACAAATCAACATATTTACCATTTCTGAAAATAACTGTATACAGGCATGCCTTGGACATATTGCGGGCTTGGTTCTAGACCACCACAGTAAAATGAATATCACAATAAGGTGAATCACATGAATTTTTTGTTTTCCCAGTACATATCTAAGTTCTGTTTATACTATACTGTAGTCTGTTAAGTGTACAGTAGTGTTACGTCAAAAAAAAATGTACATACTTTGATTAAAAAATACTTTATTCTAAAACATGCCAACCATCATCTGAGCCTTCAGAGAGTCATAATCTTTTTGCTGGTGGAGGGTCTTGCCTCAGTATTGATGGGTGCTGACTGATCAGGGTGGTGGTTGCTGAAGGTTGGGAAGTGGCAATGGCAATTTCTTACAATAAGGTAGCAATGAAGTTTGCCACATTGATTCTTCTTTTCACATGAACACTTAGCAATTATTGTAGAGTTATTAATTGGCCTAATGTGAATATTATTGTGTCTTGGGGAAAAGGGAAGCCTGAGGAGAGGAAGAAGGATTGGGAAATGACCAGGTTGGTGGAGCAGTCAGAACACACAACATTTATTGATTAAGTTCACAATAATAATAATAATACATTTGAAATATAGTGAGAATTACCAAAATGTGACACAGAGATGATGTGAATATGTTGTTGAAAAAATGGTGCCAATAAACTTGATAGACCAGGGTTTCCACAGACCTTCAATTTATAAAAAATGTGATTTCTGCAAAGCACAGTAAAACAAGGTATGCCTGTATAAGTTTAGACAGCTTAAATAATGTTACAGATTTTTCAAGAGTAGGCTTGAAATTTGTAACTTTTACTGTTTCTTGTGAATAGTTTTATTCATTGTCTTCTCTTCTCTGTTTCTTGCTAGGCAGAACGTGTCCATGAATTGAATGAGGAAATTGGTAAATTACTAGCCAAAGTGGAACAACTAGGAGCTGAAGGTAATGTGGAGGAGTCCCAGAAAGTAATGGATGAAGTGGAGAAAGCCCGAGCAAAGAAAAGAGAGGCAGAGGTAACTTAAAACATTATTTGAAGATGGTGGGTTAGTTTTTCAATCTATGTATTTTTATATTAGTATTTATATTTCCTGTTGAATGCTAATATGTGTCTGTAAATACTGACTCAGACATTCTTCCTTTAACTCTTAAAACGGGTGTTTGACAGTTTTTCTTTCAAGCTAACATAACTTGGTAGGGAATGATCCATTTTTTTTAGACAATTACATTTTTAAAAAATAATTTTGTATTGATACATTTGTTTTGATACAACAAACATTCCTATCAACCACCGAAATAGCAACCCTGTCTCCCCTACAAAGTACATTTACCCTGTGCAGTGTCACTTTATACTTTTTTGGTTTACTGTTTGTTAACAGAAAGGAAGAGTGTATGTTCAAATTTTGATAGTATGGTGTCAACATTGTTGTGTTGAGTTTTATTACCTTGTAATGTGTATGATCTACGTTGTTGGAGTCATTGTATTTATTGTTCTTTTGCATCTGCTTTCATTTCTTATGGCCTCAGTAACATACTATTACATTGATATGTAACACAATTTGTTTATCCGGAATTAGAAGAAAATGTGTGGAATAAGGAAAAAATCTTTGCATAAAAATCCTTGATAAAAGGCTAACATCCAAAATCTAATGGGAATTGACGTAGCTCTATAAGAGTAAGAACTTTTGTCCAATAGGTAAATAGACAATTAAATTAAAATTAATTAAACAAAAAATTAAAATTAAATTAAATTAGGCAATAAAATTAAGCAATATGAACTCCACTTTTGTCACTCAACAAGCATTTATTGAGCACCTACTTTGTGCCAAACACACTGCAATGTACTGGGGATGTAAAGTCCCAGACTAAAAGGAGTTAAAATTTTACCAGTCAAATGATAAGAAAACTTAAGCGATGCAACTTACTGAGAAATCATGGTCTGTGGTATGTCTTGGTCACTGAAAATTTTGACCCAGTGCCCTATAATATTTATAGCATAGTATAAAACGTACTATAATGATTGATCATAATGACCTTGAAATTTTTAAAAATTGCATTTTATTTTCAAATCCACATTTTCTTTCTCTTCCCTCCATTTTCTACCCCCATATTGACAAAGCAGGAAAAATAAAACCACTGTTATGTGTATAGTGAAGCAAAACAAATGCCCACATTGGCCATGTGTCATTGTTCCCCCCAACACACACACACACACACTCACACACTCTCACTCTACCAGATGAGTATGACATGAATAGCATATTTCATCTTTGAGTCCTCTGGAATTGTTTGGTCATTGTGTTATGCCTAAGTTGTTTGTCTTTGTAATGTTTTTGTTATTGTATAAATAACATGTTCTCCTGGTTCCACTCACCTCATTTTGCATCAATTCATACAAGTCTTCCATGTTTCTCTGAAACCAACAGGTCTTATGGCATGATAGTATTCTGTCATATAAATATACCATACCTTGTTCAACTGTTTCCACGTCGATGGTCTCCCCCTCAGTTTCCAATTCTTTCCCACCATAAAAAGAGTTGCTATAAATATTTTTTCACAAATGGGTCCTTTTTTTCTCTCTTTGATCTCCTTGAGTGATAGACCTATTTAACTCTGCTTTTTGGGCATATTTCCAAATTGCTTATCAGAATGGCTGGACTCCTCCTTCACAGCTCTACCAACAGTACATTAATATACCTGTTTTCCCACAGCTCCTCTAGCATTTGCGATTTTTCATTTTTTCCAACTTTGTTGTTATGTGAGGTGAAACTTCAGAATTATTTTAATTCACATTCTCTGTTCGTGATTTAGAGCATTTTTTCATATCACCATTGATAACTTAGATTTCTTCCACTGAAAACTACCTATTCATATAGCCTTTGATCATTTTATCAATTGGAGGAAGTCTCTTATTCTTATAAATTTTGATCGGTCCCCTTATACATCTTAAAAATTAAACCTTTATCAGAGAAACTTGCTGCAAAGATTTCCCCCCACCCTCATTTACCTGCTTCTCTTCTAATTTTAGCTTCATTGGTTTTGTTTATGCAAAAACTTTTTAGTTTTGGGTAATCAGAATCAACCATTTTATCTCTCTGAAGCATTTTTTAAAAAAGATTAGTTCATTTTGCTCTGGGTCGGTGAAGTATATAATACATATTAAGAAGACTTTTATTGGAAAGATAAACATTGTGAAGAAATATTCAGAATGCTTTATTTTATAGCCATTCTTCAGAGTATATATAATGTGAGAATTTCTTTTTTAAAAACCACACCATTCCTCAAAAAATTTAAAATTGTAAAGCAATTTGTAATCAATTTATTCCCTTAGGAGATAGATGAGAATTAAATCAGAATCCTCTTGTTCAGTTATACAGTCATGTCCAACTCTTTGTGACCTCATGGACCGTATGTCAATACTGTTCATGGGGTTTTCTTGGCAAAGATGCTGGAGTAATTTGCTATTTCCATCTCCAGTGGATTAATGCAAACAGTGACTTGCCTCAGGTGACACAGCTAGTAAGTATCTACGGCCAAACTTGAACTCAAGTCTTTCTGATACTTGATAATTGAGAAATGAATCTTTATAAGACCAAATAAACCTATCGTCAACAAGCCATGATCATTATCAACTACAGTTTCCTAACTCTTCCATATGCAATTGTGAATATGATTAGTTACCTAGTGTAATTTTTACACATGTCAGTGTTCAGACAAGTATATTTAAAGAAAAATGTCCTCCCATTGAGTATTTTTACACCACTGTACATCTACCCATTTGGTACAAACCTCTTTCTATACTAATATACTTAGTGTTTATATTTTGTATAGGATAGACCATTAGTTCTCAAATTTTTTGGTCTTAGGAGCCCTTTACACTTAAAATTTATTGAGGACTTCTTCCCCCCTCCTCTCAAGAGCTTCCTCCCCCTTTAAAAACTTTATTTTTAATTCTTTTCTTATTGAGTTCCAAATTCTCTACCACTTTCTATCCTCTTCCCTACCCACTGATAAAGCAAGCCATATGATATCAATTATACATGTGAAATCATGTAAAATATGTTTCCTTATTAGCCACACTGCAAAAAAAGCAAGAAAAAGAAAGTGAGAAAATTATACTTTTGCATTTAGAGTTCATCAGTTCTCTCTCTAGAGGTAGATAGCATTTTTCATCATGAGTCTTTCAGAATTGTCTTGGGTCACTGTATTAATCAAGGTCTTTTGTCATTACAATGTTGTTACTGCTATATACAGTGATCTGGTTTTGCTCACTTCACTTTGTGTAAGTTCTTATAGGTCTTCCCAGTTTTTCTAAAACCCTCCCCCACATCCAAAGAACTTTTTTTAATGTAAATTATATCTATTGACAATTACCGTATTAGAAATTAGAACATCTTAGTTTTGTTATGATAATAGTTTTGACATTGTGAGCCCTGTGAAAGGATTTTGGGGAGCTCTAAGAGACGTAAGACCACATTTTGAGAACCTCAGGCATAGACTATCTGTGAATAGAATAGATTCATTAAATTTTTGGAGCTTTAAAGGGATCTTAAAGGTCATCCAATCCAGGGTTGCTTTACCTTTTTTGTGTCATAGAGCCCTTTAGCAGTCTGGTGAAACCCATGGACCCCTTGTCAGAATAATGTTTTTAAATGCATAAAGTAAAATACATATGATTAGAAAGGAAATCAACTTTATTAAAATAACATTATGAAAATATGTTAAAAAGCTAATTCACATGCAGCATGAAGTGAGTAGAACCAGGAAAACATTGTACATAGTTAGGACAATATTGTATGATGAATAATTATGAATGACTTAGCTATTCTCAGCAGTACAATGATCTAGTATAATCCCAAAGGACTTAAAGAAAGAACCAATGGTGTGTGAATACAGACTGAAACTTTTTTCTTTGTTTTTTTTCTCTCTTTCTTTTTTTAGTTTGTTTTCTTCCATAAAATGACTAATATGGAAGTATATCTTGCATGATCACACATGTATAATCTTTATCAGATTGCTTACCGGTCTCAGGAGGGGGAGGGGAGGGAAAAAATTTGGAACTCTCTCTCTCTCTCTCTTTTTTTTTTTTTTTTTTTTTGCATTTGGGGTTAAGTGACTTGCCCAGGGTCGCACAGCTATTAAATGTCAAGTGTTTGGTCTGAGGTCGAATTTGAACTCAGGTCCTCCTGACTTCAGAGCCAGTGCTCTATCCACTGCGCCACCTAGCTGCCCTGGAACTCAAAACTTTTTAAAAAATGTTTAAAAATTGATTTTTACATGTAACTGAGGGAAAAAATAAAATATTATTTAAAAAAAACCTAATTCACAGGTTCCATTTTAAGAACCCCAGTTGAATTAAAGTCATAGAATCTTAGATTAGGAATAGACTTCAGAAGTCATATACTCCAACCCCCCTCCTGAAAGCTATACATATTCTCTAAGGAATCACTAGCAACTGGTTTTCTTACCAGAACTTACAAGAACTTAAAGTTCTTGATTGAACTCACTGACTCCCAAAGCTGGAAGAGATATTAAAGATCTTTGCTGTTCTCATTTTTTACATAAATGCAAGCCCCACAGGCAGTGCTTTAATTTTCACCCACCCACAAAACTACCACAACAACTTAACATTACCCAGCTTTTCATTAAGCAAGTCCTTTAAACTTTATTATCTTCATTTGTCTTGAATGTAAATATAAAGTGCTGTTATTCCCTTGTTTTTTTAACAATGCCATTTCATGGAAGTGGGAAAAGATATATGAGATATTTTAGATTTCCTCAAAATTAAGAAGGTACATATTGCAAAGAGGCAAAATGTTTTTAAGACATAAATGATCATTTTTATTATGTTATTTGTGAAAATATTTTTGCTTGACAATAATGGGTGTCAGCATGGTTATTATTTTTTTAAATTTATTTATTTTTAGTTTTCAACATTCACTTCCACAAGATTTTGAGTTCTAAATTTTCTCCCCATCTCGTCCCTTCCCCCACCCCAAGATGGCATGCATTCTGAATACCCCTTCCCCTAATCTGCCCTGCCTTCTGTCTCCCACCCCCCTTCTCTTATACCCTTCCCCTTCTGTTTTCCTGTAGGGCAGGATAGATTTCTATACCCCATTTCCTGTATTTCTTATTTCTCAGTTGCACGTGAAAAACAATTTTTTTAACGTGTTTTTAAAACTTTGGGTTCCAAATTTTCTCTCTTCCACCTTCCCTACCCACCCTCATTGAAAAGTCAAGCAGCTCGATACAGGTTATACGTGTGTAGTGATGC
Source organism: Vombatus ursinus (assembly GCF_900497805.2). Taxonomy (NCBI): domain Eukaryota; kingdom Metazoa; phylum Chordata; class Mammalia; order Diprotodontia; family Vombatidae; genus Vombatus; species Vombatus ursinus. Next base: position 9,608,280 of record NW_020954648.1, read on the forward strand.
AAAACACTTCCATAATAGTCATGTTGTGAAAAACTAAGTATATTTCCCTTCATCCTATCCCGCCCCCATTTATTTTTTTTATTTATTCCCCCCCACACATTTATTCTATTCTCTCTTTTGACCCTGTCCCTTCTCAGAGGTGTTTGCTTCTGATTACCCCGTCCCCCAATCTGCTCTCCCCTCTTATCATCCCCCTGCTCTCGTCTCCTCCCCCTATTTTCTGTAGGGGTAAAATAGATTTCCATACTCAATTGAGTATGTATGTTATTTCTTCCTTAAGCCAGATCCTATGAGAATAAGAATCACTCATTCCCTCTCACCTTCCCCTGTTTCCCCTCCACTGTAGAAAAAGCCTTTTCTTGTCTGTTTTATGTAAGATAGTTTACCCCATTCTGCCTCTCCTTTCTCCTTCTCCCAGTATAATCCTCTCTCACCTCTTAATTTTAGATATCACCCCTTTATCTTCAACTCACCATGTCCCTTCTATCTATCTATCTATATCTGTATCTATCTATCTTTCTATAGATAGATATAATTTTTTCCCTCCAAGTACCCTAATACTGACAAAGGTCTCATGAGTTACAAATATCATCTTTCCATGCAGGAATGTAAACAGTTCAGCCTTAAACATGGTTAATTTCTAAGACATCTGGAAAAGTGTTACATTTAATTTTTTCATTTCTTTTTTTGTATTGATATTTACATGACTGCTCGTTTTATTTCATCATTCAGGAAGTCTATCGGAATTCCATGCCAGCCTCCAGCTTCCAACAACAGAAACTTCGGGTCTGTGAAGTATGCTCTGCTTATTTGGGTCTTCATGACAATGACAGGCGACTAGCTGATCATTTTGGGGGGAAACTACACCTGGGATTTATTGAAATAAGAGAGAAACTTGAAGAGCTGAAGGTACTTTGGTTATAACAATCTTTACATACGGTTTTTCTTTTTTCTTCTAAAGTCTCTGAATCAATAGAATGTCGGTCAGTAAACATACATTAAGTGGCTACCGTGTGCCAGGAACTGTGTTAAACACTGGGGATACAAAGAAAGGCAAAAGACAGCCCCTGCTTTCAAGGTTTTCACAGTTTAATATGGAAGACAAAATGAAAAGAAAAAAAACTTTGTGTAAACAAGCCATGTACAGGATAAATTGGAGATAATCAACAGAGGAAAGGCACTTGAATTAAAGGGAATCACTAGAGACTTCCTATATAAGGTAGGATTTTAACTAGGACTTGAAGAAAGCCAGGGAAACAAGGAATTTTAGAAAGAAGTTTTCATTTTGATAAGGTTAATGATTCTCATAGCACTGTCCTTGCACCACAGTTCTACTTGGTTTTATAGTTAATTGCTTCAGCGTGTTTTCCTCACAGTTAGATTGTAAACTCCTTGAGAGTGGGATTTGTGTTATATCTATCTTTGTCAGCCCAGTGCCTAACACTGGCCTTATATATAGTGGGCACTTGAATTATAGAAGGCACTTTTCCATTGAATGGGAGCTTAGTGTGGGTGGCCTCTTAATGACTGTTCTAATTCTGTGTGATTCTGTGAAAAAGATTTCTCATCTTCAGTAGATGATATATAGAGAGGTAGTTAGATGGTGTAGTGAATAGTGTTGGAGTTAGGAAAACCTGAGTTCAAATCCCACCTCAGATACTAACTAGCTATATAACCCTAGGCAAATCACTTAACCTCTGTCAACCTCATTTCTTCCATCTTTAAAATAGGGATAATAATAGCACCACCTCCCAGGGTTGTTATAAGGATAAAATGCAGTAAGTATTTTGCAAACTTCAAAGTAATGTATAAATTTTAGCTATTGTTGTTATGTCATATTTATTTAAAAGAATATATTTTTTTAAATTAAATTTTGTTTCATTCATCAAGCATTTATTTTTTTTTCTCCTTTCTATCTCCTTCTCCTACCCCGTACAAAGTACAAGGAGAAAAACAAAACTTTTGTTAACAAATCTCCAGTCAAGCATTACAAATTCTCACATTGGCCATGTCCAAAAAATGTAAAACAATATTTTTACAACCAAATTCTAATGTGAAGTATTTGGATGGTGTTGGAATTCATTTTTACAGGATTTGTTTCGCGTTGGAAATAAAAGATAAAATACACAATTCAGTGGAGCAGGTTAAGAATAAACTCTTGTATATGATGTCAAACTTTTTCAGTGTATTGGTTAGTTTTGCTGAGTCATATCTTCTTTGATTCTTATAAGGGATAAGCTCTCTGGGAGGGGGTAGAGGAAGGGATAGAATAAGAAATGTTGGTGAAGTAAAAACAAAAAAGAAAGCAATCAAATTTATTTTGGAAAAAATGCATTGCACTAAAATTGATTTATAATCATCATTGTTTAAACAAGTATTTATTTTTCTAGAGAGTTGTAGCTGAGAAGCAAGAAAAAAGAAATCAGGAACGCCTGAAGCGCAGAGAAGAAAGAGAGAGAGAAGAAAGGGAGAAGTTGAGAAGGTATACAACCTGCTAAATATTTTAATTTGATTGTTACTAACTTCAGGTTTTTGTTTCTGTAAAGTATGTGGGTCGGGTGTGATAGTGAACTCCTAATGCCAACTATTTGGGAGTCTGGGACTGGTGTATTTTTTGAGCTTGGAAGTTCTGACCTACTGTGGGTTGAGCTGATTTGTTGTTTAAGTTAAGCTCAGCATTAATATGATGGGCATTAATGTGGGAGTTAGAGGCCACCAGGTTGCCTCAGGAGGAGGGAACCAGCCCAGGTCAGAAATGAAGTGGGTCAAAGTTCCCATTCATAGCCTGTCAGGATTGAGACTGGGCCTGTGACTAGTCTCTGCATTTCCATTCTTGGTAAGATAGAGTAACACTCAGTCTTTTAAAAAAAATCAAAAAAGTTATGAAGGTATCAAGAATATTATTTCTGTAAATCCACTAGAGGGTATTTTACTTCTTTAAATCTGCCATGTGTTATGCTCAATCATTTTTTTAATGCAAGTATATAATTAGTTAGTCATTTAGCTCCTTAAAAATTTAATATCTTTTGAGATGAAGAAATGAACAAAGTGAGCTTCTAGCTTTTTTTTTTTTTTGACAGTGACTGGTTCTAGCCCTATAATTTTTATAAGGACCAATACATTTGGACTGATTTGATGATAGAATTTTTTTTATTTGTATGGGAGTCTTTTTTGGACTCAAATTTGGGGCTCTTAAATTTTCTCTGGCTTTTATTAAAAATAACTTTGTAAGCATGCTGTTAAAATAGATTTTAACTCAAATTCACTGTAATTCAAAGGAAGATGAGGGAAATAGATTGAATTCCCCTTTTGTATTCCTATCTATCAGTGGAATTTGAAGGAAGAATACCTGAGCAAGTCAATCTTAAGGTAGTTAGATCTTTAGGGGATCTCATGGACTTCCGGAAGAACATTTCTATCCCTGGATGATAGAGCTTTTAATAGAAATTCCAGTATGTGTCAGGTCAGAACCCTGGGGTTTCTTTTAGTCTGAGAAATTAATTGTTAAAATCATTGTAATGTCATATTTTACCGTTTATTCTTATTTATGGTCTTTAGTCTAAAAACAGCTTTTTTCTTTTTCTCCCAGGTCCCGATCACATAGCAAGAATCCTAAAAGGTAGGTGTAGCATATAGCTAGTTAAGGTTAATTGTGAATTCACATTTTTTTTTAAGGTAATTTTTATAGACCATGCTTAAACCCAGGATTAGGATGAATAGTCAACACATTCTTCAATCACAACTGTAACTTCTAAGACCTTGGTCTGCCATCCTCACTCAGGAGTCTCACCCCCTTTAAGTTCACTCAGTCGTTGATAATCTATTACCTTCTTTCCTATTCTTAACTATTTACTGATCTTCAAGACACTCTCCCATCTTATTCAGTGATGTTGACATTTGGGTTTTGGTCCTTTCTACTCCTTTTCTTTTTAACTATCCTAAGAGATTAAGTATACACATTACTGATACTTCTAACACCTTTTCCTCTTGAGTTTCTTACCCCTCTGAGATAGGTTAAAGGTATTCATAAGTTAGCCTCATTATCTTTCAACAGTTCGTTTCCAAAAGTGTCAACTTTGAGATTTCCCTCTTTTGACCCCAACCTCCTGCCCCTTCCACTTTTACCATACCCTCTTTTGAAACTCATCCTTGCTGTCATCACAGACCTCCAGTTCCTTAATCTCTCCCTGCTGACAGTTCAAAACCTTGTCCTGACTTTACTTCTAACTCTTTACAGTTTTGCATAGCTATTTCATTGTTGTCCTTCATTATCTGTTCTTGAATCTTTTGCCTCTTTGACATACTGTGCTCATGCTAATAATCTCTGCCATCTGACTTCTCTGCAATTTGTTTTGAATCTAACTGCACTGTTAGAGGAAGTCACAAAACAGCTCTAAATGCTCCAAAATGTTTATTCTTCCTGACTTTTCACTATGGTCTTACTGTTGTGTCAGCAGGCCTTTTATTCCTCTTCTACTCAAAAAAAACCCCAAACAAAGTAAAGTTCTTATCTTGAGATTTAGTACCTTTACTAAATCTTTATTATAACACTGACCACTGGCCACTTTCCCAGTATTATTTTACATTATTCCCCTTCACAAGAGGGAAAGGGGTGTACATATCCTTAAAGCACTATATTTCCACATTGGTCATGTTGTAAAAGAAGAATCAGAACAAAAGGGAAAACCCATGAGAAAGAAAAAGAGAGAGAGAGAACACTATGCTTTGATCTGCATTCAGACTCCATAGCTCTTTCTCTGGTTATGGATAGCATTTTCCATCATGAGTCTTTTGGAATTGTTTCTTAGATCATTGTGTTGCTGAGAAGAGATAAGTCTTAACAAAGTTGATCGTTGCACAGTGTTGCTGTTACTGTGTACAGTGTTCTCCTGGTTCTGCTCGCTTCACTCAGCACCAGTTCATCTTAGAATCACTCTTGCCATTTCATTTGATCCCTCTAATCTTAATCATTTTTTTACTTGTATACATTTCTTATACCTTTATCTAAATTGTAAGCTCTTCAGGGGTAGAGTCTGGACTTCTTTTCATCTTTGTATCCTTTGCACCTTGCATTATTGCCTCACACATAGTATTCACTTTATTGCTTGAATTAAATTTAATGGGGATGAGGGTATATAAAATCTCTATAGAACAGCCTATTATTTCCCCCTTTGGTTTCTCAGAATATAAATATCTTGCTAGATTATCATTAGATACTTGAATCTTTAGCCTAGGAGGAATAGAGGAATAGAATAATTATACACTTAGAACCAGAAGAAACCTTAGAGATTATCTACTTCATTTTGCTCATTTTCCGATGAAAAAACACGTAAATAGTAGAGTTGCGAGAATTACTTCATTTCTCCCTTTGCTTCTATACTTTGCCATTATTTGCTGTTTTGTGGATCCATACAACATCATACTTCAGTACTCAGTATTAACTATCCTTTGTTCCTTGGCTGTGTGCACAAAAAATATAGCATAACAGTTATTGTATTGGGTGGAAAGGAATTGTTCTATAAAACAAATTTCTTAGGGGCTGTAGAGATGGGTATTCTGAATATTAATGTTTAAGACCAGCAGATTATATCTCAGAGATAGGGTGGGTGTGAGTGACAGACAGCAGCAAAATACTTTTTTGGCTAAAGGAATGATCAGACCTTAGGAGTGGAGCTCTGTGTGAAAGGGAAGAGCCAGATTGTACTAGAAAATGGGTAGCTTTGGACATGGTAGAGTTGTCTGTCTTACTGAGTTTTTCTCTTGGGATAAGTAGATTGCTTTTGGTCTGAATGGGTCAGAAAGTAAAAGAAAGGAAAAGAAGGAGCTAAGAATCTTTGGAAGGTTTGTTATTAAAGGAAGTTCTTCAGGTGAGTCTATATTCTAAGAATGTCACTGCATATAACAAGCATTGAATAGATGAGAAGGACTGCTAAGACACATGTGTACTATTCTTTTCTATCCTCTGCCAAAGTCTACAAAATAGAAAAGATGACTACACTGTGAAAGCTAAATTTAACATGTAGTCTGTGTTTAAAACTATGCACAGATTCATACATTTAAAAATTTCAGGTGTCTTAATCTAGTAGATAGAGAACTGACTCTGGCATCAAGAAAACCTGAGCTCAAATTCAGTCTCAGACACCTATTAGCTGTGTGATTCCCCAGGCAAGTCTGTCAGCTTCAGTTTCCTCATCCTATAAACTGAGGATAATAATAACAGCATTTCCCTCTCAGGATTGATGTGAGGATCAAGTGAGATATTTGTTTAAAAAAAAAAAAAAAAAATTAGCAAGCCATAAAGCATTACATCACTGCTAGCTAATAACAGTTATAGAAGTAGTAGTTGCATTCCTATTAATATTTCACTGTATGACCTTTTTCTCATTAGCCAAGTGTAAAGGTTCTAGTTGTTTTGCGATGTTTTTATATCTTTCTTACAAGAGAGACCCTTTTAAAACTTGTTTTCTGGACCTATTCATTTTGTCCCATTTTGTCATTCTTGACAGGCAATGTGTCTACTTAATACATGATATTCATTCCTATATAGTTTCTTAACTAGAATGCCTTTTCTCCTTCAGATTTAAATTCTACCCATTCTTCAAGGTCCCAGTCATCATTCTTACAGCTCCAAAACCTATAAAACCCCATGGAAACTCTAGAAATGTGAAGACCAGAAGAAAAATAAAATAGCAACAGTGAAAATTCAGTGCAGGTGAATAAATAAAAATTTTGCCACCAACGTCCTTGACATTGTCAAATGTTGAAACTGCTGTAATTTTATTGGTGGAAATAACATTAAAGAAGAGGCATTGAGGCATGTTATTTCCATTAGCAAAAATAACATTAAAGGAGATCATCTGCTTCACATCTGCATTGCTGTACCCTAAGTACCATGGAACCTTTCTATCTAATACAGCTGAAGTTTCCATATGTGTGGTCTCCCCCTTTAGAATGTGAGCTTCTGCAGAGCGTACCACATAGCACCCCTTAGCACAGTACTTTGCACATAATAAGTACTTAACAGACACTTCATTCATTCATTCAGTTAGGTTAATGGTTTTTTGAGAACCTAACAAATTTTAAAAGCTCTTCAAAATACAAGTGAAATCTAGAAGTTTAAAGAATATTTGATGGAGGGTATCTTGAGTTCCACTGTAGAACTCCATAAAGATTTCAAAGTCATTTTCTGGATCAGTCACTATGTTTGAATAAAATAGTGCTTTTTTATCAGACATTCTTTGTAATTTTTGAGACTATATTTCTTGAATTATCGTTACAGAAAAAAGTAAAGGGAAAGATGAAAATAATTTAGAAATTGCTGAAAATCTTAGATCCAAGTTCATTGCAGAAATATAATTGCTACTGCTGCACACTTAGGACTTGATTTTGAAAAAAATACTGCAAATATATTAAAATAAACAATATTTTCAAGTACTTCATCCAAGCCTAGGATTCTGCAAAGCTTATTCCTTTCAAGAAATAGCCATTTAATAAATGCTTGATGAATTGAAATTAATCCTTTTTGAATCATGGTGACAAGGCCATTGAATGACTCAGCCTCTTACCATTGATTCTTGCCTGCTTCAGGTTCCTCTGTCTTGTCCAATATTTGAAAAGAGAGAGGAAACATATTCTTGTTACTTCTCTAGCTCTCTTATTGAAAAACACTTTCGGGGCAGCTAAGTGGCACAGTGGATAGAGCATCGGCCCTGAAGTCAGGAGGACCTGAGTTCAAATCCGGCCTCAGACCAAACACTCGACACACTTACTAGCTGTGTGACCCTGGGCAAGTCACTTAACCCCAATTGCCTTAAAAAAAAGAGAAAGAGAGAGAAAAAGAAAAACACTTTCATGGCCTAGATGTGAGGCTTCTTTCTGTCTAAGATACAAACCTCTTGCTTTCCTCATCTCTTGATACTAAGACACATTTTGCAGTGCATTTTTCACCAGGTTCCCCTGTATACACCTTTGCTCACTGATATGGGGATCTTTGTCACCAAGAGGTGATGATGATTTGACAGGAGAAAGTGGGTAGAGTTGCTGCTTGGTTCTGAATTTGTTTCTCTTTTTTCTACCAAGGAGAATGGATGGTCTTTACAGTAGATACAACATAACATAGCTGTGGGATTGGTGTTCAAGATAAATGAGAATGTCACAAGGGCGCACATAGTCTCTTTGATGAATTCAGGTTACCTGGCCCAGATGAGTTAATAGCCTTGGGTACTTAAGAACTTGGTAGTTGAGATCATTGAGCTATTGTCAGTGATATTTCAAAAAACATGAAGGACAGGAGAGACACCACAGGACTGGAAAAGGGCAAAATGTACAATTTTCAAATAAAGAGGAAGTGAATAGAGTCTGTAAATTAACAAGCCAGTAAGTCTGTCTTCAGTTTCTAGGAAAAAATTTGGAACAGATCACCTTTTTTAAAGAGATGGTTAATGAACATCTAGAAAAATCATCTAGCTTCATGTAGAGTAATTCATACCAGGCTAATCATATTTTCTTTTCTGATGAGTATTACTTAATTGGTAGAAGAGGACAATGCTAAGTCCCTAGGTGAGAAAAGTGAATAGAGGGCTGGACTTACAGGAAGACCTGAGTTCAAATCTTACCTCAGACACAACCTGGACAAGTTACTTAACCTCTCAGGCTCAGTTTCCCCATCTGTAAAATGGAGGTAATAATAGCACCTGCCTTATTAGGGTTGTTGTGAGCATCAAATTATATATTTGTAAAGGGCTTTGCAAACTTTAAGGTGCTACATAAATGCTAGTTATTATCATTCTTGTTGTTATTGTTATATGAAGTTTACCTAGATGTTTAACAAAGCACATGATAGAATGTGTCATAATATTCTTGCAGAAAACATGGAGAGATGGTGGCTAGACAATTATATAATTGGATGAATTCAGAACTGGTTAAATGGCTAGACTTAGAGTTGTGTATTATCAGCTTGGCTAGAGGTCTTCAATGGAATGCTTCAGAGATCTGTGTTAACATTTTTATCAGTAACTTGGGCATACTTGTCAAATTTGCTGATGACCCTTAGCTATGAAGGATAGCTAAAGCACTGATAGACAGAATTAAAATCCAAATTGATCTTGACAAGTTAGAACATTAAGCTGAATCTAAGAAAATGAAATTCATTAGAAATAAACATAAAGTTTTACACTTGTTGAAATATCATCTTAATAATTACAGGATGATATGAGGCATGGTTAGACATTATTTGTTTGAACTAGATCTAGTGGTTTTCAGGGACTTAATGTATAATGTAGGTCATTGATGTGATGTGGTACAAACAAAAGCTAATGCAGTCCTGGCCTGCATTGATAGAGACATAGTTTCTAGGCGTAAGACAGGCTAAAATCTTTTGTGCCTCTGCCTTAGTCAGACCACATCTGCGGTATTGTGTTCACTTCTGAACATTTCATGAATAAGCTGAATAACATCTGACGTAGGATAGCCAGGATGGTAAAGCATCTCAAGTTTATGTCATGTGAGAATTGGATGAAGGAGCTTGAGTTGTTTAGCCCAATAAAGAGAAAATCTCAGGGCCTATGACAGTTGTATAAAAAGTATGTACAGGATTCTTATGTGGAGGTGGGAAAAGATTTATTCTGTTTGTCCCAAGAAGACAGACTCAGAAATAAGTGGGAAGTTGGAAAGAGGGAAACTTTATTTCAAGAAAAATTGCCTAACAATTAGAGCTATCCAAAAATGGTATTCTTTCTACTTTCAGGCTGCCTCCGGAGGTAATGGGTTTCTCTCCTCATTGGAAGTCTTCATATAGAGGCTGGGTGTCTACTTGTTGGGTATGTTGTAGAGGGGTTCAGGTTCAGGTTGGATTAGATGGCCTTTTCAGGTCCCTTCCAACTCTGAGATTCTATGAATCTGTGATTCATTTTCTGCAGTTCAGATTCATGGTTGACCTTTTGTTTATGTTCCTTATGAATACTGAAGTGCAAGAAAGCCAAGCATCCCATGAAATGTTATTAATTGTGTTTGAATACCTAGTAAAACTAGTTCCATTAGCTTCCTTATTTGTGTCTACAGTGAGAGCCCTTGAACCCTACTTCCATTTACTTTCAACTTCTTTATGTTTTTTTGGTTTTATTCACATAACATAAATATCAACATTCTTGCAATTCAATTCCTCCACTAGAATGTGAACTTACTCAGTGCTAAGATAATGTTTATAGGAGGTCTAAAAGCTTTGAATTTAGCACCGTCTGCTACCTTATCCCCTACTGGCTGAGTAAATGGAAGCTGTTATCTTTTATTCCTGCTACATGACCAGACCCAGATCTCTTTGATTTTATAGTCATACACATCTTTGGTGGTTTTTCACCACTTCTTGTACTCAAGTCATCATTGGTAATAATGTTGAAGTCTGCTTAAGTGCAGCATGTGTTATACCACTTTCTACTATACTAATTATTCTGATTTTATGGGGATCCATAATTCATTGTCATAGAACCTACTCCTATGGACCTGTGAGAATCATTGATTTGAGAGTTCTCTCCTTAGATGCAGATAGCCCATCCATGCCTGCATACCTCTTGTCCGTGTCCAGAAAATTCTCAACAGGTCCATCCTTTGACCAAGCAGTGCCGGAGGTCTGCCTCACTTTCTCCTAACATTGGATTCCTGCCAGTGGAGCACTTTAGCCTTCTCCCTGTCATCCTTTACTCTCTCCATGTGATCAGCCTTCTCTTTCTGTCATGCAGTTCCTTGATGGCATCTTTCACTGGAATTCCTCATTGCTTATATTTTGCATCCTGCTCACAGCTACCACATACTTTTCCTTCTGGGTCATAAAATCACCATGAGACCATTGATATTGGCAAGATATGTTTTTTTTTGTGATACAGAGCAACTTGGGTTCATTGAAGGCAATGAACATTTTCCCAAATGTAATACAGGCAGCCCTCTTTCTAGTTAATTCAGTCCAATTCAGCAAGCATTTGTTAAGTACTTGCTGTACGAGGAACTTCTAAGATCTCTTCCAATTCCACAATTTTATGGTTTTGTTGTACACAGTACTGTTCTTAACTCTTTCTCAGGGAGAAATCATCATTTTCTTCCTGTAGGTACTTTTGCTTCTCTCCATAGCTGATAGGCCAAGGAAATGAATCCCCCTTGTTCCCCTATGGTCCTTCCCAGACTCCTGTCACCCAATCTTCAATTAATCAATACACATTTATTAAGTACCTGGAGTACCTACCAAGAGATATATAGTAATGGACTAACTCAAGATATTTTCCTTATAATTCCGTGCCATAATCTAGGAATTATGATTTGTTTTTTCTCGTGTGGATTGTTATGCAAATCTCTGGTGTGGCTGTGGATTTTATTAGAATCTCTTTAGTTATTCTAGGGTTGAGCACAGTCAGGACAGTGTTTTCTGTGAATAGGAGCACTTAAAGGATCTTGTTGTGTAGGGATACCCTCTTTTATGGAAGGAAGGAAACAAGCTTATACTAAGTGCAAATATCTTCTCATTTGATCCTTTCGGTTGAACTTTATGCAGAACATCATTCATGATGGTGGTGAACATCTGGCAAACATGTTTCTGTGTTATGCTACACTTAATGTGGTGATTAGAGAATTATCAAAGAAAGTGATACTTGTGATTGCGTCAGTCAAGATATTCTGGATTATTTTAACATGCATGAGATGTTGAAAGAGCCCTTTTAAAGCTGTGCTTATTCTACCATGTCATTTTTTTTTAATTACAATAAATACAGTGAGATCTTATGTTCACAGATTAGTCAGTTTTGTGACTGAAAATGTGGTGAACTGTCTGAAAGCCTGCCTGTTCCTTTCCCATGTTTTTTATCAAGAGATACATACAAGAAGAATTTTTCAAGGAGTTCATTGTTATCTTAGTCACTTTTTTGGGTACTAATACTATCTGTGATGTAGTAGAAAGAGTGCAGGACTTGAAGTATGACAGGACCCAGATTTGTATCCTTCCTGGTACACCTGTGAGTTGTAGTTGTATGCCTATGGACGGGTCACCTAACTACTGTAAGCCTTCACTACAAAATATAGATGATAGTATTCATCTTACAAAATTGTGAGAATCAAATCAGATGGTGTTGAAGTGCTTTGTAAATCTTTAAGCCCCACATAAATGCCAGCTGTAATTTTCTGTTCCTTTGAATTTTCCCCTTTTTTGTATAGCTTGAAATTCAGTCCTCTGTTCACAAAATTCACAATTTCATATATGATTTTCCCCCCCAGTTTACTAATAATACATTTATTTGGTGTTTGTTAAGTTTAGATTAGGAGGAAAAAAGAAATTTAAGGAAAAAAATTCAGTCACCTGTGTTCCTTTAAAATTTTGTATATCTATTTACAGATCTCTTTTCAGTTTTATCTATAAATGCACCAAAGTTGACCCTGACTTACTTGCATTTCATTTCTCTTGCCTATTTTTTACTCTTTTGTGAGGTGATAGTTTATTATAATTTTCCATCTGTCTGTAAAATACTGCACATTATCCTATGTTGTTGTTGTCTTTCATATCTCTTCATTTGCAAGGAGATAAAGTATTTGTCAGATAAGGTGGTTTCTGTGTTCTTTTGGTCTTTTTATGGTGATTGTTCTGCATTATTTAACTTCTCTAAGAAGTGGTAATAAACAAAGGCAGAAGTCTTTACTTTTATCAATTTCCTTTTATCAGATCATTTTTGACATTTCAAGGATAAATTAATAATCAGTAGTTTCTCTTTTGAAATTAGGATTTGAACTTCTGTTGGATTTCATATTTATGAGTGTCTATGGATGAGCGATATTAAAATGTAGATGATTAATTTTAGAGGACTCCATACATGTCCTTGTTCTGTTTAACATTTTGTCGAATGACTTGGATGCATATCAAATTTGTAGATGACACAAAGCTAAAAGCTATAATACATTGGTTGACGGTCAGGATTCAAAAGGATCCTGACAGTTAAGAATGTTTGACTAAACTGAATAAGATAAAATTTAATAGGGATAAATATAAAATCATGTATATTTGTTGTTCAGAAAATTGTGGTCCCAAGTATAGCCAATCAACAAGTATTAAGCACCTGCGATGTTCCATTTGCTATCCTAGGCACTGGGTATGCAAATTTGAAGAACGAAGCAGTTCCTGTTCTCAAAGAGCTTATATTCTCACGAGATAATGGAAGTGTGACTAGAGAATAGTTTGTGTGAAAGAGATCTGGAGATTGTAGTGGACTGCAAGCTTAATGTGAACCAGCAATGTGATCCTGCAGCCAAGAATGCCTTAGCTTGGCTGCATTAAGAAAAGAAATAGTATCTAGGACTAGGAAAGTGATGGTCCTGCTATACTCTTCCATGGTCTGACAGTATCTGTAGGATTGTGGTACAGTTCTGGATGCCACATTTTATGGAAGACATAGATAAAGTTGGAGAGTGTTCAGAGAAGGGCAGCTAGAATAATAGAAGGCCTTGAGCTCATGCCACTGAGAGATGAAGGAAGAAGGGATGCTTAGCCTGTAAAAAGAAGCCTACAAGGATGGGGGTAGAAGGTAGAAATTGGCAACCATGTATTATAGCTGTCTTAAAGTGTCTGATGGACTGTCACATTGAAGAGAAGTTAGGCTTGCTTTAATTGGCTCCAGAGGGCAGACTTAGAAGCAATGAACAGAAGTTGCAAAATACCAAGTTTAGCTTTACTATAAGGAAAAACTAATAAGAATAAGAGCTATCTCAAAGTGAAAGGGGCCACCTTAACATGGATTGAGTTGTCTCTCACTGGAGGTCTTCAGGGAAAAGCTAGGTGACCGTGAGTTGGTGTGTGGTATGGATTAGATTAGGTGGTTACTGAAGTCCTTCTAATTATGAGATTCTGTGACTCTGTTTGACTTTATCTCTGCCTTTCAGATTAATAATGATAATAGTAATAACATAGCTAATATTATATACTACTTTAAGGATTGCCAAGCACTTTACATATATTAATCTCATTTTAAAAATAACCCTGTGAGATAGGTGCTGCTATTCCTATTTTACAAATGAGGCAGCTGAGCCTAAGAGAGCTTAAGTGACTTGACCAGAGGGAGTCATACAACTAGTAAGTGTCTGAGGCAGGATATGAATTAAGGTTTTACCAGCTCCGAAGTCCTATATTCTCTCTGCTGTGCTCTGTAGTACTCTTCTGTCTATCTACTACTTATTTAACCCAGTTTCTCCTAGCACTTGCTCAAAGATAATGGAAAATTTTTAAAGCCATAGTCCTTTAGGAAAAAAATAGAAAATTAAACTTGAATTTCACCTGATGTTATTAGTATTTTCATGTTTCTCTATCCATGAACAGATTTAGTGAAACAGTAACAAGGTTTCATAAGGATATTCAAAAACTCATCTTGGGGGCAGCTAGGTGGTACAGTGGATAGAGCACCGGCCCTGAAGTCAGGAGTACCTGAGTTCAAATCCGGCCTCAAACACTTGACACTTACTAGCTGTGTGACCCTGGGCAAGTCACTTAACCCCAATTGCCTAACCAAAAACAAAAAAAAAGAAAGAAAGAAAGGGGCAGCTAGGTGGCACTGTAGATAGAACACCGGCCCTGAAGTCAGGAGGACCCGAGTTCAAATCCGGCCTCAGACCAAACACTTGATAATTATTAGCTGTGTGACCCTGCGCAAGTCACTTAACCCTAACTGCCTAAAAAAGAAAAACAAAAACTCACCTTGTTTATTTACAGATCCAGGTCTCGAGAGCATCGTAGGCATCGATCTCGCTCTACTTCACGAGAAAGAAAGAGAAGAACTAGATCCAAGTCCCGTGAGAAACGCCATCGTCACAGGTCACGCTCCAGCAGCCGCAGCCGAAGCCGCAGCCACCAGAGAAGCCGGCATAGCTCCAGAGACCGGAGCAGAGAGCGATCCAAAAGAAGGTATTAGTCTAACAATGAAATATCAGTTCATAGCACTGCCTTACACTCTGTGTGAAGTTAGAATTTTATTAGTTTAGTAAATAATGGATATTAAAGAATACATTTCAAAGATAGTCACATTTTTTTTCTTTAAATCACAAAATAAATCATTTGGATTAAAATCACACCTGATATAAACAGAATGCAATTATTTGCTGTTTTTTCTGATCACAAAAACTTTTATTTTCTGGATAAAATGTTACTTGTAAGTGATATACAGTTGTTAATTCTTCTTTAGAATAATAACCTTTCCATTTTTGTTATTACTGGAGACACCTTAAAGAAACACTTTATAAAACACTGTAAGAGATGCAAAAGAAAAAAGACACAATTCCTGTCTTCCAGGAGAAGGGCAGCACAACAGGAGGAATAGATCATGTAACATCAGTAGATAGAAATTATTAATTAATATCATTTGCACTGTATGTTTGCTTAAGGGACATAACAGGAGAGTGATTAAATGGTTCAGGTTAATCAGAAAATGATCCTTGTAGGAAATAATTTTTGAGACCACTTTTGAAAGTTAATGAGAGGAGTGAATTAGCAAAAAGGAAAAGGGGATGAATTAAGTGAATCTTAATTTGAGTTGAATAACTTGTTACTTTGTATGTTAGGAAATGAAAATTATAAAACAAGGGGAAGTGGTTGTGGGCCAGACTGAGGATTTTGAAATTGTTGTAATAGAGGCAGTAGGCACTTAGCATCTATCATCTATTCATCCATGCATGCATGCATGCATATAAACAAACCACACGTAATTTTATGTGTGTGTATGTATATATGTATAATATATATGTATATATAATATATATCCTTTATTTTCATTTTATATTTATTTATATGATGTGTTTATTATATATGTAAAATATGTATTTATATTATATATGTGCCAGAACATTGGAAGGTAGTTTTTTAGGTATAACTAGGATGGATTAGAGTGATGAGGACAGAAATCAGCTGCTAAGAAGCAGCTGTTTTGGATGAGGACCTAGATTAGGATGTGCCTCTGCAAAGAAAGGAAATAAATAAAAGCACATTTGAGAGGATATAGGGAAGGAATAAGTATGAATTAGCCATTGAGGGTAAAGGGAATGGCAGAAGGTGGGATAGGAGTAGAGAGAAAAAGCTGAAACTTAATTGAAACTTTTGAACATGGTGGCGCTGTTGATGATAAAAGGAAGTGTATAACGATCTTGGATTTCAGTATATCAGTCTATATAAGATGCCATGAAGACAGCAGAAAAGATGAGCAAGAATGGTGCAAGAACTTGAACAAAATATACAGATTTAGGGGTTGTACCTTCAGAAGGTCATTGAAACTAAGATGATATGAGGGTTAATTTATTTTGGACAAAACTAAAAAAAAGTTATCTGCATACTAGCCATATTCTCTCCAACTTTGCTTCATCTCATGAGAGGTACTCAGTCATTGGGCTGGACAGCTAAAAAGAATACAAAATTGCTTATAATTTGAGAGAAAAAAGAGAACACCCCTCCCAGTTTATAATAAAAAGAAAGAATTCTTAGACGCAGTTTAATGTGATATGAGAAGAAAATGGCTTAAGTTCTTGGTTATAAGTCAAAAGTATATTGTGATGATATAAACTGGATTTCCTCACTCCCCCTTTTAAGAACAGTGAAGTTTGAGAACAGCCTTAAGCGAAAATACGTACGTGCTTCATGGTAGCATTGAGTTGACCCTTGGATTCTTGAAAGTTATGCCAGTGGAGCACAAGCTCTTATAATCCTGCCAAACTGTAGAGAGGCTTCGTTGTACATCAGTTTTCTAAAGGTGAGGTTTTCCTGTGTGACCAGAAGTTGGTAAATCTTTCACCTGTAGCAAGATGGTCATTATCTAGACTGATAAAATAACAGATTCTTGAAATATTGAAGAAATTTGTGATAGGAACTTGTTCAGTTTTTAGAAACAGACTTGATGGGATGGAATTAGGACCTTACGAATGCAAGAAAACTCCGAAGAGCAGGGGAAATACTTTAGGAGAAAGGCTTTTAGCATGGTGTTTATGAACTTGTTCTTTAAAATATTGTGATAACTGTGTTTTAATATAATCGTTTTCCTTTATAATCCTACGTATTTTATTTTCTTCCATGCATTTAAAAATGTTTTGAAAAGGTGTCTATAGGCTTAAGCAGATTACCAAAAAGGCCTGTGTTACAAAAAAAAGGTTTAAGAACTTCTGCTTTAGGGTGAAATTACAGGAGAGATCCACTGATGCTTGTTTTTATAGAAGGATTTTGGGTGCCAGAACTAAGTGTATAGGACATGAGGTGTTACAGAGTAGGACTTTAATACTTAGCACAAATTAGCCAGGCTCTCCTCAAAGATATCTGAGGCTATGTACTTGCTGCCTGGATCCTGGAACAAAATCAGACTTTATTTCATGGAGCCAACACTAAGTAAAAAAATATTTTAAACAATCAATATCTTTACAACTATATATATATATATTTTTTTTTTTTCGGTGAGACAATCAGGGTTAAGTGACTTGCCCAGGGACACACAGCTAGTGAGTATTATATCATATCTGAGACCAGATTTGAACTCGGGTCCTCCTGTCTCCAGGGCCGGTGCTCTATCCACTGCGCCACCTAACTGCCCCTTTTACAACTATTCTTAAAGGGAGGTCTGTCTGGGTGTCTAAAGAAGAAACAGTTTACCATATATGTAATATGTACTTTCTGGCCTGCAAAATAAAGTCTTTGTATACAAGACTTTGGAAATTTTTCCATTTGACTAACTTTCATCCAATCTACTCCATTTCTTAGAACTACACATAAAGCTACATTTTTGTTTTATTTGCTCATAGGTATAGTCAATCAGTTCATAATTATTGAATGCATAGGTATTATGGATATATAAGAGAAATAGGAAATGTAATTCTCTTCAAAGAATTAATATATGCTTAAGGGAATAAGGCTAGCATATAAAACTTAAAATTATGAAAACCGTACAAAATTAATTATCTCCCCCCCCTTTAAGAGAAAGAAATTATCATCTGCAAAGTACTTGAGGAAGATCTCTACAAATAAGTTGGAGTTAAACAAGATAGCTTAAGAGTGCCATAAGTACAGAGAAGGAAGAAGGCATTCTTGGGGTGGGTGAAATTGCATGAGCAAAAGCAAATAAAAATGGGCATAGCATTTTTGGAGGACCATGTGCAGGTAGATATGCCTGATTAAGTAAAGGATTTTTCTTTTTTTTCTTTTTTTGGTGGGGGGTGTTGAATTGATGCTTTAAAAAAAAATCACCATCATTCATGACCTTTCTCACCTTCCTCCTTACTCTTCCCTGCCCTTACAAACCTGTAGTCATAGAGCACAAATCAGTACATGAAGCCTATCTGGATGACTCCTTCCAGACCTCTACTCCATTCTACTGAGAGGTGGAGGCATGTACCATCATTTGTCAGACTTGGACATCTTTCAGAGCCCTTTCAAGTTCTTGGCTACTATGATATGTTGTGCTGTGATTTTGTTTTGTACGTATGGCACCTTTTGGAGGGCTTATGTTGAGGAATAGTGAGAATTTAGAGTTGATATGCAAGGTCAAGCCATAGAAACCATAGAGGTTTTGAAAGGTTCTGCTCATTTTCCTGTCTTCCATAGTTCTTCTAGGTTTATGATAACTCACGATGTCTGTGCTATTTATTTGCTGTTTCACTTTATTTTAAAAATACTAATCATCTGGGATTTGTTGCTTTTCAATTCCTCAAAACCATCTGTTTTTCTGATGTAATCTCCCAAATATTGGAAACGAGTTTAAAGATAGTTAAATTAATTTCCTTCTCTGTTTTGGACTAAGTAAATTAATCTATGATTAATTGGACTTTTCAAATGATGCTATTTTAGATAAAATTTAATTTTTTTTGTTTCATCACTCAATGAATAGCTTTTAAAAAATGCACTAGTACTCTTTCATGCTTTAGTAAGAAGATATTAAACATAATTTATAATCGTTTGATCTTTCCTTGACGTAGGATCTTAATAACACCTCAGTATTATCATTCTGTACATTTTCTATCCTATAGGATACGTATTGGGATTATGAGTCCCAGCTCTGCCGTTTGTTAGCTGTATGGTGTGTGTGTGTGTGTGTGTGTGTGTGTGTGTGTGTGTGTGTGTGTG
>NW_020954648.1:9627394-9660263 GCF_900497805.2 Vombatus ursinus
TGTGTGTGTGTGTGTGTGTGTGTGTGTGTGTGTGTGTGTGTGTGTGTTTTATTTGTCTTACTTTGGTTTTTCTTTAAATCTCAATGAATTTTGATCCTGGCTTCTTTTTCCTTATGTTTTCCTCTTGAATTTTAAAGACACAATGGCAGTAGTGTTTCATTGATTGCTAAGGTGGTAGGGTGATAAAGTTTTATTTTAAGGTTTCTTTTTAAGCTGAGATATATCATTGCTAGATTTTTTCCAGAGAATTTCCAAAGAAGGGAAACCAGAATAATAATTAAAATGGTGAAGGCCCTTGAGTTCATACATTATGAGCGTAAGTCAAAGAACTAGGGTGTATATCTTGAAGAAGAAAAGACTTAGGGGGAATCATGATTCTTATTTTTTAGGGGGAATTATGATAAGTATTTGAAGGACACTTCCGTGGAAGACGAATTAGCGCCAGAGGGCTTAAGTAGCAGTAGTGGGTAGAAGTTATAAAAGAGGCAAATTTAAATTTAGATTTGATATAAGAAATTACTAATGATTATTAGTAATCAGTAATAATAATTATTATTATTATCAAAAATGGGAATGCTGCCTTAGGTAGTAGAGGGTTCTCTCCCCCTGGAGTTACTCAACTAAAAGCTGGAAAACCACTTGTCAGATATTTGGGGAGGGGGTGGGGTTCTGATTCGCACATTATTTGAGGTAGATATTTGGCCTTTGAGGTACCTTTGAGATTCTAAAAACATGTATGTCTTATCCATGTTCTTATTAAGACTATTACTCATCTAGCTAAGTCAGAAAAAATAGTTTTCTTCTTACTGTAAAGGTTTTGTATTTAAATCCTCCTACCTATTAAAGTAGCCAGCTTCTTTCCAGTCCCCAAAATCTGTCTTACTCTGGGCCTTGTACTTCATTTTCTAGGTTAACAATTCACTTCTTTGGAGTTGATCCACCTTATTGTAGTGACATTTTTTGGTAGAGTTTTTAGTTATATCGTGTGCTGGGAGTGAGATCAAATGCCTAATATGTTTGGTGCAGAAACTAGAATTAAAATTTCCTTTGTTTCTTAATTTGTAAAATTATGTGGCACTAAAACTAATGTGGTGTTGAATTGTTCAACCTAAATTTGTTGCTTAACTCAAATGTTACTTATGTTTGCAGATTTGTTTTTCTGAGTCATCCTTATATCATCCTGTTGTATTATATTATCCACAGCAGAATTCTGTTCTATCTGATAAGTGTTTTTATTGCTATTTTCCCCACTATGTTCATTTTCATACTAATTGCTTTGTACAAATCCTTATTCTTTTATTTGTTTAGCATGTCAAATTTAGGTTCTCAAATAATGTTTTTCAGATCCTCAAAAGAAAGGTCTTCTGGAGATAAAGAGCGGTCATTAAGAGACCAAGACCTAACATCACGTGACAAAGATAGGAGTTCCAGAGAGAGGTCACCTCGTGACAGAGAGAGAAAAGATAAGAAACGTTCCTATGAGAGTGCTAATGGCCGCTCAGAAGACCGGAGGAGCTCTGAAGAGCGTGAAGCCGGGGAGATTTAACAGGCTGTACATTTCCTCAATCCTTAAGCTTCCTATGGAGTTACATACTATTGTTTAGTTTACAGCTGTTCAAGGTGACCCAGCCGTTCCAGACACCGATCCAACTAGGCTAGATGTGCAGTATCTAAAGTTTGGCTATAACTCAGTCTGAACTCACCGTCTTTTCCTGGATGAAGTCTAAAATTGCATCCATAATTTCTGGTGAACCCTAATACAATTCCGAAAGGTTATTCTGTTCACAAGTGCAGTTTTATGTAGTAAAATGCAGATCTCTATGTTTTATTTTCAGTAGAAGTTAGAGTGAACAAATTGTGTTACTTGCCTTGGGCTTTCTTGAACATTTGTAAAATTCTTCTTTTCTAGTCCAAATAGCAGCAGCTTTGGGAGTCTTGTTTTGATTTCTTCCTCTACCCTTCTGTCCTACCTTCACACCTGCCATCCCAAATTGCAAAGTGGGGCAGGAATTGAAGGGGCCATATAACTCGGGTTAGAAACTTTTCTGTTCCCACCGATTGATTACTAATTGGTTACATTTCGGAGCATTTATTGCTGGGGTGTATGTTCTGAAGGAAATGGAAATGTTTATTTCTTTTTTCCCTTTTTTTAAACAGTGCCTATTTAGATTTGGAAGTTGAACAGCTGTTGCATTACACCTTTTGCATTTTTATTGAAATTTTGAAATCAAACCTTGTCTTGATTTTTCTGTTACGTTGAATTGCTATGTTCAGGTTGTTGGGGGGATTCTTCCTTAAGCACTTCTTGCCTTTATTTTTTCTTGTGGAGTGTAAAGGCTACATCTCTTAATTGTTTAAAAAAAAATAATAAAATGAAAACAGCAATCACCATCACCACCACCACCACCACCACTGCCACCATCACCATTAAACAACCTACATTGTTCAGTAAATTGTCACTTAGCAGTTTCTCCTGTGGACATTCCTCACCTTTGTCTTTCATTGATAATTCCTTTCTATGTGAGACACAAAAGATGGAAGGAAACACTTGTAAAAATTCTGAACTCTGGGCATAACTGTTTAACCCAGGCCATCTGTACTGCTTGTATTCAGCTGTCTAAGTTCATAATTTCTGCCATAAGGAGGGACGTGGACCTGCTAGAAGAAATGATCTGATTTTTCTGTTTATTCAGCAGTACAAAGTGAAATAAAAATGCAGCGTAGACAAATCAATGAGAAGGACAGCATTGGGTTAGTAAGAGTTGGTTTTAAACCCAGTAAGGTCCTCAAAGGTGGTAGGAAAGCAATACTTGAGTACAGAAATCCATAACACACTTTTATCCACTGAAAATTGTTTTCTATTTCATATAACCAACCAACATGTCAGTTTTCCAGAGACGGGTCTGGACTTGCAAGAACTCCATAGAGAACAAGTTTCTAAAAAGTAATGTTTTAGTTGAGTAACAATGAATTTAGCTCTAAAAGGAATTGAAGTCTAAATGCCAGTCTTACAGATAATGGCCCTGTTTGCTGAAGGGCCTCTATTTTCTCTCTCTTTTGCCTATGTTTGCCAGTATCCTTTGTTAATATGTTTTTGCTTTTGGTACTTGACTGTATCATCATCTGGAAAGCAGAAGGATAGGGACAGTTATGATGCAATATATAGATCCAGAGCATAGGGTAGAGAAAATGTCAAGTTGAGAGAGAAGATAGACTAGTATATGTGCCCAGCCAGTATTGGCAAGTAATTGAAAAGTACCGCACAGTAATCCTAAGTTTAGAGCAGACTGTTGTGAATCACTCAGATGGCTAAGACCCTTAATGCTTGTTTCTATGCTGCCTCCCTGCCTCATCTGTTTTAGAGTAGCCGTGATTTTAAATTTGTGATCTTACAGGAGCTAGGTAACATCTGTGAGTGCTCTTTCCGTGAGTAAGTTACTTCCTGGGAATCAGAATCCAAATATCTTCAACATGTGAGTGATTGGAAGATGCGTGGGCCCTTCAGGTGGGTGAACGCTTTATCCACTCAGAACACATCTTTTAACCACTGACCTCTTCTTGGGATAACTTTTGTTACTAAGCCCCTGCAACTTCCTTAGCAAAATTCAGTATTTTATCCCTGTTTTAAAAAAGTATTAATATAAACTTTGTAGCCAACAATAGTGAACACTCTTGGTATTTATTATGTTAAACTGAAATTTCACCTGAATCAATTTAAATCCATTGTTTTAAGTCCCTCGATGACCATAGAAGAGCAACTTAAAACAATTCATGTAACCCATACTGTTAAAAACAGTAGACCACAGTGCTAATCAATTCACAGTAGCCTTGGGCACTTTGAGAAGGGCATTAATTCTTTTAGACCATTAGGAAACCAAATAGCAAATTACCAGATAGCTTAACCCTTACTAACTCAAAGGCCATTCTAGGTTAGATGATGATGTGAATTAAAGAATATCTATGTTAAATATATTACCCAATTACATGGCCTGGGTTAAACAGTATGTGAAAGCTAGGTCTTTCCTATGGTATAGTTGTATAATTGACTTTCAATATTAAGTTTCATCCTTCAGTCCATCGTTCCAGCCTGTCACATTTTTTTGGGTTCTGATTCTGACATCAAACATCCTGCCTAGCATTAGGATTGTATGTGAAAGACATCATAGTTTTAAGAAAAATATGCTCAGTTCTTTCTCTCTTCAAGTGAAGATAACTCAGGAAAACATTGCCACTGCTGAAACTTCAACTAAGGTGCAGCACTGGCTATCAATATTGGAATTTGTAGAGAGTAAGAGGGGAAAACAAGCAGGCATCAGGATTTCAGGTGATCAGCCAGAGCATTCTGGTGGGGTTGCTAAATTTTAGTGTTAGACTAGGGGCACTGCCATTGAGTAAGCGAAGTAGGAAGGCATTTGAGTGCCATATTGATTGGAAGGAGTAGACACCAAAGGACACTGGGTTTCCAGTAAGCAGGTCTGAAGCAGAATGTAGGAATTCCAGGGAGTAGAAAGCAGTCATATAGCTGGTGTCCAGTGGGGCAAGTTTGGAATTCAGGAGGGAGTGGGCAGTGTAGTCATTGATAGGCAGTGTAATCAATCAACACAGGCAGATGGAGGTTAATGTGAAAGATATTAGGCAGTGGAAACCTAGGTAGAGAACTTTCCCTGAACTTCCTAAAGGATTGATTGGGCCACACAGAATTTGACACACGGATACAGGCTTCCGTGGCTACAGGTTAAAACCCTGGTAGAAACTTAATACAGAATCAGACCCTACTATACTAGGCAGGTATAAAAAGGGAGCAGAGTAAGGATAGGAATTCAGACTCCAAGAGACTAGATAACCATTGGGAGAATGGGTAAGGCCAATAGCAAGACCATTATGAACTTGATCTGAAGTCAGTTTAAACAATTCTGTTTCTTACTCAGAGGCCAGGCCAGGAACTCCTGAGTAGAGGAATGAATGTCTGGTAGGAGACCCAGGCTTTGTTCACTACCTAGAAGCCTAGGATTACAGCATTTCTTTTCCCTGATTCAAAGACTGAGGGAGATTTGGAACCCAATGTTTTTGACTAGAGCTGGTCACTTAAAGTCCCATAAATGAGGAGTTAACATTCATGGAGACAACTACTCATCTGAAAAAAATGGTTTCCCTTGTGTGCAAGCATTGATCAGCAAAGGAGAATGGAGGTCGGACCACAGGGGCAGGTGCATTCCCTGGGCTTCCCACATCCTGATAACAAGGAAAGTGAAGTGGAAGACTCTACAGACCCTGAATTTAAATGCCAACTCTGCTATCTATAGGACCATGGATGTCACTTAACCTCCTTGGGCCTTGTTTTCATCTCCTCTAAAGCCCCAGTTCTACCTTTATAAGTTTATTGCCCTATGACATGTTAGTTGGAGTTTTTAAAAGGGTGTGCCAATGTTTCCTGATATAAAGGGGAAGAGAAACTCTCCTAGGACAATTCTACCAAATTGGGGGAGGGGGAGAGTTTTGGGGGCTTTTCCTTTACCTTTTATATCAGTGTTGGGTACCTGCTATGTATGTACCAGGCTATGAAAAGAGTTTCTGGTTCCCTCCTCCCAGCTCACTTGGGATCTCCTCATAGATTACACCAGCTGGGGCACGCTCATAAGGACCTATCAGATTTGATACAATTGGCGAAGGAGGAGACAGCACCTTCCTGATTTGTCCCAATCCAACAGCCTCTACCACCACAAAAAAATTTTTTATCTCCTCTGCAGTGCTTTAAAGGAACCACCCCTGGAATAACAGACTAGAGGACACCTGCTATCTAAAGCTTACCATGTTTTTTCCAGGTTTCTGAGAGGTTTAGTAATCTTGCATGGTTTTATGTTTGACTACCCAACATGACTGGGCAGTGGGCTCTGACTCCAAGGGTTCCCATTTTGTGATTGCTTTCATATTTCTCAGAATCCTAGAGTTGGTAGGGATCTTCAGTCATAGCAAGAGGCTTCTCTGGAAGTCCAGACTTCTCAAGCATATTTGATTTTTGGAGCAAGAAATAGCATTTTCCCCTACAATGTAGCCAGGCTTCTTGGCATAGCTCGAGGAAAATATAAAATTTTATAGAGATCCTCTAAACCAACCCCCTGGACCTCAGTTTCCTCATTTGCAAAATGAGAGGGTTAAACTAAATATGGTCTTTTTGGTAATAAGTTCCATGATCCTCTCATTTTACAGATGTGGAAATTAATAGGTTTGGAGGATAGAGATCTTTATGAGCAAACTCAGGCCCAGAAAAGGTAGATGACTTACCCAGGGTGTCAAGACTGGCAGAGCTAGAACTAAAATTCCACTAATTTTTTTTTTTAAGTAGATGGTTATGTTACATAATCAACTACGAAAATCAACCATACCATGTATGGAATTTACTTTTAAAACCCAATAAAATTACAATAAACCAACATTAAGCGATAGTGTTTATATATGTGTGTGTGTGTGTGTATGAGGGTTACATAGTGAAAATAGTTCATATTAACATTGCAATTGACATTGTTTTTCAGCTGAATCAAATTTTTAATTTTCTTTTCTTCTCACCTTAGTTCTTTAGTGATCTAATGTGTCAATGCCGGCCTGTTTATGAGATCATAGCTTTACAGGGATCTCAGACACAATTCAAGCCCCTCAGTTTAAAGTTGAAAAACCACTTTTCCTGATACTATATGCTATTACCTTACACACCAACACCTTCAATTCTGGATCTCACTGACTGGAAGGATACCTTAGAAGTCAAGCTCATTCAATCTTCCCATTTTACAAATGAGGGAAACTAAGGCACAAAGAGATTCAGCAGCTTGTCAGAGGTTATATAGCTCCCCTTATCTAGGATTTCCTCGATCCCCACCCAAGAGCTGAGGTTTCCTGTGCTCGTTAGTTTCCATCCCAACAATTCTATCCCCCACATATGGGTTCAGTCAAGGGATCCTTGAATAGTGCCTTCCTCCTTCCTATCTAGGGCTGGCTACAATGGGGAGTGTGGGCCAGGAATCTACAGATTGCCTATTGGAGACTAAAAGTATGGTCATTCTTACTCTGGTCTAGAGGTCTAGGTCAAGAACGGTGGCACTTGACAAAATTCCAAAGTTGAAGGGAACACAAAGACCATTTCTTTTCAACCTGAATCTGAGCAATGATTGTTCTTCAGCTCTGCCTGAAGATTTCTAGTAAAAGTGAATTCCCTACTTCCTAAAGCCATTCATTCCCCTCTTGGCTACCTCTAATTGGTAAGAAGTTTTTGCCTAAATTTTCAGCGAATTTTACTCCTTGCTGCTCCTAGTTTTAACTTCTAGGATCAAGAAAAAACAAGACTAATCCAGCTTCCACATGATACTTTTTGAGTATTTGAAGACAGCATTTGAGCCTCATTCCTATTCTGTGCCAAGTCTTCCCAGAGGTAAATATGGTATTCCAGGTCTAGTGGTCTAATAAAGGTAGATTTTGTTGTTCAGAGTTTGTGACCAGTCCATGGGGTTCTCTTGGCAAAGATACTAGAGTGGTTTACCATTTCCTTCTCCACTAGATTAAAGCAAACCAGAGATAAAGTGACTTAGCCAGGGTCACACAGCTAGTAAGTGCCTGAGGCCTAATTTGAACTTAGTTCTTTATGACTCCAGTCCACTGAGCCACCTAGCTGTCTCCAAAGGCAGATTACAGAAAGAGTATTACTCCCTCTTTACTGGAAGCTATGCCTTGCAATGAAACCTAAAATCGAATTCATTTTCTTGGCTACCTCATCATTGAATGACTCCTATTGAGTTTTCAGTCCTTTAAAACACTAGTTTTTATTGTTATTATGAATTGCTATCTAGCTGTGCCTCCCCCTTCCCCAATTTTGTAGTTAGCTGATTTTTTTAAACCCAAGTGTAAGGCTACATTTTTCCCTGTTAAAGTTCACCTTATTAGTTTGACCCAAAGCCTCCAGATATTTTTGGATCCTGAACAGTGTATTACCTGTGACTTCTAGTTTCATGCCATCTGTAAGTTTTTTTAAGTATGCTATCTATGCCTTTTTCAGAATCATCCATAAAAAATGTTAAAGAACACAGGGCCAACTGTCAAGGGCATCACCATCTTCCCAGTCCCTCAGGGTCACATCTGAAGAGTTAGCCTGGATTCCTCACTATCTCTCACTCCCCTTTTCCAGGCTGTCATTTGGCCTGTCCATTTCCCCCTTTGCAGCATCTCTCCAATAAGCCTCCTTTTCTCATCAGACACAAGTCTGCCTGCCTCAGATCTCTTCCCACTCCAATACATCCTCTAGTGGCCAAAGTGATTTCCCTGAAGTGAAGGTCTGACAGTGTCACATATATCCCCTGCCCCCACCCCGATTAATAAACTCTAGTGGCTCAATTCTAGAGTCCAATATAAAATTCTCTTTTTGGCATTCAAAGCCTAGAGCCCACCACCACCACCTTTGCACTCTAATTATGCCTTACTCTATACCATGAACTCTTCAATCCAGTAATGCTGACCTCCTTGCTATGCCACATCTGAGTTCTGGGCATCTTCTCTGGCTGTCCCCCTCATCTCCTTTCATCTCCTGACTTCCTGCAAGTCTCAACTAAACTTTGTCTTCTACATCTTTCCCAACCCCCTCTTAATTCTAGTGCCTTCTTTCTGCTATTTCCTATTTATTTATATAGGTTGTTTGTACGTATTTTTTGACTTGTCTTCCCCATTAGACTGTGAGCTCCTTGAGGGCAGGGACTGTCTTTTGCCTTTTTTCTTTTTGTATCCCCAGTGCATAGCACATAGTGGCTCTTAATAAATCCTTACTGACTGACTCCGTGCAAGTTGATATAGAACTATTAATGGCCTCTTTTTTAAAATTAATTTATTTTGAATTATCAACAATCACTTCCATAAGCTTTTGAGTTTTAAATTTTTCTCCCCCTTCCTCCCCACCTCCCTCCCCTACACGACTTGCAATCTGATATAGGCTATACATACACATTCCTATTAAACATTTTCACGTTAGTGGTGGTGTACGAATTAGAACCAATAGGAGGAACCACCAGAAAGAGGAAACAAAACACAACAGAAGAAAAAAAATAGCGAATAGTATGCTTCGATCTGCATTCAAACTCCATAGTTGTTTTTTGTGGATAGTATTTTCCTTCATGAGAAATGGCCTCTCTTTTTTACCCAGTCATTTGATCTACTCAGAGCTAGGTAGGAAGACATAACAATTAGACATTCTGTTTCTGGCATTTGTGAGTCTGGTGGCAAGGGATGGAGAGGAAGAAGAATTAGAGAAAGTTATGAGTCTCACAAGTAATTAAAACCAAAGCTGATTTACTTTCAGGGTTAGCCTTAATCACAATAGAATTTCAGGCAAGAAAAAGCCCCTTAAAGCTTAACTTTCATGGGAGAAAAGGCCAATATGAGATGAAAGAGCAGAACCAGAAGAGACTTTAGGGTCCAACACCCTTATCTTATTCGGTCATGTCTAATTCTCTGTGACCACATTTGAGGTTTTCTTGGCAAAGATACTAAAGTGGTTTGCCATTTCCTTTTCCAGCTCAGTTTATAGATGAGGAAACTGAGGCCAATAGGGTTAAGTGACTTGCCCAGGGTCACACAGCTAGTGTCTGCTGTTTGTCCTTCATTCTTGAAGAGGACCCTGACATCAGGGAGGTGATGCCATGACATGCAAATGAATTGGATTTAAGTGAGGGAGGGCTGTGCAAAATCACAACCTCACTTTCACCTCTGAAGCCATCTGGGTCTAGTAGTAAGATATAGATCAGGATGACTGGAGTTGGCCCTCCTAGTGTCTGAGGCCGGATTTGGAAGATGAGTCTTCCTGACTCCAGGCCAGGCACAGTTTATAAACTATGGCTGTCCCTTATCTTATAAATGCAGAAATAGGAGCCCCATCTAAAATGAATTGCCTAAGAGGTCACATTTAAGTAAAAAAAAAAGGGGGGGGATGGAACAGAAACCCCAGGTTTCTTAATCCTCAAGTTTGATATCTCATAGAGTGTTAAGAGTTGGAGAAACATCAGTGGCCAGTTTGTACCTGACAAGTGGTCAGGTTATAACAAATGTTGAATTGATCACGCTGTTTTTGGTTGAAGACCTCAAGTGAGAAGGGAGCTTTCAGTCTCCTGAGGCCAACTGTTCTGTTTTAGGATAGCACCATTTGTTAGGAAGTTTTCCTTAGGTCAAGTCAAAATTTGTTGAAGATTAAGGTAAAATATGCAAATATCTGAAATATTTGACATATTGATATGAATGAGTTTCAGTGAAAGTGTAAATGATTTCTTTTCTTCTCGAGGTAATTAGAAAACAGGAAGGAACTAGACACCTGAGAAAGTGATATCCCCAAGAAAAAGAAGTTGAAAAGGGAAGCTAGAAACAAACTTTACAATTTCCTGGGACCTCTTTTATTTTGTTATCTATCTTCTCTCACTTAGTGATATCTTCATTTCCCATGGATTCAATCATCTCCATCCCAGCTGGATATATAGAGCTGGGCAGCTAGGTGGCAAAGTGGATAGAGTGCTGGGCCTGGAGTCAGGAAGACTCATCTTCATGAGTTCAAATCTGGCCTCAGACACTTAATAGCTTTGTGACATTGTGCAAGTCACTTAACCCTGTTTGCCTTTGTTTCCTCCTCTGTAAAATAACCGCAAGAAGGAAATGGCAAACCATCCTGTATTTTTCCAGAATACCCCAACTGGAGTTATGAAGGGTCAAACACCACAGAACACTGAGCAGTCTCCTGAGCTGTAGTCCTAGATCATCAACTGCCTTTTGAACATCTCACCCTGGGTGTCCAGTACTCGAACTAAAAATATCCAAATAGAACTCCTGTCCTAAGTCTTCCTCTTTTCTGAACTGACCTACTATGGCCAAGGGCACTGCTATCCTCAAAGTCACCTGGGCATGCAACCTTAGTGTCATCCTCAATTCTTCTACCTCACCCTAAGTATCCAAATTGTTGCCAAATCTTGTTTCTGCGATCACAAGGTACTCTAGTTTGCATCTCTCCTCTCCACTTACTTATCATGCCCCGACCCTATCATGCCTCTCGATGCTTCTCACTTGGAATACTGCAATAGCCTTCTAACTGATCTCCCTGCCTCATGTCTCCCCATTCCAATCCATCCTCCACTCAGCAGCCAAGGGATTTTCCTCAGGCTTAGGTTTCATGTTTGCCCACTCATTGATCTCCAGATCCCTATTATTGCCAGGATTTCATTTTTCATTTTAAATTCTTCATAACATGGTCCCTTCTTCCCATTCCAATCTTACTCTGTTTCATTCTCCTCCATCTGATCCAGCTATACTTGTCTACCTGAAACCCTTCCGACATGATACTCCGTCTTTATACCTTTACACTTCCTGTCCCCCATACCTGGAATGGAGCCTTTGCCCTCCCAAGCTTCCACCTTCTGCAGAAGGCTTGTCCTGATCCACACTCCACCTCCACCACCCAGCTGCTAGCATCTTCCCTTGGACATTACCTTCCACCTCCTCTGTATGTATCTTGGATATGCCTAATTATTTATCTTTTGCCTCTTCCATTGGAATATAAGCTCCTTGAGGGCAGGGAATTGTTTTTGCTTTTCTTTTTTATCCCCAAGTACTTAGCACTGTGCTGGGCACATAGTAAACACTTAATAAATGTTTGTTGAGTGACTTTATAATTTTGCCAAGGGCCAGTAATGTTTATTTTAATCTGGAGATTTGGAAGCTCTGCCTTAAGGTGTATGTCCTTTGTGAACTGCACATTCCTATTACTCTGCTTCTCACTATTTGCACTTTCTGATGTTTCTCCTTTCTTCTTGAATGGCTCCTCCAGAAGCCTCTTTGTCATTAGTCTGTCTGAGCTATCACAGTGGTGCTACTATTCCTCGACTGTGCTATATAGATCCATCAACTTATTCCCTCCATATTACCGCCATCCAATGTATATTGTTTGTCCTGCTCTACCCCTTCTCTTTTTCCTTTTCATAGTCTCAGCCTCCTCTGCCAGTCTTCTTCCTCTTCCTCTTCGTGGCCCCAAGACTATCCTTCATCCGCTGGTCCATGTTGAGGACACTCCTCCCACTTCTATGTCCTCTCTGTCCCACAGCTCTTTCCAGGGTTCCTGAATTACTCCGCTATCTTCGTTTGGCCCAGTGACATCTCAGTCACTGTACATTATCTTATACATGGCTTCATAGTACACATTTCAATTTTAATAGCAATGACTTTTGGTCTCTACATTTCACAAGGAACCCTAGACCCTTTCTAATAAATCATCCTGAGATACATAATCGTTCATGGGGAGAGGACACACCACCACATGAAAAGTGCCCTCATGTTGGCTTGAGGTAATAATAGCTAGCATTTAGATAGTTCTTTGCATATGTTATCTCATTTGACCATCACAACAACCCTGTGAGGTTGTTATCCCTATTTTGTGCAGTTATTATCCCTGTTTTACAGATGAGGAATCTGAGGCAAACATACATTGACTTGCCTAGGATTATATAGGTAGTATAATCCTCAGCTCAAATCCATTTACATAAGCCTCTTCTCATTGGTGGAGACTGATTATGCCATGCTTTATGACTATGTGAGGGGTGGAGAACTTGAGAGAGCTGAGAGATCCTGATCTTTTGGCTTCCAGCTTCAAGAAAGAAGATAACAGAGTCCCAGATTCTCCTCAGGGCCCTGAAGGGAAATACTCTGGGAAGACACCAACATGTGGAGGAGCTGGCACCTTGATCAGATCCCTATTCTTAGATCTGGGACCCTATTGGTTGAGTTGAGATAGGTGGCTCCCAGTGGGAGAGCTTATTCAGTCTGTAAGTTTCATATGTATATATTCTCTGATTTCTATTTGCTGTTGGCTTGAATAAATGAGTTTATTTGTTATATGCTCTGTGTGTGTGTGTGTATGTATGTGTCTGTTCTTTGCCGAACTGGCATTTGATGAAACGGAAGTGAAGCCAATTAAGTAAAAGGACAAGGAGTGTACCCTGAATGTAAAGATTATCTTTTCTAGACTAAGAACATTTGGGGAGATGGGATAGATATGATGTTAGCCTGGTCCTCCCCATCTCTGAGGAGAGCAGAGTGGCCAAATCTGTCTACTAATTTATCCCTCTATCCCATCTTCTGCTCTGAAGCTGGTTAGTTTAGCTAACTAAATAATGCAAATGATTCCTGGCGGAATCAGTTGGCCAATCACCTCTCAGACAAGAAGGGAATTTCTGTGCTCCAAATGCCCAAGGTAACTTGAGTAAGAGATTCAATTATCTCCCCAAATCATTTGAACAAACCTTGGTGATCATCTACTCCACTCCCCTAATTTCACACTAAGACGATGAGACCAAGAGAGATGATAAAAAGAGATACCATCTGTGTCCACATGAGATCAAAACGATCTATTATTCTATACATTCAGCACAAAAAACAGTCAGAAAGTGGTTTGATGTCATATGTACCAAATAATGGGCTGAAGTTTTAGCTTTTCATCTGGCTGTTGTGGTATCAATATTTCCCATCCTATTCCATTCCATGACTTACAGTTCTGAGAGAAAAGAGGAGGGGAATGGAATGGATGAGGGAGGACTATGCCAATTCCTTTCCTACCCTTCATCCATCATCATCCATATATATCTCAAACCCCAATGTAGGACCTATTCATTTTCAAGTTGGCTAGTATATTTGTTAATTAGCAAATTAGAAGGGACTTAATCCAGTAGAGAGGAAAAGTATAAACTGGGGCTTAAAAACAAAACACCCAAAACACTAAGTACAAAAACAAGTTAATAACATTGCTTTACCTTTTTTTAGTTCAATGCAGATATTTTAAAATTAACTTCAGGCTTTAACTCATTAATTCAATAAAAAGTATTTTGCAATTCACTATTTTTAACTCAGTGCTTTCCAGATAGGGTTACATTTGCACCTCATTGCAGAGGAGAGGAAGGAAGAGGTTGATCTGGATGAAATAAACTAGGGGAGTCTGTTAATGTTCAGAACATGCCTACGCTGAAATCTTCCTGGATGTCTCAGGTGTCATGGAGACAGCCCTGGCTCCTCCAAAGCCACTGGGTAACACTCATGCTCTAGTAGATAACAACCAAACTAGAAAGCCTTAGTATATGGCCGTACTGACAGATTGTGTCTGTGGTTCATCACTGAATTGACTGGTGGATTATTTCAGCCACAGCAACACTCTAAAACTAAGTTCTATGTAGGTTGTAATCTACTTTGATGAAGGAAAAGCCTCCATGAATGAAAAGATAGAGACTTTAAAGCATCCATATCCAAAAAGGGATGTCGATTCATTATACTATACAGGTGGGTAATAGTCCCTGCCTCCCTGTACCAAGGGAGTATTTGGGCAGAGGTGTCAAACTCGTGGCTGGCAAAACTCCCTAGTGCAGACTCCAGATTAAAATGTAATTGAGAAATGTTTAACAAAATGTTAATGTTGTTGTTGTTGTTCATTCTTTGTTTTCAAAGAAGACCAATGACATCCTGGAGTGATGTCTTGATTTATGCACATATTGGATTTAAGTGAGGCAGAACTTCAAGAAGTCGTCAGCCTCACTCTTGCCTCCTGAAATCCAGTGGCAAGATGAAAGTCAAGATGACTGGTGATGCCCCAGGAGACTGTGGGTGACCTTGGTCCATTTAGCAAAATAAATAAACATGCAATGTAGATAATGTTACCTTGTAGTTTTCTAAGTCAATATGCCACCTACAAGGATCTATTTCTATTTGAGTTTAACACCATGATATTTTGGGAACGTGAATCCTTAAAATAACCAAGGAGCCCCCTAAGAAACACAAGAGAGAAAGAGAAAGAGAGAGAGAGAGGGAGAGGGAGAGGGAGAGAGAGAGAGAGAGAGAGATGTAGACCTATGGAGTTAAAAGGGCTTAGGACACTATCCATTCCAACCACCTGATTTCACAATTGAGGGAACTGAGGCCCAGAGAGGTTAACAAATGGATATAGACACTGAACCTTGTAACCTAGGACAAGTAAGTTGTTTTTAAATCAAGCAGTTGGACTAAATAGTAACCAAGGCTCCTTCTATCTCTTTTAGTCTGTAACTGTCTCCAGACCGTGAGTTCTAAACCTTTTGACAGTCTTGTGAAGCTCTAGACTACCCTCAATGACCTGCTGATGTTATTTCTAGCTGTCAGTCTTATTTATGACCCTTTATGATCTTTGCTGCTACCGTCTAAAAGAAGGTAGATTTCTGCCCCTTGTCTCCCACCCAGTCACTACTGTCTACTACAAAGTAGGTTCAACTGCAAAACTAAACTTTTCCGTGCTGTAAAAGAATTTCAGAATACAAAATTGAGGTGTGCCTCTTGAATAAGGAATCAGATTTTCATGTGTGGCTGATAGAAACTCACCTCCTTACTTTAGTATCACACCTCAAGCACCAGAAATAAGTCACAAAAACAGTCTTAAAAAGTTCTAGATAATTCACTTATTGTCAGTCAAGGCCACTAGGCCCTGAGTTATGGTTCTTCAGGTTACATCCATCCTAGGTGGAACTAATACCTTTAATCCCCTTTTTGTCTTTGAAGCTACATATTCCTTTGTTGCCTGGTCTTGGCTACACCCCTTTTGCCTTGTGGCAGAAAACACACTGACTTTGAAGCTACCCCTATCACCAATTCAATTAGGTGCCCTAGGAGAGCTGGTTTGTCTTCATCGCCCCTCTCTAGCCTTTGGTTTCTGGACCCAAACTTCACCACCAAGCACCAAAATACCAAAAGGTTGCAGTGGGGCAGATTTTGGCTCAATGTAAGAAAAAATTTACTGACACTTAGAGGTTTTTCATGATTGAAGGAGCTACCCTGGAGATCTTCTAGTGAAGGTGTCTATTTATTGGGCACATTATCCAAGGGATTTGAGGTCATGAGGGAACCTCAAAACTCCTCTAATGCTGAGACTCTATAAATCTTGTACCAATTCTCTAGCCTCAGCATGATGGGTCTTGGTAGTTGGTAAAGAGTTGGGGGTAGGATGATGAAAGCAGAGAGAACCTGGTTGCTGCTCAGGAAGCTAAACAATGATTAAACAAAGATTGAAGGAGGGAAATGAGAGTCAAGTTAGTAAGGTATAAGAAGGAGGAGTCTGCTTTCAAAAAATATTTATAGGTGAAAAAAAGTAAGGACCTTTGGTAGTAAGAGCTTTACAGAGAAATGAAAATTTGTGATTTGGAAATACTGATCTTCAAAGTGCTGGGGCAGGGGTGGAAGAGTAAATGAAGAATGCCTCCAATCAATTAATCAACCAGCATTTTATTAAGTGCCAATTATGTGATAGCACTGGAAATACAAAGACAAAAATAAAATGGTCCCTGCCCTCAAGGAACTTACAATCTATCAGGGAAAAACAACATGTACACATATACGTAAATGCAAAATATGTATATACATATATAGTAAACAAAATAATTCCCAGAACACCTAACAGTTGGAAGGGGGTAAGAAAGACCTCAAGTAGATGGCACTTTAGTTGAGCTAAGGGTTCTAAGAGGCCTAAGTGAGGAGAAAGTGCATTCCATGCATGGTGGGGTAGGGAACCAGCCTGTGCAAAGACATGGAACTTGAAGACAGAATATCACATATGGAGAATAGCAAAGGGTCCGTTTTGGTTTGAACAGAGAATATGTGTAGAAGAGTGAAATGTAAAAAAATCCGGAAATATAGGATTTATCAGATTGCGAAGGGCTTTGAATGCCAAATAGAGAAGTTTACACTTTATCCATGAGGCAGTAGGGGGCCCCTGGAGCTTTCTGAGCAGGAGAGTGACATGGTTAGATCTCTCCCTTAGGAATATCACTTTGGCAACTATGTGGAAGATGGAATCCAGAGGAGAGAAATTGGAATCAGGGAGACCAATTAGATGTAATGAAGGTGGTGACCATAAGAGTGGAAGCAGATGGTGTCAGGTGGTATTGTGGAGATAAAAACAAGACTTGGCTACTCATTCCATTGTGGTAAGGGGGAGTAAGGAATCATAGATGACTTGGAGGTTATAATCTTCATGGACAGTTGGCATTACCCACAGCAGAAATAAGGAAGTTCTCTTCTAGCTCTCATAAGCATTTCATTTCCCCATCATGTCATTCAGCTACCTCTTGCTACCTGTTGTATTGTAAGTCTCTCTGTCCCACCTCTTCATAGCATCTTGAAGTTTAGAGGCTACAATATACAAGTTGCTGTCTAGAGAACCTGATCTTGAAAGAAAGCCCCAAGCACTTAACCAGAATCTGATTAGCCCATGACAAAGGAATAAAGTCCTAGTAAGAGTAATTTGGGTTAGCACCTAATTCATGAATTTACAGAGGTGGAAGGGACCTCAGTTGTCATCTAGTTCTATCTACCCATCCCCCTTATTTTTTTTTTACAGAGCAGGAAATTGAGTCCTAGACAGGTCAATCAACTGGCTCAAAGTCACTCCGCTGATAAATTCCAGGGCCAGGGCGTGACCCCAAATCTCCTAATGTTAAGGCCAAATGCAACTTCAACTATACATTGGATTTCAGATGTAGAATTAGAAGAGAAAAATGGACACATTTTAGTGCAAGGAGCAGGAGGCAGAAAGAGGGAAAAGGAGTCTTTTTGGAGTGCATCTTTAATGTTTTTAAGAAGTAAGGATCTATAATGGCAAAAGTTTTCAGGATGATAAAATCTTCCCCATGATGAGAATCACTGCTCTAGCCCCTACCCTTTGGATCTGCTCCAAGAAACACTATACTCAGTTATCCTGCTGTCCTTCCTGGTAACCTTGGTTTTTAGCAAACACCCTTTTATGGATTGACAGTTTCATCTTCTATAGCCCACCTGAGGTTGTACTCTCTTTCCCTAACTGGGTTTAGAATTCATTTGTAACACCTGCAGACTTGAAATGTAATGCCTAACAGTGTAGTCAGTCACTATAACTAGAGGTTACTGTAACAAAGCAATTTAGGCATTATCTGTTACTCAGTGTACTGCAATAAAATAGGGCAGTTCAATCACTATAGGAATTTGGCTTCTTAATTCTCCTTATCCCTTGGTAAAATAAAGTGAGGATGTATGTATATGATGTTGGGATTGAGGGAAGCAGGAACTAGACCCAGAAATGCTAACTGGCCACTGACTAAACAAAGTACAGAGGCTAGATTAGAATTAGGGTTAAGATTCCACAGGCTATAAACCAGTTTTCTTTCTTTCCCCAACAAGATAGATAGGGTCCTCTTGGCTGAGGATGGAGGTCCACTACCTGAGTTTTCTATGAATAATTTGTGTTTTTTGGGGTTTGTCTCTGGGCTCCAGGCCAAGGTTTCATGGAAGTATTTTTACTGAGAAACCATAACCCCTTCCGGACACAATCTGACCTTGTCCATGTAATAGCGTGATGCCTTCCTGGCCCACTTCTTGTGGATTTGGACTTGAAGAGTGAGCAGATCACTTGGCCCCCCTGACACAGATCCAGGGTCTAGAGGAGGCACATTCTAAAGCTTTGAGCTTTCCTTCCTCTAAGCCCCCACAGTTTCGGTTCTGAAAGCTATCTTCATCTTCTTCTGGGAGCCTGGGAAGAGGAAAAAAAATAAAGGAAGATAAGGAGATGAGGATAGGTATCATTTCCTTTCCTTCCCTTTGATACATTAACTTTTCCAAGAAGCCTTCCCAATATCCCACCCCCAGTGAAATCCAGGTGCTTATTCACTCTGCATCCCCTAACATCCAAGTACTCTTTTTACACAGGGTTGATCTGTTTGTTGCTTTGTTAGTAGTATTAGCTCATTTCAGGGGTGTGGGATCACAACAGGCTCCAACAGGGTGGGAAATGATTGCCAAGTCTGGAGGTGAAGGGCCCTTCTGACCCCTCCCAACACCCAGATAGTCTGGAAATGACGATGGTAGGATCAGCTCAATATAGTAGAGCTGTGTAACCCAGCCAGGGGACAGAGGGCTCACCCAGGGTACCCAGAACATCGTGTAGCAGGGGACAGACACCAATTTATACTGTGTCCACAGCCATTCATCCCACAAATGAGGCCATACCAGAGGACCAATAGCAGCAGCAGAGGGCCAGGATGGAGGAGAGGGGAGCTATCCCACCCACACAGGCCATCCAGATCCAATGCAGTCACTCACAGCTGGGGGGGCAATGGAGTCCCATCGATCCAATGCCACCCTTCAGGGCCTCGATGTAGACCCACCCAATATAACCTGGGGATCTGGAATCTGCTTAGGAAGTCCTAAGGGAGAAAAAAATACAAACTTTGTTTCACTCTGTGGCCTGAAAAACACCCCATTCAGCATCTCGTATCTAAGTATACCTCTACATTCTCCAAAGCCCCAGTCAAGTTAATAAGCTCAAGGTTCTCCCAAGCCCCCAGACACTTTCTCCTCACTGATTCATTCCACATAGATTTAATGACTATGTGTGAGGCACTCTAGTGAGTGCTGAGGTGGGGAGGGGGGAGGGAAGGGAGATAAAGATGGTTAAAATATGGTCCCTGCCTTCATGAAGCTACTGATCTAATTTAACCCTAGAATGTTAGAGATGGAAGGCACTTAGGGTGGAGGAGACGTGTACCCCAGTAATTATGATGCAAGGTAAAACATGCTAATTGTCATGGGGATATGAGAGGGGATCAGGAAGGAGAGAGCAGTTCTGGGGTGGGTGATCTGGGAGGTCTTCTTGAAGGAGACAGCATTTGAGGAAGGTATTAAAGGATGAGTGGTAGATAAAGTGCCATGCCTGGAGTCAGACTCATCTTCCTGATTTCAAATCTGGCCTTGGATACTTGCTAGCTGCGTGACCTTGGGCAAGTTACCTAACCCTGTTTGCCTCAGTTTCCTCATCTGTAAAATGAGCTGGAGAAGGAAATGGCAAATCACTCCAGTATCTCTGCCAAGAAAACCCCAAATGGGGTCACAAAGAGTCAGATGTGTCTGAAATAAATGAACAACAACAAAGGATAGGCAGATATGGAGGCATGTGTGGAGACAAGGGCAGTCCAGAGGGTTGTAGGAATAATAACAATAGTTCCCATACAACATCATTTTTCTTTAACAAAATTCTTTTCTCATAACAACCCTATGAGGCTTAGTGTCTGGGCAATATCACTCCCATTTTACAGATGAAGAAGCTCAGGTTCAGAGAGATTAATGACTTGCCCAAAGTCACACAACCAATTAATGTCAGAACCAGTACTTGAAGCGAGGTTCTCTGATTCTAAGTCTAGTGCTCTTTCCAACACATCACACAGGAGGAAATGGCCTAAAAAGAAAGGCAAGGGGAGGGTATTCAGGAAACAGAGCAACTTGAGTTAATTTCAGATAATTTTATTTATTAATTATTAATTATTTATATATAATCGTATATAAAAATATAATTGTTTGTTAATTTCAGTTAATTTTAGCCTTAGAAACTCAGACTTCATTCAGTAGGAAATGAAAACTCATTAAGGTTTTAGAGCAAAGGAATGAAATGATGAAAACAGTGCTTTAGAAAGATTACTCTGGTGGCCAGCATAAAATGGATTGGAGAAGGAAAATTACTGTAGACAGGGAAACAAGCCAGGAAGATATTGAAAAAGTCCAAGTGTGAGTTCAAATGGTCCAAAAGTAGGAACACAGAGCCAGAGCTAGAAGAAATCTTAGAGTCCTTTACAGATGAGGAAACTGAGGCTCAGAGTGGTTAAGTGTCTTGTTTAATGCGATACAAATGGTTGGCATCAGAGTTGGGATTTTAAACCTGGATCCCCTAACTCCAAAGCTTTCATTAGTGGGAATGGAAAGGAAGAGACAGTTTGAAGAAAGAAGAATCAATAGGACTTGGTAACTGATTGAATGTGGGCAGTGAAGGAAAAGGAGAGTCTGGGAGACTGGAAAACTAAAGTGACTATTAATAAGAAAGTGAGAGTGATGATGCTGGAGAGATATCCAACTGGAAACGTCTAGCAGGAAGTTGAAATGTGAGACCAAATCTCGGGAGTGAGATCGAGACTGAAGGTCAGAGGGTCAAAGGAGAATGGACTTGAAAGGCGTTGGCATAGGAGTTCTAGTGGAAGAGGTAGGGGAGTAGAGGATATCTCTGAAGGAAGTAATCTAAAGAGAAAAGGAAAGAGCACCAAGTACAGAACCTTCCTAGGCCTACAAAGAAAATTCCTCCAGGAAGCTTCCTCTGATTCATGGTCTTTCCCTGACAACCCATCCCCCTTCAACACTGAAGTCTACACCAAAGTAGCATCCCTTCATCTTGTATTATTGAGGGACAACACTAATGACAAATCACTTTTCCCTAACCTCTCCCTATAAGCAAGCACTGTTTTGTTTTCTTTTTTTTTATCAGATATCAGGCCTTTTCTACATTACATCTGTTTGGAGGAACATGCCTCAATCTGATCCTCAAACCATCCCTCCCCAAGGCCTGAGTTCCCATGTGGGAATTGGGGGACAAAGAAAGCTAAAACCGGGGGATACCCTCCTGGCCATTTTGCAGATGAGGAAAAAAAAACCCAGAGGTGAAATATTGTACCCAGAGCTGTGTAAAGTACCCAGCCACAAAGCCAGAATTAGATCCCAGATCTTTTTACAGCTTTTTTTTCCTTTCCAATATACTGTTCTGCCTCTCAGAAACCATGGGTGATTCTAAGTAGCATTGGCGTGAAAGACTTTCACAAGAAGAAAAAAAATGTGATATTTATGTAGCTCTTTACAAAGCTTTTCCTCACAACAAAGCTGTGAGGTCCAGGGTACACATGTTCTTATCTCTAGTTTATAGATGAGGTTATGTGACTTGACCAGGGTCATACTACTAGTAAAGTATCAGAACTAGGACTCCCGTTGCCACATCTGATCATCTTTCCACTACTACAAGACCCCCCTAGAACTACTCCTCAAGGAAGAGATTGGCTCAGATCAAGAGAAGAGATTCAGATCTAACAACGTTTGATAAGGGCTTCGCAAACTTTCAAGCACTACAGACATGTCAGCCATTGATAACATCATTGTTTATCTTCCTCTTTCTGAGAGGTTTCTCAGTCACTCCATTGTCTATTTTCCAAATCTGGGGAGTGACAGAGCTTAGGATTGTATGGCTAGACCTAAGGCCAGTGAAAATATCCAGTCAATATAGCAAAGTATTTACATGTTTGCTTTGTCTGCAATCAATTTGAGTTTTTTTCTTTTTCTGAAATCCATGGCATTATAATAGGATGGTTAAAAAGCACAACAAAACTCCCAATAGTTAGTTGTTCAGGTATGTCAGACTCTTCAAGACATTTCTTGGCAAAGATACTGCAGTAGTTTGCCATTTCCTTCTCCAGCTTATTTTATAAGTGAGGAAACTGAGGCAAACAGGGTTAAGTGATTTGATCTGGGTCACACAGCTAATAAGTGGCTGAGGCTGGATTTGAACTCAGGAAAATGAGTCTTCATGACTCCAGGCCCGGTGCTCTATTCACTGTGCCACCTAGTTGCCCAAAGTTTAACCTTGGGACCAAACTAGCAAACTGTCACCTTGCCAGGATCAACAGAACTGCTGTGACCTGCTAATAATCATCAATAAGGACAGTAACCATTAGGTAACACCATTTAATTAAGAATAGAACTTAACACTTCTGTTAACAGAAATGTTAACACAGGCACAATCTATAGACAGTAGCCAGTTGATTGGCAGCAACACAAGGCTAAGAAGCTAAATATTTGGGTTTTTTTAAAAAAAGTCTTATTTTTATTCTATACTTAAATGCCAAACAAAATAAGTGTTTCCATACATAGTAGAGTATGGAAAAAAGAGAACCATACATGAAACTTTGGGTCTCTATTAAATACAACTTGCTCTTCTTTTTAAGAATATGATAAATTCAGCCTGGAACTTTCAGGCTGCTTGTCTATGCTTCTTTTATGGAGGGGCTAAATATTTTGTTAGTTCTTTTCCCAGTTCCATGATCTCCCAAAGCAGTCTTGCAAATGAAATGACTGCTGACTTAAAGAAGTCAGATAACAGAACCGAAAGCCAAAAAAAAGGAGCCAAAAAAGCTGCCTTTGGCTTGTCTTTAGTATTCCCTCTGCATTGCATTTTCCTAGGGGGGGTGGGAAATTCTGGATGGGAGCACTGGGTGTGGCCAAGGCAAAAAGAACCCTGAGAACTTGTGTAGATGAGTGTGTTCTTGGGAGGCAATGAACGAGTCAAGAAGAGATTACCAAAAGAAACAAAAAGCTGTCTTCTCATCAATGCTGAAGACCCCACTGGCTCTTCCAGTTCTACCATCTTTCCCAGGAGAGGAGTTAGCTCCGTTGTTTTGTTTCCCCTCTTCCACTTTGGCAACCCACCCAGCATCCATGGGAAGAGTATGCTTAAACTTAGACCATGATAGTAGTGAGGCATATGTGTAAGAAATGTGTGACAAAGGTTTAACTCACGGCACCTGCTCTAAAAGTCCTCTCTTTGTAGAGACCTCACGCAGAACCCTTTGTTGGTGTTGCTCATTTCTTTCTCCAAGAGGACAAATGACATCAGGGACATGAGGCCGAGCTTGGAAAAGTCATCAGCCTCACTCCTCCAATCATCCAAGTCCAATGTCAAGACACCTAAGTGAACATGTGGGTGCACTGTCCAGAGGAATAAATAATTTTTGCTCACTTATATTTTGTATGCTATTTTGAGGTGTGGGGGCTAGATTTAAAAAAAAATTATGTATCTATTTATTCATTTGTTTATTTGTTTTCAAAAAGCTGGGACAATTTACTTTTTGGTCTTCACAGTTTCATTTATGATTTCTTGAAATATAGCTCTGAAAAAACAGACTTTTAAAAAAGCTACTTGTGTTGTTGTTCAAGCTTTGTTTTTGAAGAGGACCATGACATCATGAAGGTGATACCTTGGCTTCAGCATGAACTGGATTTAAGTGAAGCAGAGCTGTACAAAAGCGTCAGCCTTACTCTCTCCTCCAGAGTAACTGAATGACAATGGCAAGACACAAATCAGGGCAACTGGTGATGTCCAAAGATGTAATGGGTGGCCTTGGCCTTTGTAAATTAAGATCTTCCCCAATTCTCAGTTTGTCTGAGGCAACACCCATTCAGTGACTTAGGGCTAGGTAAGAACTGAGACAGAAGAGGGACGAATAAAAGAGAACAAAGCCAGAGCTTAAATCCAGTTCCGCCAAGTCCATAGACAGCATTCCCACTGGAATTCTCTTTGAGTTCTTTTACTTTAAGCTTTATAATCTTTAGATTGTAATCCAGGGGTGGGGACCCTTCAGCCTTGAGGCCACAAGTGACCCTCCGGGTCCTCAAGTCTGGCCCTTTGACTGAATCGGTCATAGTATGATGCTTGGATTCAAGTCAAAGGGTCTCATTTGAGGACCTAGAGGGTCCTAGAGGCCGAAGGTTCCCCACTCCTGCTCTAATATTTAAAATCTCAGAAGAAAGTATTACTAGGCCCACTAGGCCCCTCAAGGACTGACAGAAGAGAAGCATCTGCCCTTCCCCTAGGGCTTGTCTGTGGACTTCTCCCTTCTTTTCCTGACCTCAGTAAAGGGCCATACTATCAACCTTTCCTCTTTTTTAAGCCTAATCTCCCTGGGTCTTACATGCACAAGTAAGACAGGCTTTATTCACCAAATATTTAATGAGTGCCAACTACATGCAAGGTCCTGACCTGGTCTTTTGGCAGGGGGGTGGGGGGGGGGGGGTGGGGGGGGGAGCCTACAAAACAACATTGTCCCTACCCTCCTGCAGCTGATAATCTTTAAAGCTGATAATCACCTTACCCAGGAGTCTCTGGATCCCTGGAGTTTCTGTTAAAAACTCCCTTGACAAATGCTCCCATACAACATAACTTTTCCCCAAGGACAAGAA
Organism: Vombatus ursinus; assembly: GCF_900497805.2. NCBI lineage: Eukaryota > Metazoa > Chordata > Mammalia > Diprotodontia > Vombatidae > Vombatus > Vombatus ursinus. The sequence goes on from NW_020954648.1 coordinate 9,652,259, forward strand.
GGGAATTAAAAGCTGCAGGATGTAAATTGGAAAGCGGGGGTGGGGATAGGACAGAGCCAAGAAATCATTTGAGGAGGAATTGGCAAAAAAAAAGTAGAATCCATTGGAGGCAGTAACGAGGAAGGACGGCACGCTGATTAGGGAAGGGATAGATTTGGGAAGGAAGTTAATGTAAAAGCAAACGCTATCCGTAAAAATAGAACTTAAAAAAGCACTTCCTGTTCTCTTTTTCTCTCTCTTTCCTTGGCTCTGTGTCTACCTGGGATGGTCTGGTCTAACTTAGGATCCATCTCTGGCTTCTGACCTTTCCTCTACCCTTTTATCTCCTTTCTTTGTCTATCTTTTCCTTTACCTGGCAATCCAGTGGAGCTGAAGTTTGTGGAGTTTCTTTTAAGTATTTGAGATACTGAATAGAATTTTATGTCCCCAGTTCTTAATTTAAAAAGTGGAACATTTTGTATTTCTCTCCTCCAAAAAATCCCAACCTAAATGAAGTCAAGACACTTTTTATCTTTTTTGTGGTTCTCAATTGATTTTTTTCCCCCTGAGGAGATGGGGTTGGGGAGTTAGTAAACCTTCATAGGAAGAAAAGGCCTTCCTATTTAGTGTCATTCTAGGACATTAAAAATAAACATACAAATATAAATGAAAAAAAAATGTGCCATGGAAACCAAGTAAATACTGAAGAAAGACAGATTAGCATTGGACATAGCTGCATGGGGTTAACCAGGGAAAGACTTCTTATAGAGGATACGAGTTTTGAGCTTGAAATTGCAAAGGAAATTACTCAAATTGATACAAAGGAGATGGGAGAAAGAGTCAAGGTAAAGAGAATGGTTTGTGGCAAGACAGGGTTACCAGAAAAAAAGTCTCATGAGTGGTAGGTAGGGTACTGGAATTGAAGTGAAGAGGCCTGGGTTCAAAATCTGACTGATACTAGCTCATTTAGTTGTTTACTTGTTTTTAGTAGCGTCCAAATATTTGTGACCCCATTTTGGGGTTTTCTTGGCAGAGAAGTGAAGTGGTTTGCCATTTCCTTCTCCAGCTTATTTTATAGATAAGGAAACTGAGGCAAACAGGGTTAAGTGACTTGCCCAACATCACACAGCTACTAAGTGCCTGAAGTCAGATTTGAACCCAGGTCTTCCGGACTCCAGGCTCACGTTCCTCCCTCTATCCACAGAGTCATCTAGCTGCCCCTGGGCAATCACTTAACTTTTCTGACATCAGTTTTCTTATTTATAAAATGAAATTATAATACTAACTCAAATTGTTAGTTGTGAGGCTTGTGAGGTTGTGAGGCTCAAATGAGTGTTATGCATAATGTGCTTTGGAAACCTTAAAGTGCTATTTTTACAGCTAAGTCATGTGGGGGATGGCTCAAAGAGGGCCCAAGAGAACCAGATCTGTGATCTAATCAAGTGGGAAATGGTCAAAAGACTTGGCATCTAGGCCTAACTACCACTAGCTAACAAGTCATTTAACTTCTCTGAGACTCAGTTTCTCCATCTGTAAAATGAAGTGACCAGACTAGGGGACCTCAAAGGTCCCTTCTAGTTCTAATAGCTTGATTCTATGAAATCATAACTTTTCCAAAATCTAGTTTGATATTAGTTGAGTTAATAGCTAGTAAGAGCAACAGTTGCAAAAACTCATTGAAGAATCATTTTTAGGAATAATAACAACCCTTGGATACTATTCTGGGGTGTCTCAAGCACTGGGACACATCTCTTCCAAGACTGCACCCAAAACTTTTCACTATATAGTCTCACAGAGATTTCAGACAAAAGAATAAAAGCTTTTATACTCATGTAGGAAGGTTTCTGAGCCTTCCTTCATAGCTGTTGGTGGTTATGAATAGTTATCAGCCTGGAATGTCTCATTGGTTCTAGGTTAGTAAGCATGCATATATGTAATCTCTCTGCTTTTAGGCCTGTACAGTTCCATGTTTTCATAAACCACTTGGATGAAGATAGGCAATAAATACTTTATCAATTTTCAGATGACACACAAGTACTACCAGACAAGATGGCTGCCTAAATGGCAGGCTGGCCACCCAACTCCCACATACCTACTCCAACAAAACCTTGACCAAGAATCCCAATAACTATAGTGACATCTTTCACTTCAAATGCCAGCCTGGGGGGCAGCTAGGTGGCGTAGTGGATAGAGCAATGTCCCTGGAGTTAGGAGGACCTGAGTTCAAATCCAGCCTCAAACACATGGTACTTGCTAGCTGTGTGACCTTAGGCAAGTCACTTAACCCTGATTGCCTCACCAAAAAACAAACAAACAATCAAATGCCAGCCAGAAACCCACAGGCAGGTGGGTATTCAGCAAAGGGTCTCCTCCAGCAAAATGAGTGAGATACACACCTGCAGCCTGTAAGGCTCTGTGTTAGCAACAGCAGAGAGTTCAGTTTTGAAAGCCCCATTGTAGTTAGAAAGCCCCTAGGTTGGGGACCTTGCTTCTGAGAAGCAATGGCCAGCAGAGACCAGCTGCAGCCCTCAGACCAGAAATCCCAGGTCCAGAGGCTCTGAGGTCCCTAGCACTCTGTCTGGAGATGCCATGGAGGGCCCTGAAGATTCCTTATTCTGAACTTCAAAGATCCAGGGGGAAGGGTATAAATCCCAGGAAATGGAGGCTAGTAGGAAGACCCAGGACCAAGATCAAGAAAGGTCAACCACCGTACTACCCAAAAATACAGCAGGGCACTGAGCCTGGCCCCGGCACAAAGTCTTAATTCAGGAAGTAAGGCTGGAGAGCTGAATAAATCATAGAAAACACTAAGAGCTATAAAAATTATTGCAAATCTAGAGATTCCCACTCTCCCCCACCCCACCAAAAAAGGAGCAAGTAACTCCATAACTGCAGGAAGAAATTCAAAAGGAAGAAAATGGATTTCTACAAAGATTATGTGTCTAGGAGAAATTAAGCAAAATAAAATCTCTGGAAGAAAGCACTGGAGGGAGAATAAGCAGCTTGGAAGAGGCAAGCCTTAGCCAAGAAATGGACTCCCAGAGAACAGAAATAAGTGACTTTATGTAACAGCAAGAAATATTAGAACAAAGTCAAAATATTGGGAAAAAATAGAAGAAAATATAAGATCTGATATAAAAAAAAACAACTGACTAGGAAAACAATTCAAAGAGCATAATTTTTAATAATCATTAGACTCCTTTAAAAGCATGATTTTATTTTATTTTATTTTTTGGCGAGGCAATTGGGATTAAGTGACTTGCCCATAGTCATACAGCTAGTAAGTGTTATGTGTCTGAGGCCAGATTTGAACTCAGGTCTCCTGACTCCAGGGCTAGTGCTCTATCCACTTTGCCACCTAGCTGCCCCTAAAAGCATGATTTAAGGAAAAAGAGAAACCTGGATAGTATATTTCAAGAAATCATAAATGAAAACTCCCCAGATCTATTAGAACCATGTAGCAAAGTAAATAAAGAATCTGATTCCTGGAAGGAACCCCAAAAGGAGTAGTCCCAGGAACGTTACAGCCCTAATCCAGAGCTTCCACATCAAAGAAAAAGTCCTGCAAGCACACTGAAAGAAGCAGTTCAGCAACCAAGGAGCTACAGTTAGGATCATACAAGACTTCGCAGCTTCTTTTAAAATCAGAGGAGACCTTGGAACACTGTTGTCCAAAAAGCAAAAGACACAGGCTTACAAAATAATACAAAGATGGGAGGGGTATGAATTTATCATACTCTAATTTGTATTATCTTCATCTGCTACTAGATTGAAAGCTCTTTGAGGGCAAGAAACATAGTAATGCTTTGTATACAGTGGTATGCTGATATGGTGGTGGTTTAATAACCAGCACTTTGAAACAAAAAAAAGGCAGAACACACTTTAAAGTTTAATCTTCACTTATTAACATTTTTTCCTTCACTTTCTCAAGTCTAGAAATCAATAAAACAATAAGTCAAGCTCTAATCTGCAGCATTTGCCAGTTTCCAAAGTGTAAATGCTCACACTAAAAATTTAAGAATCAGCTAGCTGTTAAGAGCTGGCTCCAGCACAGTGGATAGAATGGACCTGGAGTCAGGAAGACTCATCTTCCTGAGTTCAAATGTGGCCTCGGACACTTACTAGCCCTGTGACCTTTGGCAAATCATTTAAACCTGTTTGCCTCAGTTTCTTCCTCTGTCAAATGAGCTGGAGAAGGAAATGGCAAACCACTCCAGTATCTTTGCCAAGAAAACCTCTAATGGGGTCATAAAGAATTGGGCATGACTGAAAATGACTGAAAAAATTGAAAAATGATAATAGGATAAATCCTAGATTAAAAAATCTCCATAGGCTGAAACAATAGACTAAAAGTAAAAAGATGAGGCTTAATAGAATTTACTCTAATATGCTTTGGTTAAAAAAAAATCTACTCCACAAGTTCACGATTAGGAAAGACATATTTTAACAGCAGTTTATGTAAAAAAAAATTTAGAGATTTTAGTTGACTGGGAGCTCAATGAGTCAACAGTGTGATGTGGCTGCCAAAATAAATATCAAATGATTTCTTAACCTACCTTAGTGGAAAGAGCACTGGATTTGGAGTCAGAGCACTTGGTTACAAATCCTGGCTTGCGACCTTGGCAAAGTCATTTCACATATCTGAGTTTAAGTTCCCTCATCGGTACAGTTGGGTTTATACAAACAACCATTAAATGAGATAGGGTATCTAAGGTAGTATGTAAAACAGTACAGTGCTATTGAACTGTTACTGTTTGTTCTGAGAGGAAACAGTCCTGCTGTGTGCTACGTGGGCACTCCCATACTCAAATCAGCTCTGGGTACTGAAATTTAAGGGGGATACAGAGTACATGCACAGGAGGGCAAACAGGACAGGGTGGGGGGTAGTGTCTTGAAAGTAGGCCCAATAAGGAAGGGTTGTAGGAATGTTTAGCACAGAGAATAAAAGTCTAATAATAAGATACAAAAGCTATTGCCTACCCTTTGAAGAGCTATCAGGTGAAAGATGTAGGAGATCTTAGTGTGGGGTCTATAAAATTTTAAAAATATGTTTTGATAAATGTATTTCAATATAATTGGTTTCCTCTGAAATCCTGTGTATTTGATTTTATACAATTAAAATATTATTTTTAGAAAGGCTCCACGGGCTTCAGACTCCCCGCAGGGTCCAGGATTTATACAAAAAAAAAAAGGTTAAAAATCCTGGTACAAGAGAAAGTAAATGTCAAAAATCAAAATTAGACTGGCGGCTGAAAGTTAGCAGGAGGCAGATTTCAGAAACTCAATAGGAAAGCTTTCTAACAATTAAAACTGTCTAAAAATGGGATGGGCTGGTTTGTCAGGTGCGGTTTCCCTATCACTGGAAATCTTGAAACAGAGCTTGGTGGCACACCTGGGAGGGATGGGGTAGCGGAGATGCCTGCAGGAGACAAGAAGTGGGACCAGGTCCCTTCCAATGCTAAGACTCTATCCTCCTAAGTCATACATTTAACACGAGTGTGAATTCAAATTCTCCAAGGAACAAAAGCAACCTCGCCCAGATCCCTGCCTAGAATTTCATCTCAAGGGACTTTAGAATTGCACAGAAAGATTGATTCCTCAGGTGCTGGCGTCCGCCTCCCCCAACTCCCAACAATTGAGGAATGAGGTTGCTTTATTTAGGCTGTCTATAGCTGTAAAAAATGCAACTGTGGTGTTTACCCAAATCCAGAGAAGTAAAAGTATAGTTCATTTTCAAGTACTACTCTTTTTGGGTAGAGGACAGGAATACATAGCACAATCTTCTTGATTAAAAAAAAAAAGGGAGGGGGACAGCTAGGTGGTACAGTGGATAGAGCACTGGACCTGGAGTCAGGAGGACCTGAGTTCAAATCTGACCTCAGACACTTGACACTTACTAGCTGTGTGACCCCTGGGCAAGTCACTTAACCTGATTGCCTCACCAAAAAAAAAAAAAGATTAATTCCTATCTAGCGTTTGGATGCACAGATTTTGAAACCTTCTTTTCTGCATTTTCAATGGGAGAAAAGCCCTACCTTACTGCACCAGAGGGGCAGAGGTGGTAGAGTAACCCATCTATTCTCAGGAGTCCCATCCCTATCTTGCAATCATTTAAGATACTTCCACTGATATCAGTTGGCATTTTCACAACCACAGGCACTAGATAGAACACAAGGGTTGGAGTCGGGAAGATCTGAGTTCAAATTCAGCAACTTGGGCCAGGCAAATCAAAGTGCCACAAAGTTACAGAAGATCAGGGAAAGAAAGTTCCAACCATGAGCCCTTTGTATTGTCGAACAGTTCAACATCAGAAATGGATGTGGTTTTATCAGCAGAAATGACATTAAAGGAGATACCTTACCATCAGTCCTGAGTAGTGCAGTGGATAGAGATATGGGTCTGGAGTCAGGAAGATGTGGCCTCAGACACTTACTAGCTGTGTCATCCTGATCAAGTCACCTAATCTCTGTTTGCCTCAGTTTCCTCATCTGTGAAATGGGGGTAATAATAACCTCTACTGCCTATGGTTGTTGTGAGGATAAAATGAAATAATAATTGTAAAGCAATTAGCACAGTGCCTGGCACGTAATGTCAAATAAATGAATATTATTATCATCATCATCATGCATGCTAGTTTTTAGTACTTGCCTGACAACTGGGAGTAATTAAGGCAAGAGCTCTGTCATATGGGTGGAAGCTCACCATCGTTTTTGCACCATTTGCTAGCTGTGTGATCTGTCTCCTCACCCTGATTAGAATTTCAATGAGAGTGGGGAGCCACTTCTCCCCATAAACCTGTTCAATAGAGGGCTGCATACAGAGGGGGTGCCTCCAGATAGGTCCCAATTTTATTGCTGCCTTGTCCCAAGCTCCCTCCCTCTCACCTGTGCGTGGCTCAATACTGGGAGAGATGCCTGGTGGACTGAGCAGAAAGCCTTGCTGTCTTCCCAGCTCTGAGCCTCCAAGGAGTGATAGTAACAGTGTTCTTCTGACCATATCCAGCCTTCTGGACAAGGTCGGCACTTTGCTCCTGTGGACACAGGGACAACATAATCAGGTTGGCTGCTGGGGCAAATCTGGAAGAATATGAGGGGAATTCTGGTCGAGAGTGATGGAGGGTGGGAGTGGGGCTGAAGGGATGGAGGATGGAGGGAGGAGGAGTTGGGAAGGGGATACTGAAAGGGTGGAGGAACAGGGAGAAGGAAAGTAGAAGGTGCTGAAGGAATGGAGAGGGAAACGTAAAGGAGATGCATTACCTACTCGAGAGGCCAGGGCCACGATGGTGACCACAGCCACGGCCAGCAACACTGCCAGGACGGCCAGAGCCCAGCGTAGGGATTTCATGTATGCTGGCAGGCCTAGAAGGTGGAGAGAAACATAGAATAGGCAAATACAGGGAGAAGATGGGCATAGCACGGCACCTGATCCTGGGTTATCCCATATTGATTACAGAGGGGGTAAAGGTCCCGTGACCCATGGAGGAGTCGGGGGAAGGCGGAGGAATCAACTGACAGCTATGTGAGTTTTTAAAAAAATTAACTTTGTTGTTGTTCAGTCGCTTCAGTTGTGTCCAACTCTTTGTGACCCCATTTGGGGTTTTCTTGGCAAAGATACTGGAGTGGTTTGCCATTCCCTTCTTCAGCTCATTTTTACAGATGAGGAAACCGAGGCAAACAGAGTGAAGTGATTTGATCTGGGTCACAGAGCTAGTAAGTATCTTAGGCCAGATTGAAACTCAGGAAGATGAGTCTTTGTGATTCCAGGTCATACATTTTATGTACTGAGCCACATGACTGCCCCAAATTTAATTTAGAATCTTTTTTTGAAGAAATAGAAAATGTACCATTCATCCACTTTTAAAATAAAAAATAGGGAATATAAAACTGACTACTTGGGAAATATAATGAATAACCAACTTTTATTGAATACTTACTGTATGCAATGACTATGGGGGATATTGGAAAGAACACTTACCAGATACACACACACACACACACACACACACACACACACACACACACACACA
>NW_020954648.1:9660273-9705528 GCF_900497805.2 Vombatus ursinus
CACACACACACACACACACACACACACACACACACACACACACACACCCCCCATACCCTTGGGTAAGGCACTTCCCCATCTGAGTCTTAGTTTAAGAAGAGGAAATTGAACTAGATGATCTCTATACACTTTTCCAGTTCAAATATCCCATAATCTATTTCTTTTTAGGCTTCTGATAAAAGAGTTTTAAAAAGTGCCTTCTGTTTCTGGCACTGTGCTAAGCACCGGAGATACAAAGAAAGGCAAAAAAATCCCCCAAAACCAGTCCCTGCCCTCAAGGAGCTCACAGTCTAATGGGGTGAGGGGAGGGAAGGAATACTACCTTCAAACAATTATCACAAGATATAGGTAAGATAAATTGGAGATAATCAATAAAAGGAAGACAATAGCTTTAAAGGGGATCCAAAAGGCTTGTGTGGAAAATAGGATTGTAGCTGGGACCAGACTGAAGGTAGGAAAACCCAGGAAGAAAGAGAGCATTCTAGCCTGGGCATTTAATGGTCAGTAAAAATGCAGAGTTGGGAGACAAATGTCTCTTGTAAGGAAGAGCAAGGAGGCCAAAACATCACAGCACTGGAAAGGCAGGAAGGGGCCATGTTATAAACGGCTTTGATTGACAATTACATAATTTTATATTTGATCCTAGAAATAATAATTGAGTACAGTAGCTGGCTATCATGGTCAGATCTGAGCTTTGTGGTTGTTCAGTTGTGATCAACTCTTTGTGACCCCATTTGAGGTTTTCTTGGCAGAGATGCTGGAGTGGTTTGCCATTTCCTTCTCCAGCTCATTTGACAGATGAGGCAAACAGGGTTAAGTGACTTGCCCAGGGTCATACAGTTAGTAAATGCCTGAGACGGGATTTGAATTCAGGTCTACCTGATTCCAGCTTTCTGTACTGCGCCACCAGCTGCTTCTGGCGGAGGCAGATGATAAAGTACAGTGTGAATCTTAAAGTGCCACATAAATTCCAGTTATTATAATAATCACTATTAGCCTAGAGACACCAGGCCTCCAGTCTGGTGATGATGACTTTATTCTCTGAGTCTTCAATTGCACTCCTCTTGACCTCAGGCAATATTTATAGAGGAATATGGGGGTGTGCTGGTAAATGTTTACCAACCAGGCTCTCTGGAAGAAAAAAATGTATGCATACACACTCTTATATTTAATCTGCATTACTAACACTTTCTTAAATCTGGGAAAGCAACAAAATGATAAATCTAGCCCAGATCTGCAGCATTTGCCAAATGCTGAGTTATAAATGCTCACACCGAAAAGTTAACAACGGATTACAATGGGTTGGGTTGGAGCTGGTGCCCAAACACCCAGGTACCCATTGTCCAGGCAGAAAGATCTACAAGTTGCTTCTGACCTCTACTAGCTAAAGCAAGTCACTAATCCTCTCACAAAGATTCATCTTCATGAGTTCAAATCTGGCCTCAAACACTTAGTAACTGTGAGACCCTGGGCAAGTCATTTAACCTCAGTTTCCTCATTTGTAAAATGAGCTGGAGAAAGCAATGGCAAACCACTCTAGTTTCTCTGCCAAGAAAACCCCAAATGGGGTCATGGAGTGTCTGAAATGACTGAACAACAACAATCTCTGAATGTTCCAGGCAGCTGTCTAATGCTATAACTTACAAAGATTGCTGATTTGTATTGGTGTAAAGAGTTTCCCCACAGAGTGCACTATACAGATGAAATCACAGAAGGAAGAGAAAAAAGGAATTGGCCTGGATGTGGGAGAAGGAGGAAGGACTAAGAAGGGAGAGATGTGGAGAGAATAGGGAGCAGACAAGGCCGTCTGGAGAGGGAAATAGGAGTTGGGGAGGAAAAGGAGAAGGGAGGGAGGGAGAGAGAACGGGGAAGGGATAAAAGAAACAGGCAGGAGAAATAGAAAAATGGAGACACACCTGAGGGAGAGGGAGAGATTCAGTGGGTTTTGTTGTGAGTGTGCTCCTGATATCAGTATTGAGTGGCTATAGTTGGGGAGCCACTTGGGGAATAATGGAGGGGGGAAGGAAGAGGGGAAGGGGAATGGGCCTGCACACGGTACATCATGTAACAAAAAAGGAACTCCAAAGAAAAGCCAGAATAAAGAATGCTGTCAAAGAAATGTGTGGTCCACAAAGACAGGCTTGTCACGTGGTGATAACAAGGAATAACCAACAGGACACCCAGAGACTCTAGATGTCAAGAGAAAATAAGGAAGGCCCCCAACATGGAGGTTCTGAGAAGCAGCTGCTTCTGTTTTGTATTTGGAGCTTCACTAATTTGTTTTCCTGTGGGATTCTAAAGGTTTTGTATGACTAGGAAGGAAGAGCTTAGCCTTGAAATTTTGCTTTTGAACCTTAACTATCAATTGATTGCCTAAGTCTGAAAGTCCCTTTGATATTCCAATCATTCTTTATTCTTTAGAGGTGCCCGTGGCCTCATTCCAAAGAGCCACACAATTAGAATTGAACACAACATTTACAGCATTTCTAAAAAGTGCTGAGTCTTCACTTTTCTTTTAGCTCAGTTGGGTCATTTTTTAAAAATTTGTTTTGTTTTGGTTTCCTTGGGGTCTAGTTAGGAGTCCCCTTCCCTTCTCCCCCAAATGATAGGAATGAATCCTTGAGGAATAAATAAATGGGTTAACTCATTTATAGCTAAATTTTGCTCTTGAGTAGATTTTCTGTCCTTGTATATATTTTTTCCTTACTAGGATACAGAAAAAACATTGCAGCACATTGGAAAGAGAACATTGAACTTGGGGATGGAAGGCTTGGATTTGATTCTGAAATGGACGGGCCGAGAGTAACCAGACACACGCCAAATTAGAAAATAGAGAGCATTTACTGGAGCCGGCCAGAGACTGTCCCCTGGATGCAATCCTAGGAGAAACAGTGCCAAGCAAGGGAAATAACAAAGCTTTATACCCAGCAGTTTACAATCATAGATACTAATCCTTTGATGTAGTGAAATTTACAATTGTGGATTAGCAATCCTTTGTTGTAGAAACTAAGGAGGTCAGGCTAGGTTTGTGACAACTCAGTCCACTTCACTCCCCCCTTTTCACGGACGAAAAGAGTCAGACGGGGGACTCATCAGAGTTCAGAGGAGCATAGGATTGACGCAGGACAAACAACTGGAGTGCTTGCACTCATTTCTGGACATAGCGGGTGATGCATTTTATGAAACAAAGGGCCACGAGTAACCCAAGGAGGAGAAGGGCCAGAGGGCCCACCACTCCGGAGAGTAGGGTGGTTAGCCAGGGGGACCAATTATACAGGGTCTGATACCAAGAAGACCCCGTTGCCCGTGCTCAGTCCCTCTCATCTAACCGCTGCCTAAGGGCTTTCAAGGACTCCTGAATAACTCCAGACCGATTGGCGTAGAAACAGCAGGTTTCTCCCAACGCCATGCATAAGCCTCCCTGTTTGAGGAACAGTAGGTCCAAGCCTCGGCGGTTCTGGAGAACCACCTCAGCCAAGGAGTCTAGAGAAGTTTCAAGGTGTGAGACTAGCTCTTCCAAGGAGCGTAGGTCCTTGTCTACCTGTGCACTCAAGGCACCGTAGTTGGCTTTTCCCTGTATCAGGGCTGAGGCCCCAACAGCAGCGGAGCCGGCCACTCTGAGTCCCACCAATATAGGAACCAAGATAGGTGCAGCCCTCCTGGAGCGAGTTAGGCCAAAATGCTCAGCTGCCCCTTGCTCTGAGTAGACATATACCTGAGGAAAGACACGCACCACTACACAGAGCTCGGTCGGGTTGAGGAAATGAATGCCCTGTATGCAGGTTGTGAGTCCTCTGGTACAAGCGAACCATACTCCAGGTGGGGCGGTTAACAGGAGGTCAGAGCTTTTGGATGTGGGGGAAATAAGAATGGCTGAAGTGCACGTAGCGTTGAACGGGGAGGACCGCAGCGGGTAGTCAGGCCCGAGCAAACACATCCGTTTGCCCTGGACATCGTCTAGGGTAAGTCTAGGCTTGTCTGGGTTACAGCGGGCAGGTATGGCAGAGGGTTGTTTGGACTTACTTAAAGACAACTTTCCCACAGAGGTGATGTTAAGTTCGACAGCAATTCCTACGAAATAGGGGGGGGCTGGATTCAGACACAGCCAACAGGAGGTGGTTATGTTTGGATCAGACAAATTTAGGAATGAGTGGACAGCAGAGAGTGTGTCAAAAATGGGGGAACCTAGGTTAGTGGGGGTCCCTGGATTTTTGGGAGCCTCTGGTACCAGGTCCCTAACAGATGGTGGGGCGAGAGTCAACATGGCTTGTGGGTTAAGGATGGGATTCGGACCTATTGGGAGTGTACGGGCGGGAACTGCGATTTTCTGAATGGTAAAGAGGACCCCATTATCCCACCCAGTCATGTATAACCTTAAACCCCAAGAATGCCCGAGATTCCAAGAGTCATCAGTGTCCTGCTTGACTGTTAGGATCATAGGGTTACATTTCCCAGGCCAGCAGGAGGCGGGGAGGGGGCTTTGTCTCTCCAGGGTGATTAGGGGGTCCCGGCCGCCCCTAGGAATCCACCCGGCCACAGTCTCACAACCCCATTCTGCACAATGAAAGTGACTACTACCCTGACAGGAAGGATTCCCCGTGGCCAGACAAGCATAGAATTCAATACTTCTGATCCTCACTTCCCCTGCCCCGGGTGTGGTTTGAGTGGTGGGAATGGGAAGAGTGGGGCAGTATCCCCTTCCCCCAGTGATAGGGTCCCGTATAGCCCGGTTTTGATTCCATCCTGATCCCAAGAGGGTACAGAGGTCAAACCGGGGCCTTCTTGATGTGTGACCGATGTATCCATGCCTTGCGGCCGGCAACCTTGACGGCAGAGGGGTTGCAGAGGATAATTTGATACGGGCCCGTCCACCGTGGTTCCAGGGCTGGTCCAGCTGGAAGCTTGCGAGTGAGGACCCAGTCTCCCGGTGACAGGACGTCCGATGAAGTTGCAGGGGCTGGTTCTTTCCCCGCAGCTTTCAGGACCGAGCGCACAGCGTTCTGGACCTCACGCAAAGCCTGGAAGGACGCGATCAGTGTTGGGGTCCCAGTCGGGCCGGTTCTCAGGGAAGATGTGGTTGCGGCGCCCCGGGTCAGTAGAGGGATGTCCATCTGGGTCCAGAACTCCCTTCCTGGCTTCTAAAAGAATCCTGTCACGCTCCTCGGTTGTGAAAAGAACCTGGAGGAGTTGCTGGCAGTCATCCCAAGTGGGCTGATGAGTATAAAAGACAGTCTCTAGGAGGGAGATTAGGCTCTGGGGCTTATCAGAGAAGGATGGGTTTTGCTGTTTCCAATTGTACAAATCACTGGTGGAGAAGGGAACATATACCATGAACGGTCTCCCTGATTCTCTGGGAGGGGAAGGAACTTGCCGCAGGGGAAACGCTGACACAGTGGAATCAGGGGTCAAACCAGAATTAGAAGGGCCATAAGGAGCACCTGCTCGAGTATGGGGTGGACTTATCAGAGGAGGGGCTGAGGGGCTCAGAGACCCTGAGGTTGGGTACGGGGGTGGATCTGAAACCTGGGACTGGGAGTACTCGGCTGGATCTAGGGGGTCAGAATCAGGGGGTGGTAAGACAGGAGAAAGCTGTGTGACGACCTTAGGACTTTCGGGAGGCTTGCGGCTAAAGGTCGTCTTTGATTCCGTTCCTGGTCTTAGTTTTGAAAGAGCCTGGACCTGTAGTGGTCCCGAAGGGGGTTTGAAATCAATCCAGGCGGTGATATAGGGGACCTGATCGGGGTGGCCAGGTATACCATAGACAATTCTCCTTACCCGGCCGGCCACCGAGACGTCAAACGTACCCTCCGGGGGCCAGCCTACCTCGAAGGTGGGCCATTCCTGTTGGCAAAAGAGAGCTAGTTTCTTCTTAGTAACCTGAAACCCATAACCTTCTGCTATACGCCGATATTGCTTGAAGTTCCGTAAGACAATAAAGAGAGGGGAGCCTGGCTTAGGGCTCGAGGGTCCCTGTCCCATGGTGGATTAAGGACTGAGAAAGAAAAGAGTAACAAATAGACGTGCTCACGTAGGCAAGGACCAAACACGGACACAGGGAAGACACAGTCAAGACAGGGTAGAGGGGAATCAAACTGCCTCAATTCCGAACAACCTGGACAATGAGACAGGAATTTACACCCCCCCTCACAGAACAAATAGTAGATAGACGTACACACACACAGTCGACACAAAAACTGGAAAAAGACACAGTCAAAACCCTGGATGCTCCTGACACAGTAGCGGGGAATGAACCCGTCTCAGTTCCGAACAACCTGGAGAATGAGGCAGGAAGTCTTCCCCCCCCAACCCCGCCACGGAGCGCACAGTGGACACACACACACACACACACAGTGACATCGGCGCCGGACAGACACAATCAGACAGGCAGGACTCTCACATGGCGTCCCGTGGAGGTCAGTAAGGGCGTTGCAGCTGTGTCCAGCCTGGCCACTTACTTCAGAAGAGTACTCACCAGAACAGACAGATTACAGATTGCTCTATGCCCAATTGAGGATTTGTGGTCCGGGCAGCCTGGTGCGCACGGGCTATCTCAGCGTTCGGGGCCAGGGAACGTCTTCCTGGTGGCCACCCCCTGGACGGTGAGAAGCCTGGCCTTCCAGAGATGCCCGTGTCTGGTGCCCAGAGGGCTATCTCGGTGGGACCTCCAAATGAAATGGACTGGCCGAGAGTAACCAGACACACGCCAAATTAGAAAATAGAGAGCATTTACTGGAGCCGGCCGGAGACTGTCCCCTGGATGCAATCCTAGGAGAAACAGTGCCAAGCAAGGGAAATAACAAAGCTTTATACCCAGCAGTTTATAATGGTAGATACTAATCCTTTGATGTAGTGAAATTTACAATTGTGGATTAGCAATCCTTTGAGGTAGGGGAAGTTACAATCATGATTAGCAATCCTTTGAGGTAGGGGAAGTTACAATCGTGATTAGCAATCCTTTGTTGTAGAAACTAAGGAGGTCAGGCTAGGGTGGGGGATTGTTTTTGTGACAACTCAGTCCACTTCAGATTCCTCCCTCTTACTTATGTGACCTTGGGCAAGTCATGGACTCATAGAAATTGCAAAGTAGTAATGAATGAATGAAAAAGCATTTATTAATCATTTGTTGTGTGCAAAGAAGGTACTGTGTGATAAGCACTGGGGATATACATAGGAAAGTGAGACAGTCTCAGCTTTTAAGGAGTTTTAATGGAGGAGACAACATATATAGAAGGTTTCAGTTCCAAGTCAGATGGAAAGATCCTATAGTCCGTAGAGTGCAGCAGCAAAGTTGGGGGAGGGGAGCAGGGAGAAGAAATGATGGGGTATGGGCCCATGCCGAGACCTTTGCCCCTCACCCCAAAAAGAATCTGGGTCCCATTTGTCTATGGCCCCAGAAAACCCTTAAACTATCTTTGATCAAAGTCTCTCTTATTCCTGTCAACTGGCCTTATTGCCTAGGCCCTATCTCCCTTTGATACCCTAATGAAGCCTAGTCTTAATCCAGACCTCATTCAAACTCTTCCTGCCCTATCTCCCAGCTCTTTGTTACCCTGTTGAGGCCTAACCCTCTGTTGTTAATTCCCAGATGACTCCATTCAGCCTCCCAGTCCCTCCTCCAGTCACCCCAAATTACTTGGCTATATATAAGATCCATCCTGGCCTCCATTTAAACACAGAGACTTTCTCATGCCCGCTCATCCTTACGAGTGTCACTAATATTCAGAGTCCGTAAGAGTCTGGCCTGTATGGTTCATTTCTAATAAACTTTGTCTTTGGCTGAAAGAAGACTTGGGTTGAAGACCCGGGTATTGCGATTTCGGGGTCCCACCACTCCTAGCATCTACACCTCAACAGAAAGGGAATATAGGGCCTACTATGTGCCAGGCACTGTGCTAAGAGCTTCACAAATATTATCTCAGTCGATCTTCACAACAACCTGCTGTAATTATTTTTTAATTATTATTAAATTAAATTATTATTAAATGCTGTAATTATTCCTATTTTACAGATGAGGAAACTGAGGCAAACAGAGGCTAAATGACTGGCCCAAGGTCACACAGCTAGTAAGTGAGGCCATATTTGAACTCAGGTCTTTTTGACTCCAGGCCCAGATCTCTTATCTACTGCACCACCCAGCTGCTGAGGATAATGGATCTTCACAGGGATTGCCCCCCTGGCATGAACGCTGTGGGAGCTAGATTGGAGGCCAAGCCATCTGTCTGGGGGGAAGGGGGATGCTGCCACTTCCCGGGACTGGGGGGGCCAGAGTCTTAAGCTGTCTACATCAAGGTCTGAGGGGAGGTGATTGCCTTGCCTGGCACCTGCTTTCTCATACCTGAAAAATCCCTTCTACAATATACCAACAAGAGGATTATCAACCAGCCTTTGCTTGAAGCCCTCCAATGAAGGGAAACTTATTCCCTCTTGAGGCAACCTGTTCCACTTTTGTGTTGTTTGCAAATTTACTTCTCAACTTTGACCCACTGCTTCTAATCTACCTTCTGAGGCCAATCAAAACAAACCTAATTTCTTTTCCACATGGTGATCTTTCAAATACTTTAAAGATAGCTACCATATTCCTCCTAAGTCTGTTTCTCTAGGCCAAACATCACCAGACCCTTCCAAGTGAGATACTCTGCGGCATGAATTTGATTCTTCAAAATCCTGGTTGCTCTCCTGTGGACACTCCCCGGCTTATCGGTCCTCCCTAAAATGTAGCACCTACAACTGAACATAAAGCCCAGAGGGACTATCAGGAAGCCGTGTCTCTTACAATCACACTAGCTTTCCTCCTTGCCAGACAATACTACCAACTCATGTCCAACATCCAATCTACCGAAGCCCCCAGACCTCTTTCGTTTGAACTGTGCCCTCACCAAGCCTCCTACTTGGGAGGCTGATTGTCTGAATCCAAGGATAAGACTTTCATTTACCACTAATGAATTTCATCCTGTTTACTTAGGTTCAATGGTGCATGAAGATCAAAAATCAAGATCTTTTTGGATTCTGACTCTGTCATTCAGTGTTAGTTATAGTTCCTAGCCTGGTGTCATCTGAGTATTTGTTAAGAATGCCAACCTTCTTCTAAGTCATTGATAAAAGTGTTAAACCCTATGGGACCAACCAGGTCCCTGAGGCCCTCACCAAAGACCTCTTTCAAGCTCATATCTAATCATTCATGAGTATTCTTTGAGTTCCCTCATTCAACACCTTCTGAATCCACTCAACTTCCTATTTAAAGTAAAAATAAAACTTTAAAAAAAATTTCCCAGCTATTTATTATTTCCCCCTCCCTCTGCTCACCTGGTTGAGTTGAATAAAAAAAAAATGAAAAATAAAACTCTCATAGAAAATATGCATAGTCCAGCAAGACAGATTCCCACCTTGTCCATATCTAAAAACATACCATTTTCTAGCCTTTATTTGTACATTTTTTCCATAAGAATATCGTGAGAAATTTTTATCAAATGCTTTGCTGAAATCTAGGTAAACTTTATAGCGCTCTCTGTCATTCTGCCATGACTTGCTCTTGACAGACCCAGGCTTCTTGATCACAGCTCCCTTTTATAGATGCTCATTAATTATCCCTTTATTAGTGGGTTTTGTTTTGTTTTGTTTAGACCTTGGATTTCATCCTTCTACCAATGAAGATCAACAACTCATCTCTAATTTGCAATCTTAAAGTTGCTAGGCCACTAAGTCAATAAAGGACTTACTCCTGGTCACACAGCTAGGATGCGTCCAAGGCAGGCTTGACCCAGGGCTTCTCCCTAATCCAAGGCTGGTCCTCTACTCACTAGCACAGGATGCTTATCTCTAATAAGAAGGGCTAGAATTTTGCTAGGAATCAAACTCACTGGCTTTGGTTTTTCAGGTTTTTCTTCCCTTTTTTTTGACTAAAATTTTTTTTAAATGTGTACATCTGTAAACATCTTTTAAACAAATTTAAATTAGTTCTTGAGTTCCCTTTCCATCCTCAAGAGTTTATTTAGAAAGCTTCCCTTTAGTAAGTAGAACTAGGAGAATAATCTACACAGTAACAGCAATATTGTAGGATGATCACACGTGAAAGACTTAGCTATTCTGATCAATACAATGATCCAAGATTATTCCAGAGGACTTAGGATAAAAAATGCTATCTCCAGAGAAAAAAACTGATGGAGTCTGAATGCAGATTGAAGCACATTTTTTTCATTTCATTTTTCTTGCTTTTTTTTGCAGCGTGGCTAATATGGAAATCTATTTTTTGTATGATTTCACATGTAGAATTGATACCGTATTTTTTACCTTCTTAATGGGTGGGAGGAGGAGTAGAAGGGGAGGAGAGACTTTGTAACTAAAAATTTTTAAAAAATGAATGTTAAAAATAAATAAGTAACAATGAAAAAAAAACCCTTTTCCTTTTTCCCCTTCATTGGAGTTATTTCTTTGTGTCTTTAGAGTTTTACTCTTGAGAATTTACCATCCCTCTTAGGTATACTTCCACCAGTCAAATTCTAGTCCATGGATTGCTTCCTCCCTATCCTTTGAACACTTTGAAAATTGTTCTCCTGAAATCATTTCCCCTTGCTAGGCTTCAGTTTTCCTCCTCTATAAAATAGGGGAGTTGAACTAGAATGCTTCTGAATTCTCTTCTAGATTAAAGGCCAAAATTTATAAACAAGTCTCTTGGCTCCTATGTTTTCTCTGGCTTTCTCCCATGCCTGGAATGCTATTCCTCCTCAACTACATCTACTGATTTGCCTGGCTTCCTTTAAGCCCCAACTGTAAATCTCATCTTTTAGAGGAAACCTTTCTCAACCCCTCTTAATTCTTGTGCCTTCTCTTAGTTAATTATTCCCTATTTATCCTGTGTGTGTATCATTTGTATATATTTGTTTTCTTGTGGTCTCCAGTATTTGAGGGGACTGCCTTTTGGCTCTTTTTGTATGCCTAGAATTTATCACAATGCTTGGCATATAGTAGGGGATTAATAGATGTATATTTATTGATTGGAGAAATGTTTTTGCGACTTCAGGCTTGTCAAGCTAAAATTACTCTCTAGCTATATGACAACTCCCTGCGGGATTATTTTCAAGTCATTACCATAGCTCTCCCTGGTCTGCCCCCCAGCCAAACTATACAGTTTATAGAATTCTTAGGCAAAAGAAACAATAATGATAAGCAGCTCTTATAGTCACCTTGGAAGGTCTCTGAAATGTTAATTCACATCTATTTTTAGTTTTACATAACCATTAGCCTGGAATGCATCATCTATTCAAGGTAACTGAATATTTTTGAATGTAATTGCTTTTCTAAAAGCAAAGTATGAAATCAAAGAAAAAAACATCCCTTGTAGACCTCTGTAATTTCATTTCAAGGGATACCAGAAGTACAGAATACCAATTTCCTTATGCCCCAAAGCACCTCCTGGTCAGTGTGATGGTTGTGGAAATAAAATGGAATATTTGCCAGACTCGGGGGTAGCAAAGGTCTAACTTGCTCACTAATATTGCCCTTATGGTAGAGAAAATCCCAATAGCAAAATACATTTGGAAGAACAAAAGGTCAAGAATATCAAGGGAATCAATGAAAAAAAATGTGAAGGAAGTTGGCCTAGCAGTACCACATGTCAGCTGTAGAAGCAGTCATGATCTCAGACAAAGCAAAAGCAAAAAGGTACCACAGATAATGAAGAAATATCAATACTAAATATATATGTACCAATAGTATAACATCCAAATTCTTAAAGGAAAAATTAAACGAGTGAAATGAGAAGAAAATAGACAGTAAAACCATGCTAGTGGGCCCTCAACTTTCCCCTCTGAGAGCTAGATAAATCTAACCAAAAAAATAAACAAGAAAAAAATTATGAAGATGAATAGAATTTTAGAAAAATTACATATGATAGATCTCAGGAGAAAATTGAATGGGAATATACCTTTTTCTCAGTGGTACATGGCACCTACACAAAAATTGACCATGTATTAGGACACAAAAACCTCACAACCAAATGCAGAAAAGAAGAAATATTAAATCTATAAAACTGAAAATATTATGGAAGTGAATGCTGAAAACTAAAAATAAATATTTTTTTTAAAAAAATGCTCTAAATCACTATTGATAAGAGAAATGCAATTAAAACAACTCTGATACTACCTCATACCTATCAGATTGGCTAATATGACAGAAAAGGGAAATGATAAATATTGGAAGGGATGTGGAAAAATTAGGACACTAATGCACTGTTGGTGGAGTTGTGAACCCATCTAACCATTCTGGAGAGCAATTTGGAACTAAGCTCAAAGGGCTATAACACTGTACATACCCCTTGACCCAGCAATACCATTACTAGGTCTGTACCCAAAAAGATCAAAGAAAAAGGAAAAATTATTATATGTGGATATATACAAAAATATTTATAGCAACTCTTTTTGTGGTGGCAAAGAATTGGAAATCGAGGGGATGTCCAATAATTGGGAAATGACTGAGCAAGTTGTGGTATATTATTGTGATGAAATACTATTGTGCTATAAAAAATGATAAGCAAGAGGGTTTCAGAAAAATCTGGAAAGATTTATATGAATTGATACAAAGTGAAGTGAGCAGAACCAGGACAACATGGTACACTGTAACAGCAATATTGTATGATCAACTATAAATGACTTAGCTGTTCTTAGCAATACAATAATCCAAGACAGTTCTGAAGGACTTACGAAGAAAAATTCTATCCACCTCCAAAGAAAGAACCAATGGAGTCTGAATGTAGATTGAAGCATATATTATAAACTTTATTTTTTGAGGGGGGGTAGGATGGTCTGTTTTCTTTTGCAACATGGCTAATATGAAAATATGGCTTACATGATTGCACTTATATAATCTATATCAAATTTCTTACCTTCTCATGGAAGGAGGGAGAGCATTTAGGACCCAACATTTTTAAAAAATGAAAGTTAAAATTGTTTTCAAATGTAATTGGGAAAAACATAATTTTTTTTTAAATTTAAAAGTTAATTTAATGCAACTGAAAGACTAATCATGATTTATGGTCTTTGAAAGCCTTTATGTACACTAGTACACTAAGAACTAGACAGTGAACCTGGAAGAACTCAGGTAGTAGAAGCCTTCTTCCATTAGTACGTTCTTTTTTTTTAAAAATTTTTATCAAAACTCTTGCTTTTATTACCCAAGTACACAAAAAAATTGTGATCTCATTGGTCTGGATATTCCCTTCAGTGATACAGATGGTGTTTTATTAATATTTTTAAATTTCAGAATTAGAAGGGACCTCAGAGGTCATCCAGTTCAACCCTTATCTAGGGCACATCTACAAATCCACATGAAAATATCCAGTAATGTATAACTTGTTCCTCAGGCAGTCCATTCCATTCCTAATGGGCCACATCTTGGGCCATGCCTAATGATTAGAAAAGTTGTCCATATGTTGATCAGAAATATGTCTCCCTATCCCATTAGCACATTCTTAATACTACTAGCTAATTACCAGGGCAGTGAGGAGGATGAGGTAGGAGAGAAGCCAGCCTAACAACTAACTAGCCCTTGGTGGGTAAGAGGGTAGGTGGGTAGGTTGTTGCTGAATGGGGGCAACAACCACAAATGGAGGAGATCAAAGATGACATCCCAGTGGGGCCTCAATGTTTTGATTAGGCAGGAGCTCTATGAGCCTTTAAGGCTAGATCGTCATTCATTGTTCAGAGGGGATAAGGCAGGTTAATGGGATGAGACAACATACAGGTGCTGACTCATTCATTTATTTTGGCTGAATTCCAATGAGAGGTAGCATGGCATAGTGGAAAATGCTGGACTTGAAGCCTGAGGGCCACCTGAGTATGAATCCTCCATGGGTCATTTTACTGCTATGCAATGGTGTCAGTTGATGAAATTCTATGGCCTTTGGTTTTTCATTTGTAAAACAAGGAAGCTGAACTAGACTTGTTGGGACTCTTAATCTGGGGTCCTGGACCTGGTTTTTAAAGATACTTTGGTAACTAACTGTGTTTCAATATAATTGGTTTCCTTTGCAATCCTCTGTTTTATTTTATGCATTTAAAAATATTATTCTAACTTAGATACAATGATCCAAGACAATTCTGTAGGAGTTATGATAAAAGGTGCTGTCCATTTCCAGAGAAAGAACTGGTAGAGTCTGAATTCAGATCAAAGATACTTTTTCTTTATTTTATTTTGGTGGGGGGTGGGGCAGGGAGCTGTGTTTTCTTTCACATTATGACTTACGTGAAAATGTATTTTGCATGACTGCACATGTATAACATGTCAAATTGCTTGCCTTATTAATAAGGGGAGGGAGAGGGGAGGAAGAGAATTTGGAATTCAAAATTTGGAGAGAAAAAAATGTTCAAATTGTTTTTACTTGTAATTGGGAAAAAATAAAATATTAAATAAGATTTTAAAAAGATAAAAATATTACTCTGAGAAGGGGGCTATAGGCTTTACTAGACTGCTAGAGGGGTCCAGGACACAAAAAAGGTAAAGAACCCTTGGACTAGAGAGCTTAGAAGGTCACTTCTAGCTCTAAAATTCAGTGATTCTATCATCCTTAAAGAGCCACATGTAGGGGGTTCTTGCGCCTCTACTGTCTCAAGTTCTAGCCTCTTTTCTTTCTTTCCTTTCACTGTTAAGTTTCTCAAAGTGTGAGCTACACTCACTACTTGCTTCCTCATTTCTCATTCATTCCACCTTGAAACCCTGTAGCCTCCTGTTCTATGAACTTACTGAAATTATTGTCTTGATTATAGTCAGAGAAACTCTTCCAGCCAAATTCAATTAATTGCCTTTTTCTCCTTCCAGTTGTTCTTCACCCTGCTGACTACTCTCATTAACCTCACTGTCATGTTGTAACTTTTGGGTCCCTTAGCTTTCACTTCCTCTGCAAAGCCTTTCTTCCTTGTGCCACTCCCTAAATATGGGACCCTTGTTGTCTACTTTGAAACTGAGCTGGACCTTGAAAAGTGGATAGAATTGGCTGGGGAAGGAACAAAATTAGAAGGTTGGAGATAGAAATTTGGGAGTCATCAGCTTAGACGCTGTAATAGGAGCTAGGAGAATGAATGAGCTTCTTCACATGGCCTTCCTTGACTACTCCAGGATACAGTTCTTCCCTGCCTCTGAATTCCTATAGCACTTACCCTCTCCATGCATGTGGCCTTCTGTGTGTGTGTGTGTGTGTGGGTGGGTGGGTGGGTGGGTGGGTGTGTCTCCCTCCCTTTCTCTGTGTCTTTGTCTTTCTCTCTCTGTGCCCTTGTGTGTCTCTGTCTCTCATTTTGACACTCAACACAAGTCCCTTAGCACTAATACTTAATGGTTCCCAAGTACATTTCTGGCCTCCCACTATTAGATTGTAAGTTTCTTGAGGGCAGGTAACAACTTTCTTTTGGCTTCTTCTCGGAGCCTAGCAAACTGCTGTGTATGTAATAAATGATTAGTCAATAAAACAAGTATTTCCCTTCCAGGAAATAGCCTACGACTAAGGATCTTATAGATTCAATTTCACTATGTCTAAATACAGTGGACCCTGGTCCTGCTGAAAACTACCCAGCCTTCATCCCCTGTACTCCTCAGTTTAGGTCTTTACCTGAATATCCTTATTTCAGAAACTCCTATTAATTCTCTGCTCACTCTACCACATTCCTAGTTCTCCAATCAATAAACCAAAATCATTTATTAAATACCTATCATGTGCTAGGCACTATGTTAAGCACTGAGGATACAAGACGAAAGTTAAACAATACCTGGCAGAAAGCTAAAAGAGCTTACATTTGATGGGGGGAGAGGAGAGGGAAATATAGGTATGCACACATAGGTATATTCAAAATACATGCATGATAATTTGTTGTGGAGCAGCTAGGTGTCGAAGTGGATAGAGTGCTGGGCCTAGAGTCAGGAAGGCTCATCTTCCTAAGTTCAAAATAAGATCTCACTTACTAGTTGAGTGTGTGACCCTGTGCAAGTCACTTAACCCTGTTTGCCTCAGTTTCCTCATCTGTAAAATAGCTGGAGAAGGAAATGACAAACCCACTCTAGTATCTCTTCTAAGAAAACCCCAAATGGGGTCACAAAGAGTCAAACACTACTGAAAAAGACTGAACAGTTTGATGTGGGGAAGCATGAACAGCTCAGGGGAATCAGGAAATGTCTCCTGTAGTAGACTGAGGGGAGCTTTGATGAAAAGTAGGGATTCTGAGAATCAGAGGTGAGGAGGCAGTACATCCCAGACTTGGGGGATAGCCAGTGCAAAGTTATGGAAAGAGGCAAGATAGGAGTGTTGTGCATGAGGGCCAGTTTGGCTGAACTGTAGACTATGAGAAGAAGACTGATAAAAATGGGAAAAGTAGATTGCAGCCAGGTTGTAAAGGACTTTAAAAGCCAAGCAGAGGAGCTTATAGACAATTCGGAATCACTGGAATTTATTGAGCAAGGAAGTGATGTGGTGAAATCTGCACTTTAGGAAAGTCTCTTTAGCAGCTGTATGAAAGATGGATTGGAGAGGGGAGAGAGGACAATTAGGAGACTATTGCACAAAGTACAAATAAGATGTGAGCTCAAGAAACTCCCCCAGTGGTCTCTTCCCTTTCAGGAACTTTCTCTTTGAAGGGGAGCAGGGAGAAAAGGAGGATCATCTTAATTGCAGCCTATTCTAACATACAGCAATGCCTAAAGAAAGGTTCAAGCAGTGAACTGAGAGACAAGGGCATGGGCATTGGGGCACTGTGGGATTTTATCATGGAATTATGTGATCTTGAATGTAACTCAGCTGTTCTATACCTTGGTACCTCTCTTGAAAAAAAAAATCTAGATCACTGGAGAGAAGTCTTGATTTGAAAACTTTCACCTACGCAGATGGAGAACTTAATTCGAACTTCTTCCTTTTTTTTTTTTTGGAGGCAATTGGGGTTAAGTGACTTGCTCAGGGTCACACAGCTAGTAAGTGTCAAGTGTTTGGTCTCAACTCACCTTTCTTTTCTTTTTTTTTGGTGAGGCAATCGGGGTTAAGTGACTTGCCCAAGGTCACACAGCTAGTACTTGTCAAGTGTTTGGTCTGAGGCCGGATTTTAACTCAGGTCCTCCTGACTTCAGGGGCAGTGCTCCATCCACTGCGCCACCCAGCTGCCCCCTCAACTCACCCTTCTTAAAGAGTTGCCTTGGCACATATCCTAAAAGGTTAAATGATTTTACCTACACAGCTAGTATGAGTTAGAGAAAAGTCTTGGACCTAGGTCTTTCCTTCTTTAAAGCCACTGATCCATGCACACAGGGTACCTGTTCTCTCTCATTATGACAGAAATACATATTCTTGGGGACACCACGAGGGAGCTTTAGATGCCCAGCAAAGTTGGATCAACAATTCTACATTCATTCATTTAACAAAAGTTTTTAAATGGCTGTTTGCTATACAAAATACTGTGCCAAGGAGGTTTGGAGAGATAACAAAGACAGTGCAGGGACAGACTCAATCTTATCTCTCTCCTTTCAGGATGGGTTCCTCCAATTCCTCATCTCTCCTGCTGAGACCTCAAGGTCTGAACATCTTGCCCCAATCTCCACAATCCTGGGTCTAGTCTGATTTCCAGCATTCCCATTTACTACTCACTCCCCTTCTCCTCCCCAAGTCTCCCACAAATTATTCGAAAAGGAACACTGTGGGGTAGAGAGTTCATTTAGCAAAAAGTATTTGAGTATGTGAAAGAAATAAGCCCAAAGAGAAATCAGATTTCGAACAGGGTATCATGGGTCAATAAATTCAGCCCTGGACTGGGAGCCCAGTGTCCAGGTACTGGTTAGGACCCTGGCTTATGAGCAAGCCTTGGTGCAAGTAAAACAGAGGTGAGCGTTCCCTCCCTGCCCCTCAGCAGATATGCGTTGGGAAAGATGCCCTGAAAAAGTCTAATTGAAATCCACAATTACAGTTTTATTTTTATTTAGATCTTCGAAGAGTCAGGCATATAATAAGATGTGCTTATGGAATTAATTTATAACAAAATACCAGTGTTTATAATAACAGAAAACGTCACATGGCTGAGGTAGGGAGTTGAAAGGAAGGATGCAGGGGCTGGCATTCAGGGAGGAAGCATTCTCCAGCATTTCCAGAGTTAATTCCCCTGCATAACAGGCCAGCTGGGTCCAGTGGCGGGCACAGACTGGATTTCCCTCTCTCTGGATTCCTCCCTCGTCCCCCTTTTCCCACACAGGGAAAGGCAGGCTTGTCCTGATGGGACATTGGGGCTTTCCCTCTCCATCCCAGCCAGGAAATGCGGGCAAACTAGGGCTCCCGGGCGGGGGGACCTCAGCAGGATTCGGTCTCTTACCTATGCGTGTGATCGCTTGGTGCAGTTTGTCTCCGTCAGCCCCGCACCCGGGCAGCAGCTTCTCCCACTCCTTGTCCTCCAGCCCCAGCTGCCGGCACCTACATCGGGGAAGCCCCGACGGAGATTCTCCGGACCGCACTGGTCCCGGGCTGGCCCGTCCCTCCTGCTCCCGGTACCGATCGGCCCAGCCGGCAAGGGGGTGCGGACTTCCCCCCCACGTGCTCCCAGGGGAAGGAGTCCGGGGCACCCCAGAGCGGGAGAAGGAGGAGTGGCGCGAGAAGGCGGGGGAGTCTGGCACGGGCACCGAGAAGAAGCGGGTGGTGGGCACGGGAGAGGGAGTGAGCCCCGAAACCGCTGCGCCCACGGGCTTCACTCGCACATCCACCTGCAGCTCCACGGGCGCCCAGGCCCCCGACCCCGCCTCGCCCGGCTCCCGCACGGCGCCCGGGGTGGACGTCTCGCCCTCCCGAGATTGCGCTTCTGCCGGGGCCGGGACGGGTACCAGAGCCAGGGTGCCCTCCCGATCCCCGCGGCCCTGGAGCTGCTCAGAGCTCGCAGATCCCCGACAGCGGAAAGAGCCGTACCCCAAGCTCGGCTGTGGCACCCGGAGGAAGGTGGGGCGCAGGGAGACCGTCTTCTCGCCCGGGGGATCCCGGGTCCGAGCCGGGCTTTCCGAAGCCGGCTGCTCTTTGGGCCCCTGGGGATTCCCAACAGGCTTCTCCAGGGGCTCCGGGGGCTCCGGTCGCTCCGGAGGTGGCTGCTGTTCCCCGGCGACCTGCTGCTCCCGGGAGCCCAGCTTCTCCGGCTCCTGGGCCTGATTCTGGATCGATTCCATCGGGAAGTGGGACCCAGCCATTTCCTCCCCTAGGGCCTCCTGGTTCCAAACCATATCCTGAACTACTGGCTTTCGGCAGGCAGAGAGGAGGGAGACCTCCTCACCTGCACGCAGGTAGAACTCAGCTCCGCCTTGAGGGCAGTTCTGATTGGATGAATGTAGGAGAGCGTCGTTGCTCACGTCGTTGGCTCTCACTCTGCCGCCCCCGATGCCGTGCTGCGATTTGCTGTGGCTATGTTCCAGCGGTTACACCCCCAGTCACAACCTCCCAGATCCCTCAACACCCAGACCTCAGGGCTGGAATGAGGTGGGGCGGATACTTGACTGCAGCTAACAAGTGTGGGCTAGCAGCTTTGGGAGACTCAGGCCATGCTAGGACCTTAAAGGTTGGTGTGTGGGTAGGAAAACCACGAACTTGGAGCTCCGAAAACACTGTTAGAGCTGGGAAACCCAGAGTTACAGTTTAGCCCTTTGGCCATCTAAAACGTGTCCTTACGAGACTAGCAATTTAAAAGTTAATGTACATTTGGAGGGAACTTTAAAGGTGAGATAAGCCTCCTCATTAGGTGAAGGGTGACAGAGAGCCTAGGGAAATCAGGTAATAGACCCAAAGAAAATAAAGGAGCAGGCTTAATAAAAGAGTTAATGTGTGTTATAATGTCTGAGCAGCAGCCATTTTTCATCCCTTTGGTTTTTCCTGTGTAGATTGCTAGCATGTTAGTTTTCAGAACGCCCTGTAGAACGCACTGGGATACAATTTAATAGAAAGAAAAGAGCAGACTGACTTGCATTTGGGAAATTGCAATGTCCTTTGAAGTTTTTCCACTGCTCAAACACAAAGATGCATCTTTATAATTGCGGGCCAGAGGGTATGAGAAGAGCAGATGACCTGCAGAATTACTCCCCTAAGATCACTTGCTCTTGGGGATGGTGCAGATACCAAGTCACAGACTGTTGGAGATACTTTACATTCCCCTAAATCCAGAAGATGCACAAAACTCCATCATTATCATAGTCATTCCCCCTTAAAACCAATAGTCCTTAAAGAGAACTAATTCCCACCAGAGTACCTTTTCTCTAACAACTGGGCATCCGTGGTTACTCAAACAATGCCATATCAACAAGTTTCACAATAGCAATTCAACAATAAACAACAAAATTATAATACTTTGACATGCAATAGTATAATATTTATTTTTAAATTAATTGATCTGGCCTGCAAAAATCGTAACAAAACCTTGCTGTCTAAAAATAGCCTAGAAAATAACATAAAAGGGAAAAATCAGTGAACTTCTTCAACACTAGAGCATTATCTCTTCAGAAGAGAGTACCAGACAAGCGCTCATATATAGCTCACATATTGGTCCTAAGTTACTCCCCCCGGTTCAAGTTATCCTTAATATCTATTAAAAACTATTGGGGGCCATCTCTAGTGGTTCTGATCTATATCTGCCACTGGACCCAAATGGCTCTGGAGGAGAGAGTGAGAGGCTGGTGACTTTGCACCTCCCTCTCTCACTTAAATCCAATTCACTTGCAAATGATGTCATGGTCCTCTTTGAGAAAGAAGGACAAACAATGAATAACTGATGCCTAAAAACCATGCTTTCCACCAATGTTTCTCTTTTACTAGATGAGAGGACACACTAATTAAATAAAGAAACATTTAATTGGAACAGAATAGCATGACAAATAACAAGGAAAATTCGTTCGTACACATACAGATTCCCAGGCCAATAGTGGACTACCTGTGTAGCCAAGAGACATATATAGAAGAGGGAACTATTATAGTAACTCATAGGCAACTCATGTTCCTAAAGTTATATCACAGCTGAAAACTTCTCTTCCTCTAAAGCTGTCACTTGTTACTTCCGTTTTCTCTGTTGAGTTACAGGCTGCTGGTATCATCTTCTGGGCTTTCTTTTCCTCTTTTCTGCCATCTTCTGGTTCTCTGCTGAATTTTATCTGCTATGCTGTCCCTTCTCTGAAAGGGAATTGGTCGGAGCTCTTTTGTGAGACAGCTCATACATAGCCCAGGGCTATTTCAGCATTTTTGTGAGTCACATCCAAATCCACAGCCAACTAGCCAGCCACCAAACAAAAGCATGTAAGTCAAATCTGTATTTCAAAATTCTTTGCTTCCTACTCAGTAACCATTGCTACAGGTCTGCCTCATATTTGGGTTGGGTTGGAAAAGTATCTTTCAGCTCTCATCTTGCTCCTGGTAGCTAGCATTACTTTGCAGCTTCTTCCATGTCCATACCAGAAGTTAGATTATGAATCAGTAAATCCCTTAATTAGCACTAAGTTAAAGCAAAAGGAACTACATATTCTTACGTTCAGTAAAATAACCAAATTTTTGAATGCTACAATCTCCTTCCATCTATTCTGCATGTACCTAATTATTTACATGTTACCATTAGACTGTGAGCTCCTGGAGGACAGGAACTGTTTTTTACTTTTCTCTGTATCCCTGTGGCTTATCACAGTGCCTGGCACATAGTAAGTGCTTAATAATTAATCAATTCTTTTGGAAGTGAAGAGCCAGGCCCCTCCATTCTACTTAGTCACACATACCTAGAAGCAAGTTTACCAAACAGCTGAACGGGTCCCCTGTACATGCTTCTAAGATGTGCCTTCATTGGCCAGCCCCTTGTTTTGATAGCGAATTCCCTAGTTGCGGGAAGTACTCAAACAGAGACTGGATAACCACTTGTCAGGGATACTTTAGAGGACATCTATCTATTCCCTATCCAGGAAACTGGACTGTAATCTCTTACAACTCTATAATTCTATGACTGAGACACATATACAAAGGATACAGAGACAACAGAGACCCACAAGAGACATAACAAACACAAGGGACAAAGACAATGACCAGAGGCTAAATAAGATGAACATCATGGATGACAGCCAGCCAACCATATTTTCCAGTGCTTGTGGTTCTGGTTAGGCTATTTCTCCCTAAAATTTAAGCTCTTTGAGGGGAAGTTGTTTCGCTTTTGTCTTTGTCGTTCCCATCAACTAACACAATGACCGAGACTTAGTAGGTCCTTAAATGTTTGTTGATTTAAGTTACAAGTCTTTTGTACTGGAGGAAGAAAGGTGGATAGGATCCTCTCCTACATGAGGAATGAAAACTTGTTTCCCTTTTTAAAAAATTTTTTTTTAAAGGCAATTGGGGTTAAGTGACTTGCCCAGGGTCACACAGCTAGTAAGTGTCAAGTGTTTGGTCAAAGGCCGGATTTGAACTCAGGTCCTCCTGACTTTAGGGCCAGTGCTCCATCCACAGTGCCACCTAGCTGCCCCTTGTTTCCCTTTCATAAAGGTAAATAATCAGCCCAGAAGTGAAGTTTGTTTAGTTAGTTGATATACTAACTGTGTATGGCATGCTATACAGACCTTATGGGAGCATACCTATCAAATGACAGCAGTGCTTCTGCCTTGACAAAGAACACTGATGGAATGCCTGGGACACCTGGATCCTGTTGACAAGCTAGCTGTTTGTTCTTGAGAAGTCACTCTACCTTAGTTTTTTCGTGTAAAATGCGACCCAAGGAGGTCAAAGACAGAAAGAAAGGTCCCTTATACATCGAAATGTTTGTAGCAACACCTTTTTTTTTTTAAATGTATTTTAATATTTACTGATATTACTGTCAGACCAAATGTTCCCTTCCTCTCTCCCCCAAAAGAACTCTCCTTTGCATCAAATAAAAACAATCAAGCTAATCAAATCAATACATTGACTATCTCTGAAAACATATGGCTCATTCTATACCTATTGCATATCACTACTCTGAAAGGTGGGAACTATGCTTTGCCATTAAATCCTTTGAAGACATGATTGGCCATTACCTTCATCATAATTCTGAAGTTTTTCAATGCTGTTTTCTTTTATACTGTTGGAGTCAATGAGGAAATTGTTCTCCTGGTTCTAATTATTTTGCCATACATCAATTCATAAAGTCTTCCCCAATTTTCTGAATCCTTTATATTCATGCTTTCTCATATCACAATAATATTCTACGGTGTTCATCTTTGTTCATCCAGTCCCCAGGCAGTGGGCACCCATTTTCCTTCCAATTCTTCAGCAATTTTTACAATAGCAAAAAGAATGGAACTCAAATGTGTGTCTATCCACTGGGGAATGGGAGAACAAATGATGGTAGATGCATGTAGTAGAGTGTTATTGGGCTGCAAGAAATGATCACTAGAAAGAATTGAGAAATATCCAAAGGCTCGTATGAACTGATGCAGACTGAAGACAGCAGGCCCAGGAGAACAATTTGCCCAGTGACTGAAATAATGTAAATAAAAATGCAATAAGAGAGATAAACTTACAATTGCAGCATTGGACAATCATCAATTGCAGTGACCCATATTGGTCCTAGAGAAGAGATGATGCACTAATTTTTTTAAGTAGAGAAATGGAAGGATTATAGGAGCAAAACATTGCATATGTTGTCAGATGGTCATCGTGTTGGTCAGATTTGCTTAATTGTTTTGTTGTTGTTGTTGTTACCAGGCAGAGTTCAAGGTGGAGAAGGGAGGGTATGGACAGTGTATATTGGGGAATTACTTCAATGCAGAAAACAAAAGGCACCTGAGAACTCCAGATTGTCTCTGATGATTGGGTGGTCGCCCCAGTTCAGTGAATCAGCAGTTCCCTGGACACTGGTAGACTAATAAAACATTAAATAATAAGACAAATTAAGGGAGTTTGATTAAGGTTAGGCTCTGAGGTATTGACTTCCAGGTCTAATATTCTATGTCTGATTCCAGCTATTTTTTTTACTGGGGACATAAGACAAACACACAGAGAGACAACAATGACCTTAAGTATTACTGCAAGTAATATAGATAATGAAGTACAAATTCTGTCCTCTCTATAAGTGCTTTGGGCAGGAGAAGAGTTTTCCCACATAGACTCAACAGAAAATTCAGACAGAGAGAGGCCCTTTCAAGCCTCACCCAATTTCCCTCTGTTGTCAGTTCCAGGTTGCTGGCCAATCCCATGAAACAGCAAACAGAATAGGAAGCATTGGTCAATGACCAGTTCTAGAACTTACAGAGCCAATTGTCAGAGTTTTCATTGTGTGTTTACACTCCAGAAATTAGCAACTACTTATTGTTTTATTGATTGTCCGGCCTTAGGAAAATGATGGAGAAAATATTAGAAATGCCAATTGAATTTAGGAGTGTATCCTGAGTACATTTTTCTCCCAAGAAAGCTGGTTGTTAAAACATTTACCAGCACATTCCTGCCTCTCTCTTGCTGCCTACCTTTACATCTTTTCCCTCTCTCCTAACCAAAATACCCAGACTACTCCCTGGGCAGTGGGAGGGTAGGGCAGGATATGGCTGATTATCTCTCTTTAATCAGAACATTCTGAAAGCTTCTCAGGGCATCAAATTAAAACATACTTCCCTGCACTGCAGGTAAAACAACTTATCCACCCATGTTTCCCAGATGATGTCACCTCATTTGGGACCCTTATCATTCCATGCCTTGGCATACGGAAGGTGTAGGAAGAGGCAAATTTTCCTGCCTTTCTTGGTTTCCCTGAAGTCTGATGCTCACAATTCATCCAAAATTCGTGGGTGGGTGAAGTGTTTGTGTATTTATTCATAAGATTCAAGCATCTCTGCTGCTTTCCCCACCCTATACATCTCCAACATTATGTCTTGTAGAGTCAGAATTCATAACAAAATGATTCGACCTCAGCTGCAAGAGTCACCTGGCTTCTGTTTCTTTGATACCTATGGGCCTGTGGCCACCAATACCTAGGAAGGTGTATAAAATATGACAGAGAAAAGAAATCTGAGGTTAGCCCTGCTCATTAGTACCAGTTTGCTGATTCTATGATGTTCCTGGAACACAGTAAGCACTTACTAAATGTATTATCTTTCAATCCTACCTCCCCAAATTTGTCCATCTAGACTTATCTTGTATCCGTTTTCTCTTTCTTGGCCTGATATAGCTGTGTATGTGTGTGTGTGTGCGTGTTGGTGTGCATGGTATGCATGAGCTGAAGAGCTAAAGATAGCTGCACAAAGCCTTCAGAGGGCACAGGATAAATAAATTGAGTTCTGTTTTATAGGAAAACAAAGTTGAGAATCTCTGATGTACCTTTATCACAAGCTAGAACGTCTGGATGCAAAACTGAGAAGACGCTGAAAGGAGACAATAAAGATGCCGGGATTAAGAAACCATTTTGTCTAGATGATGTTGTTTAGTCATTTCACTTGTGTCTGACTCTTCATGACCCCATTTGGGGTTTTCTTGGCAAAGATACTAGAGTGGTTTGCCACTTCCTTCTCCAGCTCATTTTACAGATGAGGAAACTGAGGCAAACAGGGTTAAGTGACCCCCAGGATAACAGCTAGTAAGTGTCTGGGGCTGGATTTGGACTTAGGTCCTCCTGACTGCAGGGCTGGCCTTCTATCCACTGCTTAGATGTAGGCTTCCTAAAATTGAGTGTAAGTATCCGGGGTTCTGCCACCTGTTGGGAAGAATCTCTCACTAAATTGTTGAATCTGACACGACTTGAAGGGACTTCAGAAGCTTCTATTCATTGCTCCCGGGGGCAGCTAGACGACATGTCTGGAGTCAGGAAGACTCATCTTCCTGAGTTCAAATCTAGCCACAGACATTTGTTAGCTGTGTGACACTGGGCAGGTCACTTAACCCTGTTTCCTCATTCATAAAATGAGCTGTAGAAGGAAATGACAAACAACTCCGGTATCTTTTTAAAATTTATTTATTTTTAGTTTTCAGCAATCACTTTGAGTTCTAAATTTTCTCCTTCTCCTTCTCCACCTCTGTCCCCAAGACGGTGTGCAATCTGATATAGGCTCTACATATACATTCTGATTAAACATATTTTCACATTAGTCATGTTGTAAAGAAGAATTAGAACAAATAGGAGGAACCACAAGAAAAAAGAAACAAAACAAAACAGAAGGAAATAAAAAGAGCAGATAGTATGCTTCCATCTGCATTCAAACTCTATAGTTCTTCCTCTGAATGTGGATAGCATTTACCATCATGACGACTTTGGAGATGTCTTAGATCCTTGCATTGCTGAGAAGGGCTATGTCTAT
Source organism: Vombatus ursinus (assembly GCF_900497805.2). Taxonomy (NCBI): domain Eukaryota; kingdom Metazoa; phylum Chordata; class Mammalia; order Diprotodontia; family Vombatidae; genus Vombatus; species Vombatus ursinus. The sequence goes on from NW_020954648.1 coordinate 9,686,536, forward strand.
CAACTTTAGTCATCGCACAATGTGGCTGTTACCATGTGCAACTTTCTCTTGGTTCTGCTCCCTTCACTCAGCATCAGTCCATACAAGTCTTTCCAGGTTTTCCTGAAGTCCTCCTGCTCATCATTTCTTATAGCACAATAGTATTCCATTACATTCATATACCACAACTTGTTCAGCCATTCCCCAATTCATGGACATCCCCTCAATTTCCAATTCTTTGCCACCACAGAAAGAGCTGCTATAAATATTTTTGTACATGTGGGTCCTTTTCCCATTTTTGTGATCTCTTTGGGATACAGCCCTAGAAGTGCTATTGCTGGGTCAAAGGGTATGCACATTTTTACAGCCCTTTGGGCATAGTTCCAAATTGCTCTCCACAATGGTTGGATCATTTCACGACTCCACCAACAATGCATTAGGGTTCCAATTTTCCCACATCTTCTCCAATATTCATCATTTTCCTGTTTTGTCATGTTGGCCAATCTGATAGGTGTGATACCACTCCAGTATCTTTGCCAAGAAAATCCCAAATGGGGTCACAAAGAGTCAGATACAACTGAAACTACTGAACAACAACAAAAATAATATTTGTTGCTCCTAGCTCTTCCTCCTGGGGCCAACTAAAACAAACAGCATGATACAGTGGAAAGAATGCTGAATTTGGAATCAGAGGACCTGAGTTCAAATCCCAGCTCTGTCATTTACTGCCTGTGCAACCTTGGACAAGTTATTCATCCTCTCAGAACCTCAGTTTCCTCATCTGTCAAGTGAGATGGCCTCTAAATTTGTGGTCCTCCTACCTGACATTCTAAGATAGCTATAGTGATCCCCTCAATCCCAAGTCTTCCTTTGTTTCCCCCCATGCTACCTGGTCAAATTCTGCAGCTTAGTGGTATATTTAATAAAAAGGCAGCACCTTCAGTTCTAACAGGGCCAAAGCAATTCCTGTTGGGGGGGGGGCTGCAATAAGCTCTTAGAAACCACTTGAAAGCAGATGAGCAAAAGTAGTCCATTCTCAGTATCTTTATCTATAAAACAAGAGGAGGAGGTAGGTGATCTCCAAAGCATCCTCTAGTTCTAGCCTTCTATTGTTCTCGGGTTCCCCCTACACTGTCAGCTAGCTAGAAAGGTTTTTTGCAAGTTAGGAAACCCGAAATTACCCTTTTCTCCACTAGATGAAGCACCAGCATCCTTAGTAAGATAAAGTGCTGAATGAATTGCATTTGACAGTTTTCCTAGAAACCTGTTAGAAATGGAGTGAGTTCCCACTGCAGAAAGGGAAAGGCTGATTTTTAATGATATTTTTATGAATGGGTCAGAGGAGAGTCAGGTCAGCAAAATGTGAGGCAGGCAAAAGAGACTGCTCCGATAAAGATGATTTTGTTCAGATCAATCAGTAGCCCATGACAAGTTCATTGTCCTCAGCAAGAAAACTGGCTAATGATTAGCTGCTCAAAAGGCATTGTCAGTTTTGGTCAACAGCATTTATGAGACATTTACTGTGTATGCTTAGAGCTCAGTCAGACATTGAAGATGCCAAGGTCATCCACTGCATCCCAGGCCAATGGTCAGAGTGGTGAGAACCTTCCAGGCATGAGGGACAGCCAGAGAGAGTGCCCAGAGCCAAGAGATGGAGCGTCTTGAAAATATCTTTTGGCATTTCTTAAGAACTCTGTATACTATGTTAATTTATCAATCAATCATGAGTTTATTAATTGTCTATTATGTTCCAGAAACTGTGCACTAGGGAAAGAAATACTAAAGTGAGATCGTCCCTACCCTCAGAGAGCTAACATATACTATTTAGTAATGCCTTTCTTCCCCGTTATAAACGCTGGCGTGAAGACCCTTTATGTCTTCATTCTAGTGACATATGACTAGTTGTCATCATTTAGAACATTTCAGGTGAATGTAATGTTTGAGACCCTGTCAAACTCAATGCTTTTGTCTTCACCTTTGTATTTAGTGGTTAATTATTAGTCAGATCAAAGAATTGTAAAGCCATCCATTTTATCCTAAAGACTCAGTAGTCAGCCATTGTGATAATCCTGGCCAATTACCTGTATAGGAAAGTTATAAAAGGCCAATTTCTTTCTAAAGTCTTTATAATTGACAAAGTGGTTTCTTCATGACAGCACAGACAATAGGTCAAATATTTTCCCCATTTTATAAAGGAGGAAAGTGAGGCTTCAGAAAGATTACGGGACTGCCCCACTCAGAGCCGGGATTCCAGAACAAGCTCTCCTGTGTCCAAGTCCAGAGTTCATTTGTTTTTAAAACACACCAAGTTGCTAGTGATATTTTTTTTTTATTGTTTTCAGACAAACTCTGTCAGGGGAACCTCTTGGTGTATAAATGATTCCTGAGCACTATTGCTGCCAGCAAAGAGTTCTTGGCGTACCCTTGTTGAAGAAAGATCAGACATTAGTGCAAATAGTCTTGGGTGGTATGTGATGTCTTTAGATGTTCCTAAATGGGAGGATGGAGCTCATGATTGGCATATGACTCCTGAAGGGGTTTTTTTTTTTTCCTGGGGAAGGGGGTCTGGATCTGTGATATCACTGATATAAGGAAATACCTTCTCTCCCAATGCAGATCAGCAACTGTTCTCAACTTGCAGACTTAAGAGTTTTCTGGTATGTCAAGGAGTTAAGTGATTCTCTAGGCTCACACCAATTATATATGTAAAAGGCAGGATTTGAACCAAGGTCTTCTTGACTGTGAGGTCAGGGCTGTTGCCTCTCACGGAATGAACAGATCAGATAGAAGTGGTGATGGAGTAGCATTGCATGAAAAATACATGTTTTATGTACATGTGCATTTGTATATGTATGTTTATATAACATGTACATGTATTAAGTGCTATGTAAATGGAAGTCATTATTATTATTATTAGATTTGTAGATGATACCAAAGTAGGGAGGATCAAGAATATGCTAGAGACAAAATCAGGATCCTAAAAGACCTCAACAAAAATGGGAACAATAGTCAGAACCTAATAAGGTGAAAGTTAATAGGGATAAATGTAAAGGCTAGCACTTTACAACTAAAAAAAAAGATCAACTGTACAAATAAATACAGGATGGGAGAGACATAGGATGACATCAATTCATGTGAAAAAGACTTGGGATTTTTAATAGATTGTTGACCTCAATATGAGACAACAATGTGATGTATATAGCAGATGCTTAATCTGTGTTTGTGTAATTGAATTGAGGGGCAGCTAGGTGGTGCAGTGAATAGAATGCTGGGACTAGAATCAGAAAGACCTGCATTCAAATCTGGACTCAAACACTTACTAGCTGTGTGACCCTGGGCAAGTCACGTAACCCTCTGCCTCAGTTTCCTCATCTGTAAAATGAGCTGGAGAAAGAAATGACGAACCACTCTAGCATCTTTGCCAAGAAAACCCCAAATGGGGTCATGAAGAGTCAGACAAAACTGAAACGATTGAACAACAACAATATGTATGTTAGCCCCCCAATAGAAGATAAGCTCCTTGAGATCTGGGACTATTTGTCTTTGTATTCACAGTACCTAGCACATAGTACCTAGAATATAGTAGGTGCTTAATAAATGTTTTCTGATTGATTGGCCTGGCATATAGTAGACACTTAATAAATATTAACTGATCGAACGTTTCGTTTGGAAGAGGAATTGGACATTTTCTGTGCAATTTTCAAGGACTAGGACTAAACGAAAGAGTAAAAGTCACAGGGACACACATTTGAGGAAGAGACATTTGAATCAATGCCTTAGGGGAGGGAGAGTAGTGAGCTGTCCATCCCTGGAGGTGTTCAGATGAAGGCTGGAAGACCATTCAGTAAGAATGTCAGAGAGAGGTTCTATACTTCAGGTGAGGATTAGACAAGAGCAATATTGTCAAACTCAAATAGAAACAGGGGTCACTATACATAAAAACCCTCGTAACTGCATTTTGACTTGGAAAACCACTTATTAACATTATCTATGTTCTATTGTATTTTTTATTTATTTTGTTAAATATTTCCCAATTACATTTTAATCTGGTTGGGGGCAATTTCAGTGTTTCTGGTCACAAGTTAGACAACTCTCTGATGGAATCCTAATAAAGCTGCCCCCAGCCACAACATCCTAACTTCCTTATGGGCCTCACTGAACTGTAGGGATGTCCTGATTTAACCACACAATCTGGCTTGAACCACACCACAGGCGCTCAGATTCAATCATAGGCCTCACTGAAGAGCAAGCCCACTGTCCCTACCTAGCCACTTCACCCCACGCCGCCACTCAATATCCTAACTTCCTCATCTATGCCTCACTAGAACAGCAGGTGTGTCCACATGATGGAATGCCAGCCACTGCTTCTAGCTAGCCACTGCCCCAGACCCATTCCTCATATTTCCCACAGAAACAGCAGGTATATCCATGCACTCAACCACAATTACATCCATCTAATCTCAGACAGGACCACAATTTCCAACTAATCAGAAATCAATGCCACCAGGATGCCTGAGCAGGACGTGGATCCCAAAACAATAGAAGGGACTTTCCCTAGGCACCTGTGCAGTAATAGCGAAAAGTGTCCGTTAGGTGAATTTATGATGTAGAGAGGCTTATTATATTGTTATCACTCAGACATCCCCATGAGTTTTTTTCTTTATGGATTGTTGGTAATCACATGCACAGTTCCACTGAGGCTGAGAGCCCTCCCCTATTACCTAATCCCTTACCAAACCCCTCCTGCCTTTTTAATATTCATAATTTCTGTTGTATAATCAGCATCATTACACTATAAAATTGCCCATCTTGTCTTACTGAAGTTGCTGGTTCTTCTTGGAACCCAGCCCACTTCTGAGAGGCATCACCCACAATAAATGCCTTTACTTGGATTGGAGGTGGTCTGAGGCTGAATTCTTTCAGGAAGACCCTACAACACACCATGAAATAACAACATCTCGACTAGATAGATGACCTCTCAGATCCCTCCCATCTCCAAGATTCTGTTCTTTTACCCTGTGATTCTATGATTCTATGATCTATGTATGATCCTTCCTTTGGCTTCAACTTCACCAACAGTCTCCTTGGCCCTTATTGAGTTGGAACAACCACTCAAGTCTCTGAGAACCCTGGTAGCAGTTACAGAAAACGACAAAGAATGGGTTGATCGCTGATACAGAGAAGGATCTGTTCTTGCTGAGTGAGAAAGTATTGCTGTCAGTGGCTTACCTTCAAAGGAAGCTTCTTTAGATCACCTGAATTAGGACCTACATGTACTCTGTGCCCTGATAATCCACCTTTATCACTTGTGAGCTCACCCTTCTGGACACCTTTAAAGCTATACTCATAGTTCATTTCTCCCAACTGAAACACCTCCGGACAGTCTCCCTAATCTTCTCTGGAGTCCCTCAGAAACCACAAAGATCTCTTCCAATTATAGTTACACCTTGTCCTTGTGCCCCAGGTAAGATCATTAGAGATATTTGTCACTTCAGGGTTCACTTTCCACAGTGCTCTTGTTCATTGCCTCCCCCCCCACCTCTATTACTATTTTGTTTTCTTTGTGAGTGTTTTTTATTGATGTTCTCACTTCCAAATGATTCTCAATAGAACACTCCCTTTTAACAAATACATACAGCCAAACAAAACAAATCAACACACTGCCACTCTATACAAGTGTGTGTTTCATTCTTCACTTCTAGTTCATCACTTCTCTGCCAAGAAATGGGAGGCATGCTTTGTGAGGGACTGTCTGTTGGCAACTACCAGGTGGGCGCTGTGGCAAGATTAGGGTAAGATCTGGGTATTTTTGGAAGTTGAGGCAGGGGCTGTGGTAGGCAGAGTCGTGGTGAACTGGGATGGGCTGGGTACGGAGAAGCCCTGAGGCAGTGGGCAGTGCTATGTGAGATAAGCTGGGTGCAAGGAAGTAGCCAGAGCTTGAGCTCCTGAGGCAAGGGGCAGTGCCATGTGGGAGTGGGACGGCAGAGGACTGAGTTCCCTTTGCTTAGTCCCCTCCCTATATGCAACGTCAACCCCAGACGCCTCCATCTTGTGACCTTCCTGACTTCCTGGGTCCCTTTGTGTAGCACTGACCCCAGACGCCTCCTCCCAGTATCTGAGTCTGACTTCCTAGGTCACGTACTCTGTCTATGCACTATCCCAGACGCCTCCTTCCTGTATCCGGTCCTAGCCTCCTATGTCACTCCCTCTCCCTTGGTGTGCTAAACTCAGACAGCGCCTTCCGGTATCTGACCCTACAATCATTGGCTAGTAAGCGGGCTGGGGAGGAGGGGCTAAGTAGGTACTTAAGGAACGAGCGTGGTCAGATCACGCTCTCTTTTGGCTCCTGCTCTGTTGCTCTGGCCTTGCTGCTTGGGCTTGCTGTGATGGCTTGCTGTGATGGCCTCTGAATAAAGCTCTGGTGTTGGCGCCTCCCGATGGCTCGTCTCTGTGTGTTTATCCGGCTGAGGACCGAAGACTCGAGAGTGAGTATGACTCTGGCAGCCTGCTCCTTATAGGAGGAGAGGGTCGGCGTGGCCGACACAAGGTCGGCGCGGCCGGTACAATGCTTTACCATCAACCCTCTGAAGTCACAATTGTTGTCTTTCTTTCCATCACAGACAGGCAGTTTAGAAGGGGGCTATCCTGGCTCTGATTGAGATTGGAAGAACTGTTTTCTGGGCAGCCCAGAGAAGATGGCCTTTATATACCTGGCCAGGGACAGGGACAAGATTGCAAAAAACTCAGTTCTTGGAAATTCACCTTATTGCAGGTACAAAACACTCAGGTGATTGCCGCTAGGCCTTCTATAGGGGTCCAATGTAGGGAACAAACTCAGCCTGAAATAGGGATAAGGATTTAATTTATAGGTCATCCCTCCCACTGTCCTACCCTCCGTTTCTGTATAGGAACATCTAACAACCAACATCAGATACTAATTAAAGTGCTTTGTCTCCAGGGGTGAAGGCTCAGCTGTTTTACAGTCTTCCTTTTCCTTTTGTCACTAAATCTGTAGAGTTATTTTGTGGTGATCAGAAGGAACTACTCAAAACCATCAACACAGCAGAACAGCAGACCAGATCCTCTTCAGTGCTCGGGCAGGTATTCAGAGCAGCTCTGAGAAAGTGACCTCTGGGGCAGCCTAGCATTATCAAAATCAGAACCTGGCTCAGAAAACCAGGCTAGCCAGGTCCTGGGCTCACAAAAGCTTCATCCTTGGAGAAGGCTCTTTGTGAATAAAATTTGTTTGGGATCTTAAGGTACCACGGTGTGCTCCATTTATTAAAGAGAGTCCTTTCTTGGAAGAGCCAATACAGACAGCTTCTGAGAAAGGCAGAATGTTACAGTTGAAATTTCTCTGGGTTTGGAATTGGAAGACCTGGGTTCAATTGAATTCTGCTTCTCTCACTTACTACTTCTGTGACCTTGGGCAAGTCAATTATTTTGTCTGGGCCTCAGTTTCCTTATCTGTAAAATAAGAAGTTTTTTTTTTTCCCAACTAAATCTATGATTGTGTGGTGGTGTGATTTCCTGTAGGGTGCAGCTTAGAAAAGTAGAGAACCTCGCTCTATAACCCTATTCACCTAAGGAACCTTTATTTTTTAAAAATTAATTTATTTTTAGTTTTCAACATTCACTTTAGCAAGATTTTGAGTTCTAAATTTTCTGCCCATCTCTCCCCTCTCCCCACCCCAAGTCAGCACGCATTCTGAATACCCCTTCCTCCAATCTACCCTCCCTACTAACATCCTCCTCTCTTCTCTTATCTCCTTCTCCTTCTATTTGCCTGTAGGGTAAGATAGATTTCTATATACCATTGCCTATGTATCTTACTTCCCAGTTGCACGTAAAAACAATTTTTAATATTCATTTTTAAAACTTTGAGTTCCAAATTCTCTCCCTTCCTCCCTCCCCACCCACCCTCATTGAGAAGGCAAGCAATTTGATATAGGTTATACACATGTAGTCATGCAAAAATACTTCCATCATATTTATGTTGTGAAAGACTAACTATATTTCCTTCCATCCTAACCCACCCCACATTTATTCTATTCTCTCCTTTGACTCTATCCCTCTTCAAAAGTGTTTGCTTCTGATTACTCCTCCCCCAATCTGCCCTCCCTTCTATCACCCCTCCTGCCCCCATTCCTTCCCTCCTACTTTTCTGTAAGGTAAGATAGATTTACATACCTAATTAAGTGTGTATGTTATTCCCTCCTTAAGCCAAATCTGATGAGAGTAAGGTTCACTCACTCCCTATCACTTCCCCGCTCTTCTCCTCCACTATAAAAGCTTTTTCTTGCCTCTTTTATATGAGATAATTTACCCCATTCTACTTCTCCCTTTCTCCTTCTCCCAGCACATTCCTCTCTTACCCCTTAATTTATTTTTCAGATATTATGCCTTCATATTCAGCTCACACTGAGCCCTCTGTCTATATATGTTCCCTCCAACTCCCCTAATAATGAGAAAGGTCTCATGAGTTACAAATATCATCTTTTCATGTAGGCATATAGACAGTTCAACTTTAATAAATCCCTTATGATTTCTCTTTCCTGTTTACCTTTTCATGTTTCTCTTGAGTCGTATATTTGAAAGTCAATTTTTTCTATTTAGCTCTCATTTTTTCTCAAAAATGCATTAAATTCCTCTATGTCATTGAATGTCAATTTTTCCCCCTCATTGATTACAATCAGTTTTGCTGGGTATGTGATTCTTGGTTTTAATCCTAGCTCCTTTGACCTCTGGAATGTCATATTCCAAGCCCTCCAGTACCTTAATGTAGAAGATGCTAAATCTTGTGTTATCCTGATTGTGTTTCCACAATACTTGAATTATTTCTTTCTGGCTGCTTGCAATATTTTCTCCTTGACCTGGGAACTCTGGAATGTGGCTATAATATTCCTGGGAGTTTTCCTTTTGGGATCTCTTTCAGGAGGAGGTCAGTGAATTCTTTCAATTTCTATTATATCCTCTGATTCTAGAATATCAGGGCAGTTTTCCTTGATAATTTCCTGAAAGATGATGTCTAGGCTCTTTTTTTTTGATCATGGCTTTCACATAGTCTAATAATTTTTAAATTCTCTCTCCTGGATCTATTTTCCAGGTCAGTTGTTTTTCCATTGAGATATTTCACATTGTCTTCTATTTTTTCTTTCTTTTGGTTTTGTTTAATAATTTTTTGATTTCTCATAGAGTCATTAGCTTCCATTTGCTTCATTCTAATTTTTAAGGAATTATTTATTTTTCTTTTTTTAATTAATTTATTTTGATGTATCAACAATCGCTTCCATAATCTTCCGAGTTTAAAATTTTTCTTCCCCTCCTTTTTCTCCTCCCTCCCCAAGACAGCATGCAAACTGATATAGGCTCTCCATATACATTCCTATTAAACATATTTTCACAGTAGTCATGTTGTAAAGAAGAATTAGAGCCAATAGGAGGAACCACCAGAAAGAGGAAACAAAACAAAACAGAAGAAAAAATAGCAAATAGTATGCTTCGAACTGCATTCAAACTCCATAATTCTTTCTTTGGATGTGAATAGCATTTTCCAGCTCGAGACTTTTGGAGATGTCTTAGATCCTTGCATTGCTGAGAAGGGCCAGGTTTATTAAAGTTAGTCATTGTATAACATGGCTGTTACTGTGTACAACATTCTCCTGGTTCTGCTTACTTCACTCAGCATCGGTTCATGTAAGTCCAGGTTTTTCTGAAATCTGCTTGCTTATCATTTCTTACAACATAATAGTATTCCATTACATTCATATACCACAACTTGTTCAGCCATTCCCTATTTGATGGGAATCCCCTCAATTTTCAGTTTTTTGCCACCACAAAAAGAGCTGCTATAAATATTTTTGTATATGTGGGGCATTATTTTCTTCAGTGAGCTTTTGTACCTCATTTTCCATTTGACCAATTCTGTTTTTTAAGGCATTCTTCTCCTCATTGGCTTTTTGGACCTCTTTTGCCGTTTGGTCTAGTCTATTTTTTAAGGTGTTATTTTCTTCAATTTTTGGGGGGGTCTCCTTTAGCAAGCTGTTGACTTATTTCATAATTTTCTTCTGTCACTCTCATTTCTCTTCCAAATTTTTCCTCTATTTCTCTTATTAGATTTTCAAAATCCTTTTTGAACTCTTCCATGGCCTGAGATCAATTGATATTTTTCTCAGGGGCTTTGGATGTAGGAACTTTTACTTTGTTGTCTTCTTCTGAGTGTGTGTTTCGATCTTCCTTGTTACCAAAGTATGTTTCTGTAGTCTAAGTTTTTTTTTTCTGCTGTTTGTTCATTTTCCCAGCCAATTATTTGACCTTTTAACTCTTTGTTAAGGTAGGACTTGCTTCCAATGTTGAGGGCACACTATTCCAAGCTTCAGGGGTTTTTGTGCAGCTATTTTCAGAGATACTTCTAGGGACCTGTAAGTTTTCAGTTCTTCCAAGGTGATATGATCTAAGTAGAGGTGTTTACTCCTCTCCTGGCCTGTGCTCTGGTCTGTGAGTGACCATAAGCACTGGAACTGTGAGGAGGGTTCTCTTTTCACTGCTGCCACAAGTTCTGCTATACCAGTGCTCCTCCTTGCCCCAGGACTGCCACCTAGAACTGCAACTCAGATCCAAGTATGGGCAAAGCAACAGAATCCTGCCTCAGTGCCAGCAAAGAGACTCTTGTAATCTCCTTCTTATCAGTTATTTGATCCCCTTGGAATCTGTGGGCTGAGAGCTCTTAAAGCAGCTGCTGCCACTGCTGCCACTACCCCGGGGCTGTGCTGTGATGGGAATGTGACTCTTTCTCACCCAGGTCTGACAGACCTTTCCTATTGCCACTTCTAAGTTGTGTTTGGCATTTGTGAGTTGAGAGGTCTGGAAACTGCCATAGCTGACAGTGATTCCGTCCCCTGAGACCTGGTCTGGGTTTGCTAGGGCCCGATCCATGCTGGCGTGCTTTCTCTGGACTGCGCTCCTCTCCTAGCCCACTGCAACAGACCTTTCCTGTCGACCTTCCAGGTTGTCTTGGGCTGGAAATTTGTCTCACTCAGTCTTTTTGTGGGTTTTGCTGCTCTATAATTTGTTTAGAGTAATTTTTTACAAGTATTTGGAAGAGTTTGGGGGAGAGCTCAAGTGAGTCCCTGTTTTTACTCCACCATCTTAGTTGAAATAGAAACCTTTGTTTTTAAAATGCCTATAAGGCATTGTGTTTTCCTTGGGGTGGGGGTGGGGTGTAGTCAGTGAAAGGAGATGGAAGCTAGTGATAGAATTGTCAAAAATAGAATAAAGAGGGGGCAGCTAAGTGGTGTAGTGGATGGAGCACCGGCCCTGAGGTCAGGAGGACCTGAGTTCAAATCCAACCTCAGACCAAACACTTGACACTTACTAGCTGTGTGACCCTAGGCAAGTCACTTAACTCAATTGCCTAAAAAAATAAATAAAATTCTAAAAATAGAATAAAGAAAAATGGCCAGAACAGAACTGAAGAAAACTTAGAGTGAAGCCCACAAATAGGACAGTTCTGAAATTCATGTGTTAGACTTACTGTGTATATATGTATGCACACACACACATATTTAAAAGCAAGTTGTATGTACTAGACATTTGTATATGGAATTTTTTGTGTATTTGTTAAATTTAGAATAAAAACATTAAAAAGTACCTTATAATCATCCATCCCCAAAGCTTGAGATGGTCCTGCATTCTTTAATGACTCATAATGTGTCATCCTTGACTTCATTTGGCTTCAATTTAACAAATGGTTATTAAATGCCTACTAGGAGTAAGCCACTGTGGTAGGTACTGAAACTCCAAAGATAGAATCATATCCCATTAGAGATAAAAGTAACCTTTGGGATCATCTGGTCTAATTGTTCCCATACTCTCTGATCTCAACCCGTTTACATTCTGTGTGTGTGTGTGTGTGTGTGTGTGTGTGTGCCTGCACATGCAGGTGAGGTATTTGAGGTCAAATGACTTGTCCAGAGTCACACAGCTAGTAAGTGAGGCTGGATTTGAACTCAGGTCCTCCTGACTCCAGGGCCGGTGCTCTATCCACTGTGCCACCTAGCTGCCCCTACCCTTTACATTCTTAAAATTATTGAAGACCCTTCCCCCAAAGAGCTTTGGTTTATGTGGGTTATATTTATGGATTTTTACTGTATCAGAAATGAAACATCTTAAAATTTATCTGAAAATAGTTTTGACCTTGTGAACTCCCTAAAAGGTTTTTGGGGACCCCCAGAGTTCCCAAAATCACAGTTTAAAAACCACTGATTCTAATCCAACCTGCGTGTTTTGTCCTTGATATCGAAGAACTTACTGTTTAATGGAGGAGTGGGGAGGAAGAGAGGATAGGAGGGATTCACATACATAAATAACTGTGATATGAGGGGAAATGGAGGAAAAATTGGAGCAGAGAGGCCCCTTTTTATTGGGAAGTATTAGGGAAGACTTAAAATATAAAAACTAGGTCTTGAGGGGGACCTCATCAGGCAGATTTGAATGGGGAGAATACAATAAGGCATTAGCAAAGGCAATGGGGAGAGAAGGCAGGGTGAAATCGAGAAACCAAGAGTAGTTCATTTGGCTGTATATTAAGGGCAGTTATATAAGACTAGAAAGGCAAATCGGAGCCAGATTTTGCATCCAATTTTGAATTTGACTTGAATGCCGGAATAGGTTGTTTATATCTGATTTAGTAGACAATGAGGAGTCAGGTGTTTATTTTTTATTTAGTAGGCAAAGAAGATCAACTGAGATTCTCGAGTGTATGAGTGATCAGAGTATTACTTACCATAGGGTTATGGATAAGTAGGAGAAGTAAGTCATTGGTGTGAAGATGGATTTCTGGGAAGAGAGCTTAGTGACTGGAAGACCAGTTGGATGATGATTAGAGTCATTTAGGTGAGAAGAGATAAAGGCATAAACAAGGGAGAAGTGCAACACATATTACGAAATATGTAGCAAACGTTTGGATTTGGGGATTCAGGGAGAGAAGAGTTCAAAGCAATGTTGAAGTGTAATGAGTTTGGAGGATTGGGAAGTTGGTGGGACCATTGAGAGAAACAAAGAAGTTATAGCATGAGGAGCAAGTTTTTGTGGCAGAGAGAAGACAGATCTAGTTCTGAAGATGATAAGATTAAGATTCCTCAAGTAATTGGAAATAGGAGGCTGGAGATCTGGTGAAGGTTGGGGATGGAGATATTCATTTGAGATAACTGGTGATGATTGAAGCACATGAGAGTACATGTAATCGGAGAAAGGGACCAAATAAGCACAAAACCTTGTGGGACATGCATATTTAAGGGGTAAGAGGAGGATAAAGAATGAACAAAATAGACAAGCCAGCAGAAAGGTAGGAAGAGAAACATGTAGGCAGCATGGAATTCTCTAGATTTGTTCATTTGCCACTTATAAGGTGGAAATAGTGACGATGGTGGGTTTTTCCCCCAAGGGATGAAATGCCACCCTGCCTTGCACTCCACCTTTTACTGAGTTGTTCATACTGGCATAATGTGAAAAGGGCTGGACTTGGAGTCTGGAGACCTGGGTTCAAATCCTGCCTGTAAGATTACGTACAATTTATTTCACTCTCAAAGCCTCAGTTTCCTCATTCATTCAACAATAATTTATTCATGTATTTATAAAATGTTTGTGTGCAGACACCTTAGGAGGCAGTGAACTATAAAGATGTAAACAGAAACAGACAAGCTTTCATTTTGTCAAGGAGAGAAAAAAAAACTCTACCCACATAAATAATAATAATAACAAAATAATGACTAACATTTATATAGCACTTACTATGTGCCAGCATACTGTGTTAAGCGCTTTACAATTATTATCTGATTTGATCCTCACAAGAACCTTGAGAGGTAGGTACTATTATTATTCCCATTTTACAGGTGGGAAAACTGAGGTAAACAGAAGTTAAGTGACTTGCCCAGGGTCCTATAGCTAGTAAGTGTCTGAGGCTAGATTTAGACTCATATCTTCCTGACTCCAGGCTCTGTGCTTTAGCCACTGTGCCACTTAGCTGCCCAAAATATAAAGATATACCCAAATACAAGTATACTTAAATGAATCTGTAATCTGATCAATTTGGAAGTTCTCTCCAGAAATATAGATCATAACCCATTGGTGCCTCTGATTCTTGTCCATGTCTTCCCTAATTAGGTCACCCTGCGAAGTCCACCTAATATTTTGGAGACCTTCCTTGTTTTCTTCTGGGTGTTTCCAGGGAACCAGTTAGAGTACTTTGGCTATCTGCTCACATGTGACGAGCCTGTCTTGTTTTCCTATCATGCAATTCCTTGATGATGATTCACTATATATACATATATGTTTATGATGTGTATATATGTGTATAGATGATAGATATCTATATAGATTAGATAGATATATCTATAGATATAGACTTAGATGTATATATAGATGGATATCTATAGATATAGCTATCTATACATATAGGTATCTATTTGCATGCATAGCTATATTTATCTATATGCATTTATATATTTATATTTAGATATATACATAGACAGATATCCATATGTAGATATCTGTCTATGCATATATATAGATTTGTGTGTATATAGGTAGATAGATATAGATATCTATATAGATATCTATATCTATCTACCTATATACACACACACAAATTTCTATCTATCTATCTGTATCTGGGGTAAGGCATGGGAAGGACCCTAACTATTCTGGAGTTTGAAAAAAAACCCATGCAGGAGGTGGGACCTGAGCTGAATTAACTAAGAGAGCACATGTCAGAGCTACGTAGCTTGCTCACCTTGCATATTCTCATCTGTAAAATGGAGCATAGTAATACTTAGACTACCTACCTCACAGATTTGCAAAGGAAGTGCTATGCAAAGTTTAAATGTTAGTTACTATAATTAGAATACTCTTTTGCTTGGTCCCTCAAGTAGCCAGTGGTATATATTTGGGAAATGCTGGTCAGGGCAGAAAGTACAGGTCACAGAGAAATGAAAACCGACTGATCCATCTGCACACTAAAACTTTGGAAAGGAAACCTTGGTTTCCTTGGGATGTTAGAATGTAACTTTGGAGAAAGAATGGATTATTCCATTCTTTTTCTTTCTGTCCCTAGAGCCAAGCAGAGTTCCTGACACACGATAGGTGCTTAAAAATGCTTATTGACTGAGTCATGTAAGCTTCTTGTTCTAACCATTGGAGCCAGCAGCCATAGTCATGTAGCATCCCCAAAAGATAACCCTAGGAGACATAAAGCAAGAGTGCTATCTCAAACTGTCCAGGGGATGATTTCTGCCTATATGTATTTTTTTTTTAACTATGGGTGCTAATGGAATTGGAGTGGCTTACAGAAAAAAGAGACAGAGGAATGTAGATGAGATATGTAAGATGAAGAGATATGCATTCAATAATAACACAGTCCGATGGATTCAGAGTTGGTTGGATGGCCAGACTTGAAGAGTTATTTTTAATGGTCTAATGTTTACATTGCAGAAAGTCTCCAGCGAAGTGCTCTTGGGATCTGTGCTTGGCCCTGTAGTGTTTTAACATTTTTATTAATGACTTAGATAAAGGTATAGCTGTTATCTTCTTCCAATTCACAGATGACACAAAGCTAGAAGAGAGAGCAAATGGTGGATGACAGAGTCAGACTCCAAAAGAACAGCACATCGATAGGCTAGCACATTGGGCAGAATTTAATAAGATGGAATTCAATAGGGATAAATGCAAAAAGTCTCTCACTCGGATACAAAAAGTCAGCTTTACAAGAGGAGAGGAGGCAAGGGACAGCCAAAGGCACAGAAAACAAACAACAGCTGGATGGGAGAGAAGAGACAAAGGTGACAAAATAGCTGCCCTATTGGGAGGCAGTAAAGGTGCCTCACACAGAGAGATTTTCTCTTCCTCTCTCAGCACTTGAGACTCACACACACACACACAGAGCTTTTCTCCCTCCTATAGTACTGAGTCAATCCAAGTCAATTTGATAAGTATTTTTGATCACCTACTAAGTGCCTAGCACTTTGCTAGGTTCTATGAAAATCATTGATTTGGAGCTCTCTGGCCCCTGGGAGCTTATAGTTCTTAGGGAGATAAGACTCAGAACATTCGAAACAAACAAGAATCCGTTGTCACTCCCCCGATTTCCCTGATAAATCCTTCTCCTTAAAGTTTCATTCATCAGGAGACATTGAGACCTTAGATCTGACAGAAAAGGCAGAAAGCTATGTATGACTCACTCAATTTGCATAGCCCTACCTGGAGTATTGTGACTTCATTCCCTTTGTCAGCAGACTGAATATCCCCTGGCTTTACTCTCTGTTTCTTCCAGGGTCTAAATGGGAAAATACCCTGTCTAGACTTCAGGCTGTGAGGTACAGAGCTGTGGAGCAGAGATCCCATAGTTCTCTGGATGGAATAAGAGGAAGGACAAGAGGGAGACAGACAGAAGCCATCACCTTCTGGGGCCACTACTCAGGTAAGGGAGAGAAGAAGTCACAGTGTGTTGGAGCAGAAAGGAGTCTGTCAGCCACAGCAGAGGCCTCTCCCAGCTCACATCATCTCACAGGTTGCAGTCTCATCTATAGTTAAGGAAGTGGTTCCATGGGACAGCTAGGTGGCGCAGTGGATAGAGCACTGACCCTGAAGTCAGGAAGACCTGAGTTCAAATCTAACCTCAGACCAAACACTTGACACTTAGTATCTGTGAGACCCTGGGCAAGTCACTTAACCCTAATTGCCTTAAAAAAAAACAACAACTTCATCTCTCTCTCCCTCTGGAATTCCTTGTCCCTTTCACGTGAATCCTGAGACCTAGGAATGCACAAAGTGTTCCTACCACTATTCTTTTGAGAGACTTCTGGAAACGGAAAGATGATTCCTGAAAATGGACCAGGAGGGTTTGCTTGTTGAATTGAATTGGTCATTAGTGAACTAATGGAAGATCCATGGATCCCACTGGACCGACACCCCACTGAATACATTTTAGATCTAACCAGTATTCCAGAGAATTGAGCAATAGACCCATCATTATCATCATCACCACCACCACAACCACCATCTTTATGGTGCTTTAGATAATAATGTTTTTTAGTTTACAAAAAGTCATTTTCATATAATATGGACAGGAATGTCTGATACTGGGTTTAGTACCATACACAATGTTTTCAGTTTGACTTTAAAAAAAAAACCCATAGTTGTATTAGGCTATTTGTGAGATCTTATAAAATTGTGATGTAACCAAAAAACTGTTTACAGGTTGAATTTCTATTAAGTTCAGCTCAGCAAACAAATCTGGAGATGTACTAGACTATTACGAGACTATTTCCTCACATTCAGAACTATCTAGTGCCCATAAGAAGATACTCAATAACTAAAGATGAAGATTTAATTTCATTGTTGAGTGGAGGTCTGTTAGGGTGAATGTCTCACGGTCTCATGAGAGCTCTGTTGAGAAAACTCCCATGGGAGTTCTAGCTTCTATCAGCAGAAGCTGAGGGTCACAACCTGTTGCGTGGCAAAAATAAGGAAGTCTCACAGGACCTCTCCTTTGCTGACATGCAGCTCCCACGGTTGGTTTGGCTCTCCTCTCATTGGGAGATGAGTCCTGACATGAGCTCCAGCAGATCTGATGATTGACTATCACAGGGGGATCACGCTTTGAACATGCATCACTAGGGCTATAAAAGACAGCTACCTGCACTCAATAAACAGAGCTCCTGCCACCTTGCTGTCTCCCACCTCATCCATGCGTCTCCGGGTTACAGAGCACTGAGCTGGTCTCATGTTCTCCACTGCAGCGGCCGCGACAACTGGCGCCCAATGTGGGGCAGATCGATGACAGGCCTGACAGATACCCCATGGGCGGAGTCTAAACTCCATGAATAGCGCGTCAGCAAGCTTCGAGCTTTCAGCCCGACGGAATCGGGTCTCCAAGATGTTTCCCGTCCTTGGGTGGGGGAGAAGGTAAAGGTTTCACTTTACATAATGAGGCAAAATATAGGGCTTCTCATTCCCACAGATGAGGAGAATTAGGCCAGAGCTTTATATAAGGTAACAAAGAATGAGGGAATAACGATACACCTAAAAGATCTTAGAAAATTTGTGAGGTTGGGTTTTCAGGTATCCCCCTGGCTCCCGGAACAGGGTTGCTTTGAGCCAGGGAGATGGAAGATTTTTGGGGAGCAGCTAACCTCATATGATGGTACTTGCCCTGGAAAAGTTAGGCTTTTAGATTATACCATCTACAATCTTGTAAAACAGGTTCTGACAGATCAAAAGCAAAGAGAAGTCCGGAGTTTTCCAGTCTGTACTCAGACAGGTTCCTCCCTCCTCTCTCCCTCTGCGAGTAGACCTTGCTCGCCTAAACTAAGAGAAGGTCCCGCAGACCTCCCTCCCCGGCCACCCCCAGGACACTATTCAAACTTGTATCCCAACTTGGGGGAGTTAGAGGACACTTTAAGAACCTTGGTAGTTACCCCTCCCGAGAATCAGGAATTGCGGGAAGCAGGATAGTAAGGAATTTCCACCGACAACTCCTCCTACAAGAGCAGATAAAGAATTTCTTGCTGCGCCACACACTTTGGGAAGTGGGTGTGGCCACCTTGGCCTGCACACAACAAAGTCCAGTGGTGAAGAATCACCATTACAAAAGGGCATTAGAGAAGCAAAAGAAAAGGGTGAGGATGTTAGTGAATGGGATATTGACCTCTATCCGATAATTGAAGAACCTGATCCTTTTAACCCAGGACAGGTACGGAGGAGGCATGAACGTATTCCTTTTAAAACCTTGCTGTCTCCCGCCTCATCCATGCGTCTCCAGGTTACTGAGCACTGAGCTGGTCTCATGCTCTCCACTGCAGCGGCTGCAACAGAGGTCATTGTATAAATTGTTCTCTTGGTTCTGCTCACTTTGCTCTACATCACTTTATGCAAGTCTTCTAAGGTTTCTCTGAAATTGTCCCTTTCATTGTTTCTTTCTTTCTTTCTTTCTTTCTTTCTTTCTTTCTTTCTTTCTTT
>NW_020954648.1:9705538-9758971 GCF_900497805.2 Vombatus ursinus
TTTCTTTCTTTCTTTCTTTCTTTCTTTCTTTCTTTCTTTCTTTCTTTCTTTTTTTTTGGTGTGGCAATTGGGGTTAAGTGACTTGCCTAGAGTCATGCAGCTAGTGTCAAGTGTCTGAGGTCAAATTTGAACTCAGGTCCTCCTGACTCTAGGGCTTGTGTTCTCTCTACTGCACCACCTAGTGGCCCCTCTTTGTTTCTTATAATACAGTAACGTTCTATTACATTCATATACTATAATTTTTTCAACCAGATGACATGACAAGTTAAGTGTCTTGCCCAAATTGTCACTGCCCAATAGTCATGTCTGATGTAGGTCAGGGCAGGTATTGTAATAAATACCCATTTTTGAGATGATCAAACTTTGGAGCTCAAAGAAATGAAATGACTTGGGTCATCTAGCCAGCACTTGAAAGCAAGTCTTCTGACCACTAAATCCAGGGCTCCTTCTACTTTATCATATTGCTTCTTCTAGGATTTGGTATTGATTTCTGAATTCCTCCAATCAATTAGTCACTGCACACTGAATTGTCTACTATGTGCCAGGCACTGTTCTAGATAGTGAGGATGCAAAGATTTAAAAAAAAAAAGTGTCTGTCCTCAAGGTGATAATAATTAGCTTATGGGGGGAAAAACATATGTACACATGTAAGTACTTCCAAAATAGGTATATATGCATATATATATGTGTATGTATACATACATATTGTATATGTAATACAGATACACCCCCCCCAAAAAAAAGGAAAGTGATTTTTTTTTGGAGGGAGAAGGGAGGCTACTAGAAGCTGGGGTGGCTAGGAATCAGGAAAGCCCTCATGGAGAAGGTATTATCCGAGCCAAGTTTTGAGGAAAACTAGAACTTCTAAGGGGGGAGGTGAAGAGAGATTCCATTTTGGATTGATGGTGACAGTATCCAGTTGATTTCCTCACGCAGGCCATGAGCATCAAAGTATATCCCCAATGTCCCTTTGGGCAGATGATGAGTCAGCTTCCTGTCCCTGCTGCCAGGAAAATGAGGTACAGCTTCATCGTAAGAGCTGGTGTTAAATCCCAACTGGACTGAGCATAGGCTGAGGCTTACTGGCTCTGAAGGAGGAGCTGTCTAGTTTTATATGGAGACTGTCTGTAGAGAAAGGAATGGAAGGACAGGATACTAAAGAATTCCCCGAAGATCTTGGCCATGCCTATGCTTTTGGGGAACTGTGCTATCTTTTCCAAATGTCCCTGCCTTCCACAGTATCTTTTGATAAGGCTGTGAATGAAGAAAGGATAGAAATGATCCAGTAACTACTAGAGAAGTCAGGCCATTGTTTCCTTCTCCATCTCCCCCCGCCATCTTCCCTCTTCCACTATTCTTCCTACTCTTCCATTCCCCCTGTTCCCCAAAGGCATCCCTATATGTCAGAAACTTGGCCCAATCCCCAGCACAGCAAAGCCTTTGCTGACCAATTGTCCTTTTTTCAGGCAGAGTTCCATCCAGGGATCCAGGGTCACTTTTCCCCCTTGAAACTTCCATGAAAAACAAATGCATATGGTGTCACAGACCCAGAAGCCTGAAGACAAAGAGGCTTCTGGTAGGACAGAAGTTTGATTTCTTCCTGGGGGGTTGAGCATTACTCTCCAATTGTAGAAAACAGGAAAAAAAAAGAAAAAAAAGGGAAAAAATGAAAATAGGAGATACTGTTGGGGTAGCCAGTAGGAGCTACACTTTCTGTAAGTCTTTATATAGGTATGTATATATATGTATAGTGTGTGTATGTATATATGTATATGTCTGTGCATGTATTGTATATACACACAAACATATACATGTGTGTGCACATATACATGTATACTATATCTTATTGTTCGTCTTTCATTCTCGAAGAGAACCAGTGACATCAGGAGGGTGATGTCTTGACTTACAGGTGAATTGGATTTAAGTGAGGCAGAGCTAGGCAAAGTCATCAGCCTCAATCTCTCCTCCAGAGTCATCATATGTTACATCTGTGGTTTCATTGGGGTATAGGGAATTTCCAAAGCACAAACTCTCTTGATTGATGCCAATATGGTGCTTTTTCTGCGACTTTTAGCATTAAAGAGTTATCTGGGAGTGCAGAGAGGTTAAGGGACATGTAGCTAGTCTGTGTCATAAGCATAATGTAAACCCAAGTCTTCTTGGCTTCTTTCCTCTACCACACTCCCTTTTATGCCCCAATTCAATGTATGAAATAAAGAGGGGGCATAGAGCTATGCATCATGTTGGCTAAAATTGGGTCTGTGTTCTGCCAATTTTCAAGTTAAAATGTTAATGTTGTCACATAGCATTGTTTTAGGCTTTTTACTGTTTCTTGCATACCTTGCTTCACAAACCCTTTCTCTACCTTTGAGCTGAGTCTCCTTTTCCAAATTGGAGGCAATGGGGAAAGAGAAACCGAGATGTCAGGTCAGAAGACCCAAGTTCAAATAATAGCATCACGGCTGGAAGAACTCTTAGGGGCCTTCCAGTTCAATCCCCTCATTTTGTAGATGAGGAAGCTTAGGCCCAAAGAGGTGAATGACTTATCCAAGGTCACAGAGGGACCAAGTGGGGAAGCTTCAAGGCAGCATGATACACTGTCAGGAGTCAGAGGATCTGGGTTCAAATCCTGTCTCCGAGGCTTCCTTTCTCTGTGGCCTGTGACCTTCATTTCCCTATGAAGCCCCTTCTAGCTCTAAACTTGTGATCCTAAGTGTACAGCAGGGAGTAGAGGAGGTGCCCAGAAGGGAAGAAAAAATGGAGGATCAATCAGTTAGTCAATCAACAAGCAATTGTTCACTACTTAGGATATGCCAGGCACTGTGCTAGGCACTGGGGTTACAAAGACAAAAGTGAAGCAGTCCTGCCCTTAAGTAGCTTACATTCTATAGAGGGAGATCTACATACATAGGCATATAAAAATAGGTATATATATAGGTGTATATGTGTGTATATATATAAGTACATATATATACATACACATACAGATATGTATATACACATACACATGCATCCATCCATCTATCTCTATCATCTCTCTCTCTGTCTCTGTCTCTGTCTCTCTGTCTCTCTCTCTCTCTCTCTCTCTCTCTCTATTTCTATCTATAGGTCTAAGGCCATTTTGATAGGGAAAGCAGGGTGGAAGAGGGAGGAAAATCAGCAAAGACTTCTTGTAAGGGGCTGTACCAGAGCTGAGTCTCAAAGGAAATCTGGTGTTCTAAGAGACAGCGGTGAGGAGGGAGGGCATTCCAGGCTTGGGGCACAGCCAGGGCAAAGGCATGAAAACAGGAAAATGGAATGTGTCTTCTATGAAGAACAGTAAGAAGACCAGTTTGGCTGGACCGTAGAATGAATGAAGAGGGAAGCAGGGAGGGGTGATGTGTAATAATAGAGACTTGCTGCATATCATCAGTCAGACTTGAAGGAACTCCTAACCCAAATTCTACCCTGAGCCCCACCCCCAGAACACATCAATCCTTTAGTGGCAGATAGCCCACTCCTTTGCCTTGGGAGCTGTTCCTTTCTCCTTGAGTGAAAACGAGGCCCAGGCCATGTGTCCATCAGTCGCAGGATGACAGATTCTCACAACTGCTGGAAAGACCTTAGGGCATAGAATGCTGCTTCCCATTTCTAAATAGGGAGTCATCTCTATGGCAGTCTGTTCTTGTGTCTTGTTCCCCTTTTCTTTTCAAGCCGGTACTAATTTTGCCTGTATTGGTCATCCTCACAGTGAAAGAAAGGGGCACCAGGAAAGGGGCATTTCCAAATTCTGACTCAGCCTGCATTTCTGATCGGCCCTGGGAGCAGAAGCAGCCATCGCTGCCCCTACCTGGAGTGTGGTATCTGACTTCTGTCCCACCGGATCCAGCAGCCCCAAACATTAACATTGCTTATGGGCCATTTGTACCCATTGTGCCTTTTTCATACCCTGGATGGTAAGAGTGCCTTCTTTTCTGATTCATATTTTTAAAAAATAGACAACAATTATTTATTAAATGTGGTATAAGTAGATAAAGCACTGGCCTTGGAGACAGGAAAGCCTAGGTTTAAATCCTGTCTTGAAAACTTACTAGCAATGAGACCTTGTGCAATTTACTTAACCTCTCTAGCCCCAGTTTCTTCATCTGTAAAATAGGAATACTGATAGCATCCTAGTTCTCAGGGCTGTTGTGAGAGTCAAATGGGATAGTATATATGTATATGTGTATATGTGTGTATATATGTACATATATAGAATTTTGCAAACCTAAAATCACATATATGTTATTGTTAATAATAAATATTATATAATAGTAAATATTACTTAATAAATATTATTACCTAATAAATAGTACTTAAGTATAATTATTAATAAATAGTAAATAATATTACTTAATAAATAGTATTACTTAATGAATAGTACTTAAGTATAAGTATTATTACTTAATAACTAGTAAATAATGTTATTTAATAAATAGTATTAACAATACTAATAAATAATAAATATTATTACTATTTTGAACCAGGCCTGAGATTTCATTGGTTTAGTGAAGAAACTCCATCAGCTAATGTAGATCGGCACCTGCTCAGAAACTTACTGTCTTATGTTACAAGAGTTTTCTTTTTCCTGAGTGAGGGGAAGAGGTGGGAAGAGGAGACAATAGATGCTCACTAATTTTTAAAAAATTATTTTAAAAAAATAGTCTCAGAATAACCTGGGGGCACTGAGAGTTTAAGTGATCTGTCTAGAGTGGCACAAGTCAGTATGTGTCTGAGACCGAGGGAGGTTCACGCCTCCCTCACACTTAGGTTACGTTTCTTGATTTTATTTTACTACATCACAGTAATAACAATGATAATAATAATAACTAGTATTTATATAGTGCTTTAAGGTTTGAAAAGCACTTTAAAATATTAACTCATTTTATCTTCACAACCACTTTGGGAAGTAGGTGCTATTATCATACCCTTTTTGCAGATGAGAAAACTGAGACAGACAGAAGTTAAATGACTTGCTTGGGTCATACAGGTAATAAGTATCTGAGACTGGATTTGATCTCAGGTTTTCCTGGTGCCAGGCTCTGGTACAGTAAGAAGCAGCATAAAGACTGGCCTAAAAGCCAGGATTTTGATTAAGTCTCACCTCTGACATGTATTGGCTGTGTGACCCTGAGTGGGTCATTTAATGCTGTAGACCAGAGTGTCAAACAAGTGGAATGCAGCGACCAATATTTCTTAGTAAAGCCAAATAACGAACCAGATTAAAATGTAATTGGGAAATAGTTAACAAAATAAATAAATACAATAAAACATAGAAAATGTTAATATGTGGTTTTCCATGTGTATAGCTTTTCATTTCAATTTGAGTTTGACACCACTGCTCTAAACAACTCTCTAAAATGATAATTTGCAGAGAGGGTATATTGGTAAAAGGAGCTTCCTATATTAATCAAATCACAGGTACAGACCCTATTCTTATTTATTATAATATACCATTGTTCTATTATTATGTAATATACAGCACAACCCTTTGCATACATTATTTCAGTTGCTCCTCATAACGCTGTGTGTGGGGGGCTATTATTGCGCCCACTTTAAGGAGGGGGAAACTGAGGCCTGAAGAGGTGACTTGTCAACTGACACATAGCTAGTCACTGTCTGGGGTGAGATTCATCCCTATTCCAAGCCTAGGGCATGACTGCTATGCTAGAAGGTGGGTATGTTTTTCCACAATAGCAGTGATATAAGAGCTTTACTGGGAGACCATGTGGTATAGCTGTCTAGCAAACCTGGGTTTCAGTTCTTGTTCTAAGACTGTGTGAAATTGGGCAAATCACTTCTCCTCTCTGGGCCTCAGTTGTCTCATCTGTAAAATAAGGGAGACTGGACCAGATGAACTCTATGAGCCTTCACAGCGCTAATATTCTAATATTCTATATTTATATAAGTCTGTAAAAAGGGGAAGCTGAGTCTGGCCTCTTTCTTTCCCCTGCCCACGCTCTTGTAGGGGGTTAATGAGCAAAGAACTGGTCAAAATCCGGGATGAAAAAAGAGAAGTCAAGTGGGCTGGAGGGTCCCTTGGTTAGAAGTTGACTGTGGTGTTCATTAACTACTCACTTGCTCAGGTGTGAGCCAGTATCGTTAAAGCTAGACAGGCAGGCATAGTCATTTCATTTCATACGTGTTTGAGTTCCTTTCTCTGTTGGTCCCAGACCTTGTGGCTAAAAAGTGTGTTCTGTACGTGTGTGCTTTACACGTCGCTACTCTGGACACGTGTTCTCCCTATGTGGAGGAGATTAATTTGGTTCTTTTATCCTAGTCAAGGGACTGGACTTTTGGTCTGGCCCTGTGATTGTACTGTGTTGGGAATTTCCAGTATAAAAACTCCTTCCCCCAATGGGTATCAACTACCTGTCCTCTAGCCGTGGCTTCTAGAGTTGGCTGGGGCACTATGAGGTTGAGTGTCTTGCTTTAGATCACACAGCAGAACTTAAAAGCCAGGGTCTTCCTCTCTCTCTTATGCCTCAGTAATGTTCGTGGCTTATACAATGAATTCATTTTTCCTCTTTCCAGATTCTACTTATCCCCAGCGTATCCCTCACCCTGTTCTGGTCTGGCAGGTTTCCCTGTCCAGGACTCCAGCAACTGCAGATGCAAGAAAGAGAAAGGCCAGTCCTCCCGCCAAGTGCCAGGACACCATCAATGCCTGATGATAAATATCAATGAACTGGATGACCTCTATGGGTCCTTGTGCCAAGCAGTGAAAACAGCCAGAGGCATCCAGCTCATGACCAAGGACATAAGTCAGTCTTTGACCTCTGACCTGAACAAAGCCCGGACTCTGAGGGTATTGTACCTCCTTTTACTAGAACTAATTTCACAGATCAGTCAATTGGCACACACTTATTAAGTCCCTACTATGCGCCAGGCATGAAGAAGGAGATAAAAGGCAGGGCAAATATCTAGGAAGGCAAATATGGGAACAGATTTCTTGTCAATTATGCTTGGAAGAAGGAAGCTGTTTGCAAAGACCATTTTGTTTTTTATGTTTTGTTTTTTTTTTAGGCAATTGGGATTAAGTGACTTGCCCAGGGTCACACAGCTAGTAAGTGTCAAGTGTTTGGTTTGAGGCTGGATTTGAACTCAGGTCCTCCTGACTTCAGGGCTGGTGCTCCATCCACTGCACCACCTAGCTGCCCCAGCAAAGACCATTTTGAAACACACCCTTAGAATGGAAGATCTCTTGGCTTTGGCAAACTTGATTTTGTCCAAAATCACAATAGTTTGAGAAACTGTGGGATAATGAATAGACAGCCAGCCTGTCTATATATACATACTGATTATGTGACCTCCCTGGGCAAGTTAACTTAAACTCTCAGTGTCCTGGGCAACTTTCCATGACTCAAGTTGTAGAGAAGGCACTGACCTGTTTTGTAAGAGTTTCTTCACCTCTGCTGGTGATATAACAGGTGCTTAACCTAATAATAGTTCACATTTATATAGCACTTAAAGGTACCAACTAGCATATTTATAAAGCCCTTTTCTCACAACCCAGTGAGTCAGGCTGGTACAAATGCTGTATTATTCCCCCACTTTACAGATGAGGAATCTGAGGGTACAGAAAAGTTAAATAACCTGGCCAGGGTCACAAGTCCCGAGTATTGGGACCTGTTGAACTCAAATCTTCTGACTTTAAGATAACTGACCTTTTCTTTTTTCAAGTTTTGTCAGTCTTATTTTAAAAAATAATAATGATGCTCATTTCCTGATATGCTTCTCCCCAATCAGAGAACTCTTCCTTACAAGAACTGTTATAAACCAATGTAATGGTTGGGGTTTTTTGTTTGGTTGGGGTTTTTTGTGACAACATCCAACATTGTACCCATTGCTTCTCACTTCACCACTGAGGGGAAGGAAGCATAAACAGTGCTCTTTCCCCTATGTTAAAGAACATTTTTTTTGTCAGAATCAGACCTACAGGGCTTTCTCTGGTGCCAGATACCAACAATTTAATGCTAAGAATAACTTGTCCTCTGTCCAAAAGAAATGGAAAGCATTTTTGATTCAGTATCAAAGGACCTGGGTTACAATCCTAACTCTCTTCTTTATCACCTTGTAATCTTTGAGGAAGTCACTTAATCTCTTTGTGCCTCAGTTTCCTCAGCTGTAAAATGAGGAGGTTAGATTAGAGAACCCTGAAAGTCCCTTCTGCCTCTCAACCTATGATCCTATGAATAGTCCCCTCTCCCTACCCCCTTCCTGTATTCCCCTTCCTCTAATGATTTTTTGTTGTTGTTTTTCCCAGGAAAAAGTCTACATTACCCTTTTGAAAACTGTAACTTCTTAAGGACTATTAAGAAGAAGGGGAATGAGAAAAAATAATTGGAGCAATTGTTAGTTTCTTCATGATCAAAGCAACATCCTTGGCTTACTCCTTTGAAAAAGACCTGATTGGGCAATTTTCCACTGGAGTTTTGGAGTACCAAGGGGTTGAGGTTCACAGGTTTTGAAAGTCAGCAGCAGGCTACCAAACCATCAGCTTCTCATTGGTCTGAGAAAGGTTCCCCACTGGCTTGTTCGGAGGGAAATCTCAAGAGGTGATTTTAGACACTGCTATTCACTGTGACGTTCTTGATGCAAACCTTCTCTCCACTTCCTCCTGTACCTGTCACACACTCGTTGGGCATTCGAATGATGTAGCCCTGAGGCAGACCTTAAGAAAAAGCTCAAGGTTTTTTGTTTTGTTTTTTCAACATCTCCTGTTCCAGTGTGATGACTGGCGAAGTGCCCTCTGCAGCAATGCGTGCCTCAGCATGCCTAGAAAATGTTTGTATTGGTGACATTCGTATATTGTGGGTATTTTACCCTATTTTCATTTTAGAGGTGAATGGAGAAGAGTGAAGGCCAAGTAGGTTCTTGTGCGTGTCATTAACATAGGCACCGTGTGGCCCTTCTTCAAGTCATGTCTGTGCCGATGAAGCAAAGGAAAGGAAAGAAATCAAGAAACAAGAATTTGTTGTTCTAGTTGTTGTTTTCTCAGGATGAATGTCAACTGAAAAACTGAGGAATTTATTGTGAATAAATTTTAAATTCCCCTTCCTCCACTGCTTCTATCAATCCTTCTTTCTTTTCCTATTCTCAACTCCTTTTTCTGATTTAAGTTGGTGGTGGGAGAGGAGGTCAGGGCAGGGCAGGACTGGCCAGTAAAAGACCAGTCCTTGGAGCACATGCAGTGTTCTCTTGCTGGTTGTAAAGTCACCTGGAATGATGTACCACATGACTTTCTCATTCATTTCTTTCCATCTCTCTCTTTCATCATCATCCTTCTCATCTCTCCATACTTGTACTCTCAAATCTTATCAAACAAGCATGTAAATGTTGGATCTAATTTTATTTTTTAACGTAGTTAAAATGTAGTTCTTGCTCACCAAAATACCATTTGACTAAGAATGAGGTCTAAATGGTATAAATTTCTTGTCTGGGCTGGGTCTCAGCATGTCCAAAGCTTCCCAGACTCCAGCACTGAAGGTCTTTCACCTTTCTGTGGGAGAACTTTAGGAGGCAGAAAGGAAGGACCAAAGGGGGTGTCCAGATCACAGGTGAATAACCTAACAGGAAATAACTACACTTACATTAAAAGTATATTTAAAGAACCAGAAGTATTCAATAAAATAAAGATATTTAAAGACACATGCAGCTTTTCAATGATTTTTACTTAATTTGACTGAAAATACTCTTATTGAGGATGACTGAAAACTGATTGCTTTCTAGTGATTGGGGTCTGGTTGGATTCTAATGCCTGGGCTGCCTTCAGGATGACTGGCAGTTTGGGACTCAGAAGATGGACTCTTGTTATAGGAACTGCCCCTTTGGCCATCCTATAAAGGAGTGAGGGATGAAGCCTAATTTTTTTAACCTATTTTCACATTAGTCATGTTTAAAGAAGAATTAGAACCAATGGGAGAAACCACTTGAAAGAAAAACAAAAAACAAAACAAAACAAAAAAAAAGAGATCAAATAATGAACTTCAATCTGCATTCTGACTCCATAGTTTGTGGACAGCATTTTCCTTCATGAGTCCTTTGGAGTTGTCTTGTATCCTTGCATTGCTGAGAGGAGATGAGTCTATCAAAGTTAGTCACCGCACATTGTGACTATTACTGTGTACAATGTTCTTTTGCTTCTGTTCTCTTCACTCAGCATCAGTCCATACAAGTCTTTCCAGGTTTTTCTGAAGTCTGCCTGCTCATCATTTCTTATAGCACAATAGTATTCAATTACATTCATATACGACAATTTGTTTAGCCATTCCCCAACTGATGGGTATCCCCTCAATTTCCAATTCTTTGCCACCACAAAAAGAACTGCTATAAATATTTTTGTACGTATGGGTCCTTTATTTGTATGATCTCTTTGGGATACAGACCTAGAAGTGGTATTGCTGGGTCAAAGGGTATGCATGGTTTTGTAGTCCTTTTGGCCTAGTTCCAAATCATTCTCCAGAATGATTGGATCAGTTCACAACTCTACCAACAATGCATTAGTGTTCCAATTTTCTCACATCTTCTCCAGCATTTATTATTTTCCTGTTTTGTCATGCTAGCCAATCTGATAGGTGTGATGTGGTACCTCAGAGTTGTTTTGATTTACATTTCTCTAATCAATAGTGATTTAGAGCATTTTTTCATATGACTATAGATAGGTTTAATTTCTTCCTCTGAGAACTGCCTGTTCATATTCGTGAACTCTGGGACTGAGTGAGCATAACCAGCTAGTGTCTTCTCTTAGATTAACCTAATGGTAGTCTCTGGGGAAGAGGAGACTGTGGGAATTTTTATATCCACTCACCGCACTCCAGAACATAGGTCCACTCTGCCACCAGAGAAAAAGTGAACAGACAAAAGGGCCAAGATTAGGCTTTGTTGAACAAATGGATAGAGCACCAGCACTGGAGTCAGAGGACTTGAGTTCAAATCCAGACTCAGACACTTGACACTTAACTCACTTAAACTCAATATGTCCAAAACAGAATTCATTATCTTTCTCCCTAAACCCTTCCCCACTCCTACCTTCCCTGTTAATGTAGAGAGTAATACCATCCTCCTCGTCCCTTTGGCTCACAACCATCCTCTACTTCTCACTATCTTCCACCTCCCATATCCAAGCTGTTGCCAAGGCCTGCTGATTTCACCTTTGAAACATCTCTCTAAAAGCCCCCTTCTCTCCTCTGATGCTGCCGCCATCTTGGTAGAGGCCCTTATCCCCTCACACCTTGATTACTGCAATAGCTTGCTGGTGGGTCTGCTTGCCTCAAGTCTCTCCCCATTTCAAATTTATTCTCCATTCAGCAACTAAAGTGGTTTTTCTAAAACACAGGTCTGATCACGTCACACACACACACACACACACACACACACACACACACACACACACCCCTATAAATTTACCTCAATAAATTCTAGTGGCTTCCTGTTGCCTGCAAGAGCAGAATGCTATTTGGCCCATTCAAAGTCCTTCCTAACCTAGCCCCCTCTTACCTTCCCAGTCTTCTTACATCTCACTCCCCAACATATACTTACTCTTCATTGCAATGACACTGGCCTTTTGGCTGATCCATGAACAAGATACTTCGTCTCTTAGCTCGGGGCATTTTCTTTGGCTATCCCCCCTCCACTGTGACTACAGCAACACGCCTACTGTTATCCCCCAGTACACCCAAGACTCCTCTCTTTTCTCCATTCTGCGAGTATCTTCTCTCCTTTCTCTGTTCCCCTCATTTGCAGTGGCATTGGCTCCTTAGGGAAGTCATAATCCAATTATAATTTAACTGCTATAGTTATGGGGAACCCACAACAGCATCTGTGCAGGAACCATTAGGAAAACCACAGAGTATCAGACCCTCAGATCACCTTGTGGCTGTGGTAGGTACCCCTTGCATCACAGGCTCTGGCTCCTGGATGGTGATCACTTAATAAGAGTCTCTTTTTTTTTTCAGATGATTGGGGTTAAGTGACTTGCCCAGGGTCACACAGGTAGTAAATGTCAAGTGTTTGATCTGAGGCCGGATTTGAACTCAGGACCTCCTGACTTCAGGGCCGGTGCTCTATCCACTGCGCCACCTAGCTGCCCCCAAATAAGAGTTTTATTGGGACTCTAATGCACTATTAGTGGAGTTGTCAACTGGTCCAACCCTTCTGGAGAACAATTTGGAATTATCCCCAAAGGGCTATAAAATTGCACATACCCTTTGACCCAGCAATACCACTACTAGGTCTGTATCCCAAAGTGGCCAAAGAAAAAGGAAAAGGACCTATATGAACAATAATATTTATAATAGTTCTTTTTGTGGTGGCAAAGGATTGGAAATTGAAGGGATGCTCATCCATTGGGGAAAGGCTAAACAAATCATGCTATATGGTTATGATGGAATACTATTGTGCTATAAGAAATGATGAAGGGGATAGTTTCAGAAAAACCTGGGAAAATTTATATGGCTTGATGCAAAGTGAAGTAAACTGAACCAGGAGAACATTGTACACAATAACAGCAATATTGTTATTTTTTGTTTGTTTGTTTTTGTTTTTTTGGCTTTTTTGGTGAGGCAATCGGGGTTAAGTGACTTGCCCAGGGTCACACAGCTTAAAGATTCTTTTTTTTTTTTTGGTGAGGACAATTGGGGGGTTAAGTGACTTGCCCAGAGTCACACAGCTAGTGAGTTATGTGTCTGAGGCTGGATTTGAACTCAGGTCCTCTTGACTCCAGGACTGGTGCTCTGACAGTAATATTGTTATGATGATCAACTGTGAATGACTTAGCTATTTACAGCAATACAATGATCCAAGACAGTTGTGAAGAACTTATGATGAAAAATGCTATCTACCTCCAGAGAGAAAACTGATGAAGTCTAAGTGCAGATTGAAGCATAATTTTTTTTCACTTTCTTTATTTTCTTTCTTTTTTGCAACATGGTTAATATTATAATTATATGTAGTCTCCTCCCATCAGTTTTATCTTTTCTTCTAATGTGAGGTTTATTTTAACTGATCCCTGGTCTGATGGCACACAGACAACTGAAATTCTTTCCGCATCTGTTACAGTTGTTTTTTGTCTGTCAAAATATAATCAATTTCTCTTTTTTTGGTGTGGTTTTTAGGGCCCACCATGAACAGTACCTTCTAACTCTCTTCTAGAAGAAAATATTTACTAATCAGTCCACAAGTATTTATCAAGTGCCCACTATATACCAGGCACTGAGGATATAGATACAACAAATGAAATAATCTCTATTTGCAAGGAACTTACATCCTTTTTTTAATTTAATTTTTTTTGGTGAACAGAATTTTATTTTCTCTCCCTTCCACCTCTTACCTACTATTTAAAAAAAAAAAGAAAAACAAAACCCTTTTAATAGAAGTGCATAGTTAAGTAAAATAAATCCCCTCATTCATCATGTCCAAAAAATATCTCTCATTTTGTACCCTGAGTCCATCCTCTATTTGATTGGTTTTTGAGTTGATCAGCATTCTTAAGTCTTCCAAAGGAGTTTGTCTTTGCAATATTGTTGTTATTGTATAAATTATTCTCTTGGTTCTATTCACTACGCTATGTATCAGTTCATACAACTCTTCCCAAGTTTCTCTGAAATTTCCTCCATCATGATTTCTTACAGCAGAATAGTATTCCATTATATTCATATATAATAACTCATTCAATTATTACCCAAATGATGTGTACCTTCTTACTTTCTAAATTGTCCCTATTACATATAATGCTGGCATTTAATTTTATATAGATAATTCATATTTTACTGATACATTTTGTTTTTACATTACAAACACCTACAAATCACCCTCATTCTATGAAAGGGCTCTTGTAATAAAGTAAAACATTTAAGCAAAACTAACAATATAGTGATTTCATTTGAAAGTGCACACAATATTCCACATCTGCAGCATGCCCCTCTATTAAATTTTTTTTGATGAGCAGAAATCTATTTCTCTTCCTCTATCTCACACCCCATTGCAAAAGAAAAAGAAAAAAATAAGTTCCTTGTAACATATATTCATACTCAAGCAAAACAAATTCTCTCATTGACTATATACAAAAATGTGTCTCATTCTATACCCTAAATCTGTTGCCTCTCTGTCAAGAGGTTGATAGTATGTTTTATCATTAATCCTTTGGAATCATAGATGGTCACTGCATCAATTAGAGGTCTTACAGCTTTCAAAGTTCTTTATCTTTACAGTGTTGTCATTATTGTATAAATTGTTCTTTTTATTCTTCTTATTTCATTATCAATTTTAATATCTTCAAAGTTGTTAATTTTTATAATATTGATGTTATAGTATAAATTATTCTTCTGGTCCTGCTTGCTTCAATCTGCATCAGTTCATATGAATCTTTCTAATGTCTCTTTCAAATCATCTCTTTCCTTATTTCTTACAAATCAATAGTTGTCCATCACATTCATGTACCACACCTTGTTTGGCCCTTCCTCAATTGATGGGCATCCCTTTTATTTCCATTTCTTTTTTTGCCGCCACAAAAAGAGCTATTATAAATATTTTTGTTTTTAAAAGACTTTTTCCTCTCTCTTCTGACCTTTTTTTTCAGTATAGGTCTAACAGTGGTGTAGGTAGGTCAAAAGGCAGGTACACTACTTAGGAACTTTTTGTGTATAACTTTGAATTCCTTTCCAGAATGATTGGACCATTCGTAGGTACAATGCATATTGTACAATAGGTACAATGCATTAATGTACCTGTTTTTTCATAACCCCTCCAATATTTATCATTTTTTCTTTTTGTGTTATTTTTTACAATCTGATTAGCAGATTCTGATTTTTTCTTTAATTTACATTTCCCTGATTAATAGTGAGTTGGAGATTTTTTTTCATATAGCTGTAGATAGCCTGGGTTTCTTGTCTTGAGAACTGCCTGTTTATAACCGTAGGCCATTTGTCAACTGGAAAGTGGTGATTATTCATATAAATTTGAATCAATTCCTCATGTATGTTGGGATTGAGACCTTTATCAGGGAAATTTGTTGCATCTACAGAGAATAAAATATAAAATGAATATTCCATATAAACATACAAGATAAATATGACACAGAGGCTTAGGGTTCCAACCATCTCATAAAACTTTGACTTCTTTTGTTTTGGAAATCTGAACTCTACTTTCCAGTGTACTTTTTGCCATCATCCCCTATGCCCATTTGGTAGACCTGGATTCAAATCCTGCTTCAGACACCCATACACTATGTAACCCTAGACAAACCATTTAAAGGCTCTGTACCTCAACTTTTTCATCTGTAAAATGAAGGTGGGGGACTTGATAATTTCAAATGTATCTTTCAGCTCTAAATCTGTTAATCATTGAGTTTGAAAGTATATATTGACTTATTCTGGAGGCTTTTGGGGGAAGGGAACAAGCATTTTTTATGTGCCAGGTACTGTGCAAAGTATTTTATAAATATTATCTTATTGTTAAGATTTTAATAGAACTCATTTGCCAAGAGATGCTGCATATTCTTCTATAAAGACCTACTCTAATGTCTCAGTATGTGGTAGAGAGGACCTTGAGTTCTCAAGGACTACGGTGGTGGACTATGAATTCCAGCAAGTTCTAACATGCTGAAAAGACTTCAAGTTCAGTCCCAGTGAAAGATTGAGTCTTGCTGCCCAATAAACAACCAAAGAAGGAGAGGCTTGACATCAGCAGGTTGGTAATTGGGTGATAACAATTTTTTTTGGTCATGGAAATTCGCAAAATGAAGAATAAAATGACCCTTAGTCCTATTCAAGTCCCTTTGCATTATCAAAGTGAAAGTGATCCAGTAATGAAGAAAGGGGTAAGGAATGCTAAAAATTACATCATTTGCAAACTGCATAAACTTTAACTTTTGATACTGTAAATATTCCAGTGACCAGGGAATTGATAGAAGAATGAAAACTAAATCAATATTGACATTGTTATGGTAAACAAAACCAAAAGGCAAGAGGACATTACAATTAAATGCAAGGATGGCTCAAAAATTCTTCCTGGAGGGTAAAACAGAGAAGTTGGTGGGGTTGTTTTCATCATCAGCACAGAAACAATAAGAAATATGATCTCATGGAACAATCATTCATTGCTGGGATCATGATATACTAGAGCAAAAAGACCCTTATGAAGATGGTTTTTTCTCCTTTCAGTGTTGATTTATTATAAACTTATTGTAAACTTAGTAAATCATGTGTAATTGAAGACCCATGATAAATATTTCTTGAGATGAATTGTATCAATAAAACCAACTGAACTTGTTTTGCAACTATTTGTATTTGGATAAATGAAATTCAACACATAAAGCATCTGTAAGAAGCACTGTAGTTTAGTGGATGGAGACTGGTCATGGAGCCAGGAAGACTTGGGTTCAAATTCCACTTTTGATAAATCCTGGCTGTGTGACCCTGGGCAAGTCTCATCATTTCTCAGCATGTTAGGCAGCTCTCCAAGAGCAGGTGCTGAATTGCCCTGGCAGAAGGAGCTCCCTACCAGGAGTTGACCAGTGAAATCCTTGGTCCAGATCTTATCCTTAAAACATTCAGAACAACTTCTCAGTCATTTCCTCTGAGTCATCATCAGTGTCTAGAAACTTACCCTTTTATGTGGTCTTAGATAATATTTTGTTTCTGCTTTTCCCTCATTCTGTATCTTTCCATAAAGGACTTTTCAGATTTCTTCATAATCCTCATGCTTATTGATTTTAATTGCATTATAGTATTCTATTACATTAATGTACTGCAATTTCTTTAACCATTCTTTTATTGTTAGACATTTAGGTTGTTTCCAGGGTTATTCTTGCAATTACAAATAATACTGCTATAAATACTATATATATGTATGTATATATATACATACATACATACACATATTTTTTTAAGTAGAGAATTTTGAATAGATTGAATAACTGGCATATATATGTACATACATATATATCAATTACTCTCAGGATATATTTTCAATAATGAAATAATTGAGTCAAAAATATGATTAGTTTTGTAACTTTTGCAAAAGAATTGATGGATTGCTTCCCAAAAGGATTCTACTAATAATGAGTGAGGATACCAGTTTATCTATAGTCTTGCTAAGCCTTGAGTCTTACTTTCAAAATTATTTTTGGCAATTCTGTGAATTTGATACTTCAAAGTTAAGTTTCTATTTCCTGTTGTGTTTTGTTTTTTTTTTAGTGAGGTTGAGCTTTTAAAAAACTATTAATAACAATTTCTTTCTAATTCTGTAAACTGTCTATTCACATCTTTTGGCCATCATCCATTTGTGTTACTTTTAGATATTTTTAAGAGTTCCTTATAAATTTTAGATGTCAGATTATTTCTGTCATATCTGTCATAATTTTCCCAATCTGTTCTTTTGTTGTACAGAAGGTTTTTTTTGTTTTCATTTAAGTGCATTACTATTTCTCCTAGTTATTTCTTCTATAT
This sequence comes from Vombatus ursinus, assembly GCF_900497805.2. Classification (NCBI taxonomy): domain Eukaryota; kingdom Metazoa; phylum Chordata; class Mammalia; order Diprotodontia; family Vombatidae; genus Vombatus; species Vombatus ursinus. The sequence continues at coordinate 9,723,004 of NW_020954648.1, forward strand.
TTTGAGAAGATTAAAAAGTTATCTCCCCTACAATATTGGGGTAAATACATTACTACTATGCTATCTTTTGTGAATTTTAGAGTTAAAAATGTTTAAATCTCTGATCCAGATAAAAGTCATTGTGGCATATGGTATAAGATGTAGGTATTGTCCCCTATTATTTCCTGCAGGTTTATTAAACATTAATCTTTTGTATATATTTGGTGAAATGCTTGCAATTTCTATTATGTTGCATTATTCTATATCCCTATTATTTTCCTTGGTGTCATAGAGTTTTGATGAAAATAGCTTTATAATAGATTTTAAAGTGAGAAGGCAAGTCCACCATCAGTAACTTTTAAAAATTGTATTTCTTGATATTCTTTGTCATTTGTTTTCCCACATAAATTTCATTTTTATTCTATTTACCTGTAAGTAACTTTCTTGGATACATCTTATAGATTTTGATACATGGAACTATTATTATTGTCTTCTAAATATTATGTCACTTAATTTTTGATGTTTTATTTAACCCAATTATTGTGTAATAGATTGTCTTTTAGTTTGCATATAGTTTTATAGATTTTGCTCATGTTCACATCATCATGAAATCTCCAAGTTAGAAGGAATCACAGTGGTCATTTGTTTAATCCATACCTAAACAAGAATCCCCTCTACAAATTGACAAGTCATCATCTAGCCTTGGCTTGAAGATCTCCCATGAGGATGGAAACTGCTCCCTCTCAAGGCAACTCCATTCCACTTTTGGGCAGCTCTAATTATTAGGAAGTTTTTTCTTTTACTTGCACCTGGTTCTTCCCTCTGTGGTCAAGATTGGTCCTTGTAATTCATCTGAGTCAGGCAGCATTTTAGTGTTGCTTTCATCTCACTGTTATAGTCATTGTATACATTGTTCCCTTACTTCATCGTCCTTATTTTTTTTTTTTAGGCATTTGGGGTTAAGTGGCTTGCCCAGAGTCACACAGCTAGTTAGTGTCAAGTGTTTGGTCTGAGGCCAGATTTGAACTCAGGTCCTCCTGACTTCAGGCTCTATCCACTGCGCCACCAAACTGCCTCTATTGTCTTTATTTTGAATCAATTCATAAAAATCTTCCTTGTTTCTCTGAATGCCTCATATTTATGTTTCTTATGTTGCAATAACATTCCTTTACCTTTGCATACCACAATTTATTTAAGTGTAGTTTCCTTTTTGGGCAACTAAGTGGCATAGTAGATAGAGCCCTGGCCCTGGAGTCAGTAGGTCCTGAGTTTAAATCCAGCCTGAGACACTTATTAGTTGTGTGACCCTGGGCAAGTCACTTAATGCTGGTTGCCTCAGTTTCCTCATCTGTAAAATGAGCTAGAGAAGGAAATGGCAAACCACTGCAGTATCTCTGCCAAGAAAACCCCAAATAAGATCACGAAGAGTCTGACACAACAGTTTCCTTTTTATTTTTATTAATTATTTCCTTTATAGCTCTTGTCTAATTCTCTACACCTAGTTTTATTGTGTTGTCTCAGATGTGCTCCAATTGCACCCTAACCTGTACCCATACCCTCTTACCTATTTGAATTATTATTATTATTCCCTTCTCATAGCTATAACTCCATGGAAACTGCATTTTGACCAAAGTATACATTTTAATGAAAGCTTAGAGGATTGGTAGTTACCTCTGTCTCTGCACTATTTTCTTTTCTTCTCTTTTCTTTTTTAATCTCTGTGACCAGCTTGAGTCAACGTTAGTTAGAATTAATGGATAGTAGAAACAAAACCAATTATTTTTGAAAACCTCTTTGCTGTCCCCTTTACTTGAGCAAAGCTTCACAATAATAAAAAATGCTGATTGTTTTCTTTTTAAAAGATTTTTAAAAATACTATAAAAATAACCAGTCCCTAAAATAGAAAAAGCTAAAACAATGCAATCGTTTATTTTACTGTGACCTCTCCCCAGTCACATGTTCACGGGAGTGAATGCATTCTCAAGAAACACAATGCTGACAGCCTTTGTGGATATACAAGATATGAAAAGGAATCCGGAAAGTACACCGAGTCTGACCTGTTTGTTTTTTCAGAGAAAGCAGCATGAAAACCCACAACCAGTCAACAACCTGGAAAACTAACTGTTGGTGGCAGCAACAAAAAAGAAGAAACATTCCCTTGAGGTCCATACTAAATCAAGAAGAATTTTCTGGAAGTCGGTGCCCAAAACTGAACTCAATAATCCAAATGTGGTCTAGAGGAGAATATAGTCCCTAGTCCTGTATGCTCTGCCTCTTTTGATGCAAACTCTCTCAATGAGAGCATTTTTTTTTTTGGTAAGTTACATAAAAGAAGCCATAAGGAGCCACTATGATCTGTGACATAGATGGTTAAGACCAATCCCTCCCCAGTCTCTTTCTTAATAATAGCAATAATGAGATGAAATTCTTGATTTTGGACTCCTTACAACATCTTAAGACAGTACTATCTCCCTGCACAATATTTGATTCTTCATTTTTGTTAAATAAATGATCATTGAGCACCTACTATGCACAAATCATACTCCTGGATATGTGGTTCACTAGGAAAGATGGGGGACCTAAAAACAATGAAAAGATAAGGCATTTTGTGATAGGTGCCTTACGAAAACATCAGTTTAGGAGTAGGATAATTAAAAAGAAGGTATAGGGTGAGACTTAGGTGTCCAATGACCTAATAAATTGTGTAATATTTGGAGTAGTGAGAATGACAATCTGGGTCTCAGTTTTTCACCCTCAAGTGAATGGGCTCTACCAGATGATCTCTAAGGTCTATGTATAAACTGCAAAGATCTTTGCAATTACTTGTTGATTTGTTTTTCAATTGTGTCTGACTTTCCATGACCCCATTTATGGTTTTCTTGGCAAAGATACTAGAGTGATTTGCCATTTCCTTCTCCAGCTCATTTTACAGATGAGGAATTGAGGCAACCAGGCTTAAGTGACTTGCCCACAGTCAAACAGCTAGTATGTGTCTGAGGGTGGATTCGAACTCACAAAGAAGAGTCTTCCTGACTCCAGGCCCAGTGTTCTATCTGCTGTGCCACCTAACTTCCCTTTGCAATCACTTATCAATCTACCAATAAACATTTATTAGGTGCCTACTATGTGCCAGGCACTGTGTGTACTAAGTGATGGGGATACAAAAAGAGACAAAACACAATTCCTGTCCTCAAGGAGCTCACAATCTAATAGGGGGCAATTCTTTTCTAATGCCTCTTTCCCCCTCCCCCCAATGTTATATACTTCTCTAGCAAAGGCAGCTAAGCAGCATGGTGGATAGAGTGCTAGACTGGGAGATGGGAAGACCTAAATTTCAATCCTGCCTTAACTAGCTTTAGGTAACTCACTCAGTCTCTTTGAGCCTAGGTTTCCTAATCTGCAAAATGGGGATAATAATAACATCAGCCTCACAGGGTTGTTGTCAGGATCAGATGAGATAATACATGCAAAGCACTTTGTAAATCTTAAAGCACTATATAACTGCTAGCAAACAACAACAACAACAACAATAATTACACCCTAGGACCTTAGTGGGACTTTGGGTGTCAACCAAGGGCACGTCACAATAAATTCACTTTTAAATACCACTTTACAATTTGCAAAGCATTCCTCCCTCTGCCCTGCCACAGAAATCTTCTGAGGTAGAAAGTAGATATTACTCCTATTTTGCAAAAGTTTGTAATGGGGGGAGAGTCTGTGACCATTGTATACCATAGGTACTGTTAATCTCCTACCTTGATGACTTCTCCTCCCTCTGATCCTGCAAAGATTCCAGGCATTAAGGCCCCCAGGCCAGAACCCTGTGGAAGGACTTCAGAAGGCATCTTCACAGGAATATGAAAGAGAACAGCTCAGGGTAAAGAAATGATATCCTTCACTGAGAATCTCATAAAAGTGAATGTTGAAAACTATCTTTACGTGTAATTGGAAAAAATAAAATACTATTAAGTGGGAAAAAAAAGAAATATATGCTTCTCATGTTGCCACCTGGGGCATAGTCTCGATCACCCTATGTTAATTCTGGCTTAAGTCTAGAAATTAAGAAATTCTAAATCTGTAAGTGAAAAATTTGGGTGAGGGGGCATTAATGTACAATAAAGAGAATTTCATTTGAAAATATTAGTTCTCCCACCTTAATAAAGTGTCTAGTAGTTTCATTTTTCCAAAGGGAATACAGAAACTGATTTATAGTCTACATTTCTGTGTCATTCTTGAGATGTTAGAGTAATGAATTTCATTATAATAGTCTCTGGAAAATATTTCAATAAAGCAAGAAACTTCCCTTTGAAGAAAAATGCACATAGTAGATAAACTGATGGATATTTGGCTAAGACTATTTTCTGAGGGTAATTTTGGACAAGTTATTCTTTTCTACAATATATTTATTATTTGCTTTCATTCTCACTGTAATTATATTCAGAGCTGACTTAGCTTCTCAGTAACTGAAATGTTTTTAAAAAATATTTTGCAACTGAACAAGAATCAAAGAAAAGGGGCAGGTAGGTGGTGCAGTGGATAGAGCTCTGGCCTTGGAGTCAGGAGGATTTGAGTTCAAATCCAACCTCAGACATTTGACACTTACTAGCTGTGTGACCCTGGGCAAGTCACTTAACCCTGATTGCCTCACCAAAAAGCAAAAAAAAAAAAAAAAAAAAATCAAAGAAAACTTTTCAGAGGAAAAATGTACTCAATCACCTCTCAGGTAAGAAATAAATAAGAAAAACTCTTACTCCCAAAGTGGTTTCTGGCATAAACTATTCAAATAATTTCTTTTTTTTTTTTAAGTTTTATTGGTATGAAGTCATTTCTGAATATGGCCTTCCCTTACCCTATCCCTCCTCAGTCTAATGAGTCTTCCCTTCTAAATTAAGGGGGAAGGGAAGCAGTTAAGGGATATCTCCCCACATATGTGGACTATCTGATAGGGCCTGCAGCATTCCACACCCCAAATCCCTTATCTCTCCAACCAAAGAAAAGTGCTGGATTTCCTCATCTCTTCTCAGGAGCCAAACTTGGTCATTATAATTATAAAGCATCCAGTATTGTTCTTTTCATTTACATTGTTATGATCTTGAAAGATTTTTGAAAAGAGGTAGAATCCCTAAAGAAACACGTAAGACAGTGGAATAATGTCTTAAAGTTTTGTTATGTTTTTATAGTGGTTTTTTTTGCTGTTGTTCCTTCAGGCTTACAATGCTTTGGTCTCATCTTCATTTAAAGTTTTCTGAGCAGCCTGGATAGGACCTAACTTCTCTGAGCCTCAATTTTCTCATCTTTATAATGAGAGGATTGGACCAGCATTAAACATTTATGATTCTTTGTTAGCCAACATATCATTGTCTTGTTTTAGAATCTAGAATAATTCTCTCTGACTTCTAAGATTGCATACAGAGTCTGGTCTCAAAGGCTCTTCTCCCATTGATCTCTCCAAACCCACCTCTCCTTACTCTCTAATATATTTGTTCTTTCCTAGCCAAGCTATTTCTTGCTATATCCTACATGTGACATTTATTTTCACTGAAGTATCTTTACATAAACCATTTCCTCTAGTAAGAATTTTTTGTGCCCACCTTTCTGTCAATCCATGCTTTTTACCTCCTTTAAAACCTACTTTCAAACTCATTTACTCTAGAAAATACTACCTAACAGAAGTAATGTGGCAGCTAGGTGGCAGTGGATAGAGCACTGGCCCTGTATTCAGAAGAACCTGAGTTCAAATTCAACCTCACGTACTTACTAGCTGTATGACCCTGGGCAAGTCACTTAACCTTGTTTGTCTCAGTTCCTCATCTGTAAAATAAACTGGAGAAGAAAATGGCAAACTATTCTAGTATCTTGGCCAAGAAAACCCCAAATGGGATTATGGAGAGTCAGACACGACAAAATAATTAAACGACATAAACAATGGAGGTAATACCACCTAAACTTTTCTATTCCTCTACTTTCGGCCTCCTTGGACTTTCTGTACTTGTCAATCTCTGCTACTGAATACTGACTTACACCTGAAATATTGCTTTTAAATAAAGTGGGTCAGGATAATAATAATAATAACAACAACAATAATAATGTTTGTAAAATGCTTCACATATATTTTGATTGATCTTAACAACAACCCTATAGATATTATTGTTACCCTCACTTTAAAGATGAGGAAACAGGCTAAGCTTAGGACGTTAGATGCATGTTTCTTGAGGACGAGCTCTGGTCTTGCTTTACTTCTTCCTGTAGTTCCTTTCCAATGTTTTATTTGATCTTGAGAAAATCTCTTTACCTAATCTGTAAAAGGAAGAGGCTGAGGTAGATCATCTCTAGGTACCCCTCTTCACTCTAAGATTCTATATCTTATACGTCTTCATGATGAGACTTATTCCTCTCATCATCCATGACAATATTAAGCCCTGAGGTGGATAGACTCCTTCCGACTAATAATAATGATAACTAGCATTTATATAACACTTAGAGACGTTAAGTGACTTGCCCAGGATCATATAGCTACTAACTGTCTATGGAGACAGTTTTCGAACTCAGGTCTTCTTGAGTCAAAGCTCATCGCTCTATCCATTGTACCACCTACTGGTGCCGTTTAGGCGTTCTTATCTTTTGTTGGGTCTTGGACCCTTCTGGCAATCTGGTGAAACCCATGGACCCCTTACAGGACTAATATTTTATAAAATATACAAAACAAGACACAGGGCTGATTATGAAGGAAATCAGAGGTTAGTGAAAATAAAGATGTATTTTTTATTTTGCCTCCAAGTTCATGGACCCCCTGAAATCTGTCCGTGGACCTCAGGTGAAGAATACCAGCTCTATTTCTAAGTCCGAAAGGGGTTTTGTTAGTAATTAATTATACTCTAAATAAATCCTTATAATAATAAAGAAAATATGTTTGCTCTACATAAAGTGCCAGACGCCAGCACCTCACCAGGTCCGCAGGATCTCCAGTCAAACCGATCCTAAGGCGCACAGAGCACCACACTCCTGCGAAGCCACTTCTCTGTCCAAGGTCCCGCTGGGGCAGATCTCTAACAAAACTCCCTGGAGCTCCCCCGTCCCGTTCTGTGACCTCTAAGCGGCCCATCCAGCTCTGGGGAGTGCATTTTCTTCCCCCGCCCCCTAGTTCCAGGCTGAGCGGGAGCTAGGGAACCTGGGATGGAGGTGAGAAAGGAGATCCCTATCTCCCTTTCTCAAATTCCACCCCACTCCTGTGTGCTCCCTTCTCCAATCCCCCTATTTTCGCTGTATTACTCTCCAGTGTCTACGCCCACTCCGCGTCCCCTATCCGCAGGTTCCTGGTGTACCAGCCTCTCCTAACAGCTTTCTCTGGCCATGTGGGGACCCTGCTGCTCCCTCTCTCCACGCGCATCCCTTAGTGCTCCCTTCCTATTCTGATCCTCCTCTTGATCCCAGGCTCGCCTACCCCTCCAGCCTTTTACCTCTCACATCTTCCCTGCCCCCCATCCCCCCCTCGCTCCCGAAACCCTCCAACCTCATTGCACTTCTCCGGTCCTCCCGCCTGGCTGCCTCCCGCGTCGCCTTGGCGCCTCTTTTCTCCTCCCTCCTCTTTTTTCTCTCTCTCCTCCCTCATTCTTCTCTCCCTCCCCCCTCCTTTCCCGAGCTGAGAAACTCAAGAGGTGATGCTGCGATGCTGATGCTGCGGCTGTGGAAGAGTGAAGCAGGGAGGGACATTTCTCATTGCTAAGGATCCTGGTCGGGAGAGAGCTGAACACACCACCACTGTGCCTGAGCTGCAGAAGCTCTCTTCTGCGTCCCTCCCATCCTCAGTTCCTGCTCTCACCCGGGAGGGAGGGAGGGAGGGAGGGAGAAGAGGAGGGTCTCTGGCCAGTTCTGGCTCTGTTTTCCCCCTACCCTGGTAACGGAAGTGCCAGGCGCCTTTTAGCAGAGGGGCGGGGGCACCGGAGCGGGAGGGGGGCATGGAGCCTGTCCGGGAGCCCCCCAGGAGGAGCCGGCCCCCTCCACCACCCGCTCCAGCCGCGTCGGCTCCTTTGCCAAGAGTACTGTCCCCTGGGGACGGGGAGGGCCGGGGCCAGGAGGTGCTGCTGAGAAGATCAGGATCCGGGTACGAGGGCAGTACCAGCTGGAAGGCGGCCTTGGAGGGTAAGCAAGTAACATCCTCCTTCCTCCTCCATGGTTGCTGCCCCCCCAGAGAATCCTGTTCTCTTCTCAGGGTCCCTAGCTAGGACATCCTCTGTTGGGGTATTATCCTTTCTGACCAGTGTATGACTCCATCATACCCTACTGTCTTTTCCAGCCCTCCCGCCGTTCTGCAGACTTCCTGGTAAGATCTGATCAGCCTGGGTAGCGAGAGTGAGGGTCCACTGGTTCTCATGCCTGTCAGAGACATAATTATCGGAGTTACCTCGGTCTTTTGTCCATAGAGATTGGGGCTTGGGAGTGGGGAAAATTCAGATTTAAAATGTCAATTGGCTAAAAAAAAAAAAAAAAAAAAAAAAGAGCCCTGTGCTGGAATTTAAAAGAACTGGATTCTCACCTTGGCCTTGCTTATTAACTCACAATGTGACCTTGCATGAGTAACTTGATGCTTTGGGGCATGGCTTTGCTCATACACAAGCTGGAGAATATTGTACCTGCCTACCAACCTCACAAGGATGTTGTGAAGATAAAATGAGATTGTAGATAAAAGCATTCTTGGGGAAAATTAATAACAAAACATGACATAACTGAGTAGCCTTATGAAATGAAGCAGCCTCACCCAGCAAAAATGAAGATAAAGTCATGATTTGGACAGTGAAGAAGAAGCCAGTATCCCACACATGTATCCCTCCCTTGATAAACGTTTTATACTTTTTTAAAGCTAGCTTTCCTCAAAGACTTAACCTACTTTTGAGTACCCCACATGACTTAGAGGAGAGAAATCAACCTGATACGTTGTGTTTAGATAGGTATTAGATTTTTAATTTAATTTATGTAAGAAACTCTCTCTCCCAGTGCAACTTCACCTTACAGTCTTAGAAAGTTGCTTGGGACATAGAGAGGCAAGTGACTTGCCCAGGGTGCCATAATCAATCTGAGGGAAAAACTGAACCTTGGTCGTCCTTGCTCTAAAGATAGCACCCTATCCACACCACCACACTTCCTTGACAAATCTGGATTTAGGCAATGCTTGTGCCAACACTGAAGTGGTAGAGGGGACTTCCTGAAGGGGCGGTGGTGATGTAAGATTGGAAATTAGAAGCCCTGGATGGTGACTTTGCAGAGGCATGCATTGAAGATGAAGAGAAATATGGCAGTTGTTTTAGAAGACTTTAGTAGACTTTAGAAGACAGATGTCTTGTCAGGACAGAATATGCTACACAGTGCTGAGAAGGTAGGGGAGGATTCCTGTTAACCCCTGATCACTTCAAATATGTCATGGTAAGGTCCACTTCAGCCCTTGCTGAACCTCATCAAGGCCCATGAGCCAACATCTCACTGGGTTTCAACATGTACACTGGATACAGTTCTGACTTCTTTCATTTTTTCTCAGATTATATCTTTCATCACTATCCTTTCGTCTCCCTTCAGAGGGAAAAATAATGGGCACTTTGACTAAGATGGTGCACTTTATCCCCATCCAAAGTTTACCTGGTGCCTTTCAAACAGTCCAACTGGCCTTGGACCATGTCTTTCACTTTGATAGCTTTCCCAAAAGCATTACCTCTGATTGTGACTCTAAATTTATCTCCTGATTCTGGCAAGCATTCCTGTCATGCTTCCACATCCAACCACAGTTTTCCTCTGCCTGTAAACCACAGTCCAATGGAGAAGCAGAAAGGATAAAGCATGTCATCAAGCCATACCTTTGGTGTTTTCTGATGTTGATTGGGGCCATTCTCTTCATGGTCAAATTTTTATCTGGTAATGTCCAGCATGCATCCTTTCCTCAGTGTGTATTCTGCCTGAATTATTTATGGACAGCACTCACAGACATATTGTACTGGGCTTTCCTTGTCATATGTCAGAGACCCATGTAATCTCAGAGTTTGAAGAAATTTAAAAATAGGTTTTCTAATTCTAGCTTCCTTCTATAACCTCCCTGACAAATTATCTTCTGATTTAGACTTATAGACCCTAGTGATGGAGAGTTTACCATTTTACAAGGCAGTCCATTCTATTGCGGAACATCTCTAATTGTTAGGAAGTTTTTCTTAATATTTAGTTAAAATTTACATCCCTGTAACTTCTACCCATTAATTCTAGTTCTGTTCTTTGCTGTACCAGTGATCAAGAAAATACATCTCTATATAGCTTAGAAGGGCCTTATCCAATTCCTGGGTGAGGCCAAGGAGAACAAAAAGAACACGGGGATTTACTGGGGCTGGAAGGAATCCAGCTTGTTGTCAGAGAACATAATTTGTGTTTTCACGGACCACCACTGAACCAAATGACCCTTTCTCAGTTAGCTCTAAGGCTCCTATCCCACCCTCTACTATATAACTTCAATTATATATAAATTATCACTTCAATCACCCTGAAGATCTACCCAATTCTTCATCTCAAAGGTAGCTCATATCAGATCAGCCTATTTCCTGGTTTCATAGCCTTTCTCACTTCCCCATTTCCACCCGAGTTTGCCTAGGGCCTTGAAGATCCTGTGGGCTGAGAAAGGGTGGGATCATTGCTACTGTTTTGAGGACTAGAGGGTTATGGTCCTGATGGCCATTCTTCCGAATCCATAGACTGTACCCATGTCTGCATCTTTTATCAGGTGTATTTCAACCAGCCCCTACAGTGTCAATGTGATATTCTTAGTTGATGAGGAGGGAAATGCTATCAGAGTCCACTCTGACCATTCCAAACAAGTTTACTAGTCAACTATTGTTCTCTTTCTATTTGGAGGAAGGCCATGGAATTATCTTCTCAAGCAGGAAGGTTTCCCATCTGAAGTACATTTGACCTTATTTTTAAGTCCTCTTTGTTGCTGTTGTCATATGTTGGACACCATAAGTTGGCAGGCATTTGACCCTCTGCCTTGTCTTACCTTTAGGTGCCTTGTGCTCCCTGTCATGTCACCCATCCACTCTCTTATAAGCTATAGCAAAGACACCAAGCTACCCCTTGGCTAGCTTCTTCTGTACACTGGATACAGCTCTGACTTCTTTCTTTTTTCCTCAGATTATATCTTTCAACCTAATATCTATAATTTTCTTTGTGTTCTTGTTCAGGGCTGTAAACCATCCCTTGTTTGGATAGTCACAGAAAGTCAGAAATGAAAGGGAAAAGGGATTGAAGAACAATTTCTTTGCTGTCATTAGACAAATAATCTAAGATCAAGAACAGGAGAGACCAACAATAAAGCTGATAGGAGCAAAGGTGGGGGTGGTAGAATCTAAACTGGAAACGAGGTCAAGATCAGGAATCACAATGATGCCTAAGGAGGGATGAGGTCTGGGCTTCAAGCTACCCATTGTTCAGTCCTGAGCAAAGAATAAGGGGCCAAGTTAGAGTTATTTCAATTTGCCCTGCTTGGTTTGTTTCTTGGGTTGCAATGGAGAAGAGCATTGTGGCCATGAACAAGCTGCAACATGTAACAAATGAGGAACTCCAGAGAAGAACAAGAGTTAAAGGATGTCTTCAAGGAATTATATGACAGGAAGCAAAAATGGGCTGGTCATGTGACAAGAGCAAGGAATGATAGGTGGATAGCCAGAGTCATCCATGGCACCCCTGTGACGTTGGGAGAAAGCAAGGACGGCCTCCAGACAATTGGATCCCCACTCTGTGTCAAACGTTGGGAGAACATGGTCAAGAGTTGCAGAGGATGGCCAGGCATGAAGGTGTTTTGATTTGCATCACTGGAACTGATAACAGTTAATACTAATAACACTGTAACAGGTCCACTTGAGTATTTGAGAGCACTCAGTTTGGACTTGTTTATAAATACACATGCTCTACTCTCTCTCTCCATTTTCTTTGGAAGAACCTTTAGCTGGAGGGCTCCTACTACCCCACAAACTGGAAAGTCCATGTGATGCCAGCCATTCTTCCTCTTCCCTCTAACCCTTTAATTTGATTCAGTATTTATCAGCTGCAGAACTTGTGTCTTGCACTGAGCTAGGCCATGAGGAAGAAGTGTAAGAGTCATTTATTTTCTCTTCTCCACTCCAAGGTGCCTCTTCCTTTTCTGCCTTTCTTTGCCCATATTTTATGGAGGCAATGTGGCAAAGTGGACAGAATATTGGACCTGAAGTCAGGAAGATCAGGGTTCAAGTCCTGCTTCTGAAACTGACTAGTTGTATGACCTCGGGAAAGTCACTTAACTTCTCTGAGACTCAGTTTTCTCATCTGTAATATGGAGATGGTAATACTTATAGTACATACCTCACAGGGTGTTGCTTTGTAAACTTTAAAGTGCTACGTAAGTATTAAGTATTATTATTACTACATACCCAGCCAAAGTTTTAAATGGGTCTTGGTGGAAGACTATCCTGCCAGACAAGACATTGATGTGAATGAGGTGAGTGTCCTTCTTCACTCCCTATTCCCAGAGATGCTAGGTGGCACAGTGGACAGAGCACTGGATCTGGAGTCAGGAACACCTAAATTCGAATTTAGCCCCAGTTCTTACTAGCAGTGTGACCGTAGGCAAGTAATTTAACTGCTATGTGCCTCAGTTTCCTCATCAGTAAAATGGGATAAAATTGTTATGAGGATAAAATGAGATAATATTTAGAAAGTTCTTTGCTAACCTGAAAGTGTTATATAAATACTAGATATTATTATCGTTATTATCCAGGGCTAGCAGCCATGACTTGGTGGAGGGAGGGAGGGCGGTGGTGTAGGTACTATCCCTAGGATATAAATCAAATAAGGCCAAATACTCCTATAGGGCATAAGGTCTGCCACATGTTTCTCAGGCCATGTTGTTTTTTAATTTAACATTCCAGCAGACTAATTTATCAGGTCATTTGTCCCCTGAAGGAGGCACCCCACTCTGGTTTCTCACAATCTTTGCTAAACTTTAATATAGTATGTTAGTGCAGAGTGAGATGGGGCTTGAAACACATGACAAAAATACTCTAAAAAGAGCTTATCTGAAGAGGGGAATTTAGCGAGGCCCTGACTTTGCTCAACCTGTGTCCAAAGTTTAGGCCGCTTTCCTTGAATGGTTCAGTGTTTTGTGCGTGACTAGGAGGAGAGGGAGGGGTGCATATATCTCTAAAGAGCTTGTAGAAACGAAAAGCTAGACAGAGCAGATCTTGCTACTATAAACTCCAAGGGTCAGCCATGTTCTTTTGGATCCACAGAATTCCAGAAAGGAAAGGGAATTTACAAATCCTCCAGTTCAACCCCCTCATCTCACAGATGAGGAAACCGAGACACAGCAAGGTGAAGAGACTTGTCCACTTGACTTAAGGCTTATTAAATGCTTGTCAATTTATTATTATTATTATTTTAGGCAATTGGGTTAAGTGACTTGCCCAGGGTCACACAGTGAGTAAGTGTCAAGAGTTTGGTCTGAGGCCGCATTTGAACTCGGATCCTCCTGACTTCAGGGCTGGTGCTCTGTCCACTGCGCCACCTAGCTGCCCCATTGTTAATTGATTATTAATAGTGGAAGCGGGTCTTAAAATCAGGTAGTCTGACTGCTGACCTGTCCGGTATGCTTTTCACTGCCCCCTGATTATGGGGTGAGGGTCCATACTTGTACCTTCATGGGTATAGGGAAATCTTAGTGTAGAAACTCTCTCCATCAATGTAGGATCAGCATCTACCTTGCAGCTTAGACTCTTAGAGAGTTGTCTGCAAGGTTAAATGCTTTGCTTGTGGGCACACAGCTAGTATTTGTCGAAAGCAGGATTTGAATTCATCTTCCTGATTCCAAAGCCAGCCCTCTACCTACTACGCCATATTGCTTCCTGATACCATGTTGAATGTTGTCCCAATAGGTAGGTGAGCCCTCAGATGCATCTTGGCTATCTTGTATACATTTTTTTTTTGTTATAATGATATTTGCTATAGACCAAGGTGGGAGGGAACCTTCTTCTTATAAAAAACTAGCAGTAAAACTTTACCTGAGGCCCACATAAGTAGAAAGCAACTCAATTTAATTGCATTTTTAAATGTATAAAAATATCTCGTGTCTTTTTATATCAATGTCAGGAAGCGTTTCAACAAATATAACAAAGAATAATATATATATGTATTTGTGTATATGCACACATACACACACATATATGCATTGGAGTTAGGAAGACCTATGTTCAAATCCAGTCTCAGACACTTACTAGCTATGTGACCTCTAGCAAGTCATTTAACCTCTGTTTGCCTCAGTTTCCTCATCTGTAAAATAATAGCACCTATCTCTTGGGGTTGTCATGAGGACAAAATAAGATAATAATTGTAAAGTGTTTAGCAGTGTCTGGAACTTAGTAGATGATATATTGTTGTTCATTTCCTTCTCTAGCTCATTTTACAAAGGAGGAAACTGAGGTCAAAGGGGTTAAGTGACTAGCCCAGGGTCACATGGCTAGTAAAGTGTCTGAGGCTGGATTTGAACTCAAGAAGATGAGTCTTCCTGACTCTAGGCCCAGCACTCTATCCACTGTGCCATCTAGCTGCCTAAATGATATATAAATATTGCTATTATTGTAGTAAATATGGCAAGATATATAAAGAGAGGAATAGGCACAGCAAAAGAAACATACATACCAAGGGGGAGAGACAGAGGAGACAGAGATAGAAAGAGATGGAGAGAGAGGCAGGGAGAGAGGGAGAGAGGGAGAGAGGGAGAAAGAGAGAGAGAGAGAAAGAGAGAGAAGAGAGAGAGAGAGAGAGAGAGAGAAGAGAGAGAGAGAGAGAGAGAAAGAGAGAGGAGAGAGAGACAGAGAGAGGAGAGAGAGAGGACAGAGAGAGAGAGAGAGAGAGAGAGAGAGATTTTTCTTGGGGCAACATCCCCATCTTGTGTTCTTTTAGGATAGTGCTGTTGTGGCTCAATGCAGGCCCCACACAAAGGGGTTTAGAGAATTCATTGGCGGAGCCATGATGGACACTTGGGGATTTGATTTCAGATAGCTTGTCCAGGATCTGAAGGGCTAAAAAGCTGTAAAACTCTCTAACAGAACAAATGGTATGACTCCAAACCATTTGGGCTCAGAAGTGGACCTCAGAGAGGGCGCCAATAAGCTCGGGCACACTTCTTCCTCCACTCCCTGCCTCCCTCCAAGCACTGGGTTCCCAGGGTTGCCTTCTTACTGGGGCAGCCTCCTTGTGACCTGAGGGCCAATGCCACGTGGGACACCTAGCATGGTTGGACCAAATGGCATGTAAGATCTCTTCCAGCTCCAAATACATGATGCTATGATAAGATCATTAAGGGGATAATGGAAGGAAGCAAAGTGAGAGTTAAATGCCAGTAATAAATTCAGTCCTAGATTCTCCTGACTGTGGCTCCCTGAGTCCTTCTCTACTCTGTGTCCCCTTCATCCTACATCTCTTTGTCTCACATTCTTTGGTCCTTAATGTGCTCACTGAAGCCCAGTTTACTTCCAAAGACTCCAGGACTGTTTGGCTCTCTCTGTGAGGGTGACCATTCCCTCCTCAAAAGGCTGACCCACAGGGTGGGTGATAGGAGTCGACATACTCCTTGTTCTCCCACAGCCACTTTGAGACTTTCTCCCTGTCATCTTCAGTCAACAATTACCTATTGTCCTCTACAACTAACCCATTGTCTCCAGAGACAGTTGGAGTGCGGGAGACCCAAGTTCAAATATTGCCTCAGACGCTTCCTATCTGTGTAACCCTGGGCAAGCCGCTATCCATCTCCTTTCTCCTCTGTGAAATGAGGACGATAATAATTACTGCACTTCCTTCAACGGGTTGCTGTGAGGATCAAATGATATAATATTTATAAGGCGCTCTGCAAACCTTTAGCTGCTATGTAAATGTTAGCTATTGTTACATTTATGTCTGGTTTGTTGTTGCTCTCTTCTTTCCACCTTCTGGTCACTCCCCATCCTCTAAAGGAAGGCCAGTATCTGGCTCATAGTCTTCTCTGTCCCAACCCCTGTTCTCTTTCAGTCCCCTGGCCTCCTTGTTCCTCAGCCTCATCGACTCCCAAGACCTCTGCCGCTGGTCTATCTCAACCATTGCTGTTGATGTTGTTTCTTTGTTTTCTCAGAGGACCAATGACATCACTGGTGATGTCTTGATTTGTGTGTGACTTGGATTTAAGTGAGGCTGAGTTGCACAAAGTCATCAGCCTCACCCTCTCTTCCTGAGTCATTGAGTTCAGTGGCAGGACAAAAGTCACAGTGACTAATGATGGCTCAGGATGCAATGGATGGATGACCTTGGTGTTTTTAATGCCTGACTCTAAGCCCTCCATAGCGCCTGCTTCAGTGGCCTTCATGGCCGTTGGAACAAATTGTTCTCATCTGCCCATTCCACTGGTGACAGTCTCCATGTACTTGGGCTAGACATCCCTCTAATTAACCAACAGGTTTGAGGCTTGTCAACCCGGTTTAGCTCGTCTGCCCAGATGGCTTACCAAGGTGTGGCTCCTGTGCACTGAAGTGGGCACATCTTAGGACTCACCCAGACTCAGGTCAATTAGTCTTCGGTGCTGGAATTCCTCATTGGGACAGCTCTGGTTGGGACAGCAAAAAGCTAGGAGTGAGATTTTGCTAACAGGGAATTCTTTCCCAAGGGCCATTTTAGAATGATAGAAAGTAGAATGAAGGTGGAGGCCAGGGCTTCTATAAGGGTTTCAGAAGTAAGGAGAGAATGCATTCCAGACATGAAGGACCATCTATGCAAAGGGACAGGAGTGGGGGATGGCATGAGGAAGAGCTAGCAGCCAGTTTGACTAGATTGGAGAATGTTTGAAGGGGAGTTAGGGAATAAGAATGTAAACATAGGTGGGAACCATATTGGGGAGGGCTGTAGTTGTCTGTCTGGCCGAGGGTTTTGTATTTTATCCTAGAGTAAGTGTCCATGCATTTGTTTTAAAAATAGTTTTATAACTATACTTCATTATAATTGATTTCTTTCATAATCCTATATAATTGATTTTAAGTATTTAAGAGCATGATTCTAAAAAAGGACTCTATAGGTTTCACCTGGCTATCAAAGGAGATCATGATACCAAAAAAAAGTATTGCTTGCATGGTCTTGATCAGATCTGTGTTTTGTAATGTCAATTTGACAGCAGAGTAGAGGATAGATTGGAATGGAGAGAGCCCAGAAGTAGAAAGGCCAATTAGGAGACTATAGAAATAGTCTAAGGGGGGTGGGGTGGTGATAAGAGCCTGAACTATCTTAGGGGCTGTAAGTAGAGGAGATGTTGGCAAGAGAGGGACAACAACAATTACCCCTCTTTTTTTTTTCTTTTTGGTGAGGCAGTCAGGGTTAAGTGACTCGCCCAGGGTCACACAGCTACTGTCAAGTGTCTGAGGTCAGATTTGAACTCAGGTCCTCCTAACTCCAAGGATGGAGCTCTGTTCACTGTGCCATCTAGCTGCCCTGACATTATCCCTCTGTTTGGTGGCTTTTAGGGAAGCTAGGTGGTACAGATTATGGAGCAAAGGGCCTGGAGTCAGGAAGACCTGAGTTCAAATTTGGTCTCAGACACTTCCTAGCTGTGAGTCTGGGCAAGTCACTTAACCTTGTTTGCCTCAGTTTCCTCATCTGTAATGAGCTGGAAAAGGAAATGGCCAATCACTGCAGGATCTTTGCCAAGAAAACCCCAAAAGAAGTATGAAGAGACAGACATGCCTGAAATGATTGAACAACAATGAAAAAGTTTACCTCTCTCTTCCTCACACTTTAGATATTAATTGTATATTAATGCAGTGTCCTTGGCTAAAGCGTAAACCTTGCCTGAACTTTAAAAAAGCATGACTCATATACTCAAACCCTTTTTCCTTTCTTCTTATTTAAAGTCTCATCTGTCTTCCTTTTTAGAAGACAATCAAGTTTTGGGAGACCGTGGGATTCCCTAAAACTAAGATTAAATAGATGGAACCTTATTTTTTAACCAAAGGGTGTGTTCCTTGGTTTTTGTAACACTCTGGACTAGACGCCTGGTTTTTAGGAAGAGATCATCTCCAAGAGTGGCCCTCCCAACAGTAACATTACTATTATTCTGTTGGATAGATTAAAGTCTATAGACTTGCTTAATTTTGACAGAGGGATTTTGTCTTTGTTATGAAAACCTTGCCTGGGGAGGGAGAACTTCAAATAACAGGTCAATTTTACTGTCTGAATCTCCCTCCAAGTAATAATGCTTGTAAACATCAGTACACACTCATATATATATATATATATATATATATATATATATATATACAGGGTATCCCAAAAGTCTTTTGGGACACTGCATGTGTATATGTGTTTATGTGTGTATTTATACATGCTATATAAATATGTGGACACTTGGTATGTGTATATGTATGTCTATATATGCACGTATATGTGTGTGTGTGTAGATATATATATGTATATATATGAAAAAACTTAGTACCCCATATATTTAAGTGGTGCTGTTGTTCAGTCATTTTTCAGTCATGTCCTATTGTTTGTGACCCCATTTGGGGGTTTCTTGGCAGAGATACTGAAGTGGTTTGCCATTTCCTTTTCCAGCTCATTTTATGGACGAGGAAACGGAGGGAAACAGGGTTAAATGACTTACCCAGGGTCGTAGAACTAATGGGCGTCTGAGGTCAGATTTGAACTTAGGAAGATGAGTCTTCCTGACTCCAGGTCTGTAACTGCCTATATATATAGACATGTACATATACACACATACACACATATATAATGTAACATATATTTTATTAATATATTCACATTTTAATTTATTCACACATATATATTTATATATAGTCGCTGAGAGAGTTGAAACCAAAGACATAGAGTACTAAGTTTTCCCCTCCATATTGGTACTATGCCTCTCTCTCCTGTCCATTTCTCTGTTGCCCCCAGCCTCAGATTAGGAGCTAGTTTTGTGTGTGTGTGTGTGGTTTTTTTTTTTTAGGCAATTGGGGTTAAGTGACTTGCCCAGGGTCACACAGCTAGTAAGTGTCAAGTGTTTGGTCTGAGGCTAGATTTGAACTCAGGTCCTCCTGACTTCAGGGCCAGTGCTCCACCCACTGCGCCACCTCGCTGCCCCAGGAACTTCTAATATAACAGGCAATTCAATGAGACTCAGCAAACATGTCTTAGTGGGAGAACGTTCCTTAGTCCCGCAGCCGTGATCAGTGGGAAGGCTGGAGGTGAGCTGGGGAGACTGAGAAGGGTTGGGTGCAGCCTGGGATCAGAGAAGGTGAAGGTGGAAGAAAGGGAAGGACTAAAAGTAAGTATGTATGTATATCCTTGGCTAGAGAGCTGCAGTTTGTTACTGAACCCAAACCTCTCAATGTTGAAAGCGGGCGTCGCGCATTAGCCTAAACCCACAGCTTCCTGACCAACGCCACACACGTGCATTCAGAAAAGGCTCTTCAAGATGATAAATTCTCTGCAGCCCCTCAGCTTGTTCTTCCTCCTTCCTCACCACCCTCCCCTCCCCCCTCCTTTTCCCTTTCACTCCCCCACCCCCCCAACCAGCTGAAGGTTCCTGGCTCCAGGCACTGATGTCCTAGATGTCATGGCGGCTTTCTCTGAGCCTTCTGGAAGTATGGTGGGTTTAAGCATTAGTGCTTGGGGCCACATTTTAAATTTGTATTGAAGTTGAACCTTCTGATTTCAATTTAATTCAGCATTTATTAAGGACCTGCTATGTTCCAGGCACTGTGCTTAGCACTGTGGATTCAAAGACTGGGGGAAAAAAATGGTACTGGAGTAGTGTGCCATTTTACAGATGATGAAACTGAGGCAAGCAGAGTTAAGTGACTGTGCCACCTAGCGGCCCTGGTCATCTATACCACTTCTTCCCAATTCCACAGATAATTGAAAGTTGACTGCATTATATTCCTTAGAATAGATTATACACTGATTTGCTGGATTGCAAATTCTATGAGGGCAGAGATCACATCTTATAAAACCTATTAGGTTCATAGGTGAATCAGTGTTGTACGTGAAGAAGAATAGTGTTCAGAAGAGAGCTGAGTTCAGATTTCAACTGACATTCTAGCTATATGGTCATAGGGAGTCTTTCTTCCATTCTTAGCTGAGGCAACTGTAGATGGAAAGAATGATACTGTAGCACCTACTTCAAAGGGGCTTCGAGAGATGAAGCATGTAAAGGGCTTTGTAAAGTTTAAAGTGTCAGCTATTATGAGGCACTACGAAAGGTTGATGATGAATGAATTCTATTTCTTTTGCCCAAATATAATAAGCAGGCGGCAGCTAGGGGGTGCAGTGGATAGAGCACTGGGCCTGGAGTCAAGAGGACCTGAGTTCAAATTTGACCTCAGATCCTTAGTAGCCGTGTGACCTTGGGCAAGTCATTTAACCCTGTTTGCCTCAGTTTTTTCATCTGTAAAACGAGCTGCAGAAGGAAATGGGAAACGACTCCAATATCTTTGCCAAGAAAACCCCAACTGGGGTTATGAAGAATTGGACACGATTGAAAAAGTACTCGACAACAACAATGTAGTAGGCTAGTGACTTCCCCTTTCTGGGGTTCAGTTTTCTTGTTTATAAAATGAGAGGCTTGAACTTGACTTCTGAAGCGTATACTCAGTTACTTACTTATCTCTCCAAAGTACCATGTCTGATTCAAACAAGGCTAAGCAAGTTAAAGAAATGCCCAAGAACATTTACATAGTCATATTTCACTATATCAGTTGATTAGGGTAGAGGAAAGGGGGGGGGTATAAGTTATGAGGAGGTAGATTTGGCTTCATAGAAGAAAGAACTCAGTAACAGTTAAGATGGGCTGTTGGACACAATAGACATTTATCATCGCATTGATAGGGAGTGAGCTCCCCATCCAAGGAAATATCCATACAGAGGATGGATGACATAGAATGGATTTCTTGGGTGGGAGGTTGGTTTGGTGAACTCTAAGGTCTCTTTCAACTCCAAGACTCTGTGGTTAAGTAAGTGCATACAGAACCAGAACCCCAGGATCTGCTTTAATGAATACATAAGAATCATTTGGAATTAGCACATTAATAGCAATGCAAATAAATTTAAACAATTACTTGGAGACAGTTTTATTTCTTCACCAAGCTAGATATTTCCTCTTGTATCCTTTTCCCCTACTATTAACTTGTGCAGTGATTTTTTTTTTTTTGTAAAGAGCAAATTTCGGTTCAGTTTGTGCCTAAGGGATCACAAGTTTTGAATCAGTGTGAGGTAACTTAATTGTCTGTGTGTTGAGGACTCTAGGGCCTGGTTTCACCAAATGACCTAAAAAGCCTCCTCTAAATCACTCTAATGAAGAGCTTTTTAGTGACTGAGCTATCAAAATGTACTCTCTTCACATCTCTCCTCCTTTCTTTTGCCCTCTTTCTCTTTCTCCACCTCCCCTCCCCCTCTTCCCCTTACATACACTTGACAACCCTCAGACCCTGGCGTTACGTTTAGTGAAGGTACTGATGGGAGAAGTTTTGTGCTATAAAGAAGGTGATGAGGATAAGGTTAAAACACACGCACACACACACACACACACACACGCACGCACACACACACACACACGCACACACACACACACGCACATGCACATGCACACACACACACAATCTAACCAGCTAGAACCCCTGGGCCTGGAGATTGGAAAATAAGTGATAAAAAGGTGAGGTGAGTATAGGGTGAATGGAGGTGCCAAGTGATGCAACTGAGACACTAAGATGCCAGTTAAAGGCAGAGATTATGGCCTTTGACCCGGGTGTGTGGTCATGCCCCTCCTAAACACTTTAGAACTGGAGCCCAGAGGAAATGAGTTGAGGGCATCTGCACTGTCTCCCCCTTCCTGGAAGTCTGGGGGAAGGAAGAGTAGGGGCCTGAACCCTGGGACAAGTCCATCTGCATTCTGAGTCCTTCTTGTGCTAAAGGGCTTTGGGTTTGGGGGTTGAAGGACAGGGGCAGGAGCTAAATCCCTTTTCCCTTCTCTGTTCTAGATACAACGACCCGCCTGTTGCTAGGAGCCATTGCAGTCCTGCTTTTTGCCATCCTCGTTGTGATGAGTATACTTGGTGAGTGAGTTTTTAATCAGTCTTCTATCTACTAGAACTCAGGCAGTATGGTAAGTACTAGCAGTTACCGTGTGCCCAGAAGTAGACCAGCATATCTCCCTTGCAGAAAGCCCCAAATACAAAAATCCAATTCTGTATTCGTAGGATTTAGAGCTGGAAGGGCATTAGTGGCCATCTAGCTCAGGAGTTGTTAACCTGGAGTCTGCAGACCCCCAAAGCATCCATGGATAAATTTCAGGGGGTCCATGAACTTGGATGGGAGCAAATTCCATCTTTATATTCACTAACCTCTAACTGAAATGGAGCATTTCCTTTAATTATGAATCTAGAAAACAAATATTCTTCTTAGGACTCCACAGGCTTCACCAGGAGCCAGAGGGTTCCTTGGGGTCCATGACATGAAGAAAGCTAAGAACCCCTGCTCCAGCCTAACCCCCCCATTTATACAGATGAAGTTTTAGGGTTCCTGTACCACTTTTTTTGTCAAGCCTTATCTAAGTCCTTCAGGTGCTCCTGCCCTCACCCTACTCAAATATCCCCAAATTCTGATCTTTTCTTCACAGTACCAATAACCCCATATTCATGTTTACCTATGTATCTATGTTCATGTCATGTTTCCCTGGAAGGAGAGATACATGCATTTATTAAGTGCCTACTAGGTACCAAGCACCTTACAAATATCTCGTTTGATCCTCACAGATCATTTACTTCTTATTCCACTTTATAGCTGGGGAAACTGAGGCAAACAGGGGTTAAATGACTTGCCTAAGGTCACACAGCTATTATGTGTCCTAGGCTGGTTTTGAGCTCAGGTTTTCCTGGCTCTGGGTCTCGTACTCTATCCACTAAATCTATCTATTCTATCCACTATCCACAGAGAGTCAGGAGTACAGCCTGGAAAGAATTAAAGACATGGTTGGTCTGGGCCTCCTCCTTAAAAAGCCAGTCAGAGGGAGAGGTCATAAGGGCTGAATATGGTTCCAATGTGAGAAGTAGTTGAGGGATGGGGCCACTGGTGGGAGAAGAAATTCTCCTTCCTGGTGAACCCACAATCCTAAGATGGTATCCCAATTGGTACACTGCTTTGCCTTCAAAGCTGTGACTTGTCACTCACTTCCCCTTTGAGCTGCAAAAATTAGATTGGTAATCAGCATTGATCACAACAAAAATCTAAAGGAGGTCATCAAACAACTAATTTATGAAAATGTGGAAAAGGAGAGAGTGATCACAAGGATCTCAAGATAGGCACTAGTAATAAATTATACCAAATGAACCTCATTTACATTTTTGATAAGAGTTGCTAGATTGGTGAATGTAATAGACAGTTACTTTAGTTTCAGCAAAGAATCTGATAGAGAAAATCTCCTATGATAGACTGGTAATCTGGGTGGTAAAATGGGGCCAGGTAATGATATAGTTCTGGCAATGAGGTGGTGCAGTGGATAGAGCACTGGGCTTGGAATCACAAAGACTCATCTTCATGAATTCTAATCCAGCCTCAGACACTTACTAGCAGTGTGACCCTGGGCAAGTCACTTAACATGATTTGCCTCAGTTTCCTCATCAGTAAAATGAGCGAGAAAGAAATGGCAGACCACTCCAGTATCATTGCCAAGAAGACCCCAAATGGGGTCATGAAAAGTCAGACACAATTGACTAACAAAAAATGATAGTCCAGTTAGATGCATTCTGAACGTAAAAATGATTAATATACCAGTCAACCTGGAGAAAGGTCAGTAATAGGGCACCTCAGGGCTCAGTCCTTGACCCTGTTCTGTTCAGTATTTTCATTAGTGATGTGAATGAAGGCAAAGTAGGCATGCATAAGATACCAAGCTGCAATAGATGCTATGATATACCAAAGAACCCAAATTCAATACAATCTTGATAGATTGTAATAATGGGCTGAAACCATTAAAATTACATTCAACAGAAATAAACATAAAGTCTGGAAAGAAAAAATTTCATAGGAGGAGGATGACCTGATTTGCAGGAGTTCACATGAGAAATACGTGGAGATTTTAGTTGATCACAAGCTCTCTGTGAATGTTGTGAACCAGATAACAACAACGATATTTAAACAGCACTTTGAGGTTAGCAAAGCACTTTATATATAGTCTCGTTTTATAGCATGAGGACATGAGGATGCTACCTCTGTGAAGTAAGTGCTAAAGGTATTATTACCCCCATTTTACAAATGAAAAATCTGAAGTTGAAAGAGGTTCACTAATTTGCCTATCATCAGTGTGTGTTTCAGTCATTTTTCAGTCACATCCAACTTTTCATGACCCCTTTTGCGGTCTTCTTGGCAAAGATACTTAGAGTGGTTTGCCATTTGCTTCTCTAGCTCATTTTACGGATGAGGAAACTAAGGGAAACAAGCTTTGATCCCAATCAAAATTGATCCAAATTCTTAAGTCTCTCAAAGCTGTTTGTCTTTACAATGTTGTAGGTGGTTCTGCTCACTTCGCTCTGCCTCAGTTAACTTGATATAACTTATTACTAGTACCTATCTTGCAATCCTCGTGATCACTCTCTCCCTTTCTGCATATTCATAAATTAGTTGCTCAATGACCTCCTTTAGGTTTTTGTTGTGATCAATGATGATTACCAAATCTATAATTTCTGCAGCTCAATGGGCAAGTGACTAGTCTTCCCAGGTTTCTCTGCATCGATACCTTTCATCATTTCTAACAGCAGCCACTGCAGCCACTTGCCAGCCAGAGGCCAAAACTTTGCCTGTTTCTCTTGAGTATAGGTTTTCTGAGTGGAAAGCTTGCCTGGCTGTTTTCGATCACCTGCTTCAGATTCTGCTGGGCTCAGTTTGCTAAGGCAATGGCCTGAAATCCAGTCAGCCAGCACCATTAAAAGTTCACACACGCAGACGTTAACTTTATCGGCTATTGAAGCTGGCATTTTTTTTTTCTTGTTCGGGAGCTTTCGTTTCATGAAGAGACTGAGATATATCTTTGCCCTTCTGAGCATCACAACTTTGCACCTCTTCTGTAAATTCTCCAAATAGCTTTCACTTTTTAGCCTGTTATTTCATTTCTTTAGCTCATTCACTTTCATCATTTGACTGTGTGGTCAGAGGAGCTTTCAGTTCTTTCAGTGTCAAAAAATGAATTGAGCTTCTTATTTTCTCTAGGGTTTTGTTTGTTTGTTTGTTTTTGCTTTTTGGTGAGGCAATTGGGGTTATGTGACTTGCCCAGGGTCGCATAGCTAGTAAGTGTCAAGTGCCTGAGGTAACATTTGAACTCAGGTCCCCCTGACTCCAGGGCTGAAGCTCTATCCACTGCACTACCTAGCTGCCCCCTTTAGTCTTTTCTTTAAGGGTTTCTAAGTACCTAATTCTTGCAAGGTGATACTCTTTTGTAATCTGAAATTTTGTATGATTTTCTTCTTCAACATCTTAAATTTTAGTCAAAGCTTTAGTCAAAGCTAGTTTATGTTGATGGAGCAGTTCTTTGTAACTTAAAAAATATACTCAGTCTTGAAAGTCTTTGGCAAGCTCCTGCTGTCCTGCTGAGAATATTTCTTTTTCATGTTGTAGTTCAGTCATTTTAGTCCTGTCCAACTCCTTGTGACCCCATTTGGGGTTTTCTTGGCAGAGATACTGGAATAGTTTACTGTTTCCTTCTCTAGCTCATTTTACAGATGAGGAAACTGAGACAAACAGTGTTAAATGACTTGTGCAGGGTCATACAGCTTCTAAGTGTTTGAGGCTAGATTTGAACTCAGGGAGATGAGTCTTCCTGACTCCAGGCCTAGCACTCTATCCTTTTTTACCACCTAGCTTCCCTGGCTATTTCTTTAGGTAATAGTTTTACTGCGTGAGTAACACTAATATTTCAATTATCGTCGAGAAACTCTCCTTTTACCTCCAGTGGCCTCAAATCATACATAGAAAAAATCCAGGTCACGACGTAGGCAATTCACATTCTTGAATGATTCACAGAGGACTTTTCATAGAATTCATTCCTCCATCCTGGGACAATGTTACTTTTGAGCCAGTTGACAGAGCCATGGCTGTATCCTCAGATGATGAATAGTTGCACAATATGCCAATAGTTGACCAGTTTCTGTAGGTGAGAGGTCTATTTTTATATCTCATTTGGGTATTTTAATCAATATGCTGGAATAGAAGTAGAACTGGTGTGTTTTGGGGGATTGTGGCATTTAAAAAGTTTGAGAGACATAATTCCTGAGTAATTAGTCATTTTGTTAATAATGCCAGCATTTTAATAAAAGAGATCAGTGGGACTCTTGAATGCCAAAGACAATCATGGCAGCAGGCTGTTGGCTTATATGCTCTTGGAAGAAGCGTGTCCCTGAGGGTGGTGATCAATTCTGATTGGTTGACAATTAATGAGAGAATGAATACTACAGAGTACTTGGACCTATTATAATGAACTTTGATTTTGTCATTTACTTCTAAATTAACCCCAGCCTTGGGCAATCTAATCAAAGAATTTATCCCCGAAGATGGTGGAGGGAAAGCAGGGATTGTCTTGAGCTCTCTCCCAAAGCCCTCTAAATACCTATAAAAAATGGCTCTAAACAAGTTCTAAAGCAGCAGAACCCACAAAAAGACAGAGTGAAACAAATTTCCAGCCAAAGTCAGCCTGGATGGTTGATTGGAAAGGTATATCGCACCAGGCGGAGAGAGGAGCACAGCTCAGCTTGGGCGCGCAGGCTACAGTGACCCTGGAGCAGGTTTCAGAGGGCTGAATCGCAGGCAGCTGTGGTGGTTTCCAGACTTCTCAACCCCTGAACGCCAAAGACACCTTAGAAGGTCAGTGGGAAAAGTGTCTGACTGCAGTGAGAGAGGAGCTAAGTCTCAGCTGCAAGTCTTGAGCGTGGCCCAGGGCCGTGGCTTTTTCCTGAGTTTCCTGCCCACAGACTGAGGGGGAATTGAGTGGTTGATCAGAGGGGGATTGCAGGGGTCTCTTTGCCAGTGCTGAGGCAGGAAACTCTTGCTTTACTGGTGCTTGGATCTGGGTCACAGTTCTGAGGGGCGGTCCTGGGCAAGGAGGAGTGCTGGCGCGGTGGAGTTGTTGCGGCGATGGAGAGGAAACATAGCACCTTGGAAGAACTGAAAATTTACAGGTCCCTAGAAGTACCTCTGAAAACAGCTGTACAAACCCCTGAAGCTTGGGACAGTACACTCTTCACATTGGAAGCAGACTTTTATCTTAACAAAGAATTTAAAACTCAAGTAATTGGCCAGGATCATGAGTAAGCAGCGCAAAAAGAGTCAGACTATATTATCTTACTTTGGTGACAAAGAAGATCAAAACATACAACCAGAAGAAGACACCAAAGCCAAAGCTCCTACATCCAAAGCCTTCAAGAAAAATATGAATCAGTCCCAGGCCTTGGAAGAGCTCAAAAGGGATTTTGAGAAGCAAGTAAAAGAAGTAGAGGAAAAACTGAGAGTTTTGCAAGAAAATCATGAAAAACAAGTCAACAGCTTGCTAAAGGAGACCCAAAAAAATACTGAAGAAAATAACACCTTAAAAAATAGCCTAACCCAAATGGCAAAAAAGGTCCAAAAAGCCAATGAGGAGAAGAATGCCCTAAAAAACAAAATTGGCCAAATGAAAAAGGAAGTCCAAAAGCTTACTGAAGAAAATGCTTCCTTAAAAATTAGAATAGAGCAATTGGAAGCTAGTGACTTTATGAGAAATCAAGACACTGTAAAACAAATCCAAAAGAGTGAAAAATGAGAAAACAATGTGAAATATCTCATTGGAAAAACAACTGACCTGGAATATAGATCCAGGAGAGAGAATTTAAAAATTATTGGACTATCTGAAAGCCATGATCAAAAAAAGAGCCTAGACATCATCTTTCAAGAAATTATCCAGGAAAACTGTCCTGATATTTTAGAACCAGAAGGCAAAATAGAAATTGAAAAAATCCACCAGTCTCCTCCTGAAAGAGATCCCCAAAGGAAAACTCCTAGGAATATTGTAGCCAAATTCCAGAGTTCCCAGGTCAAGGAGAAAATATTATAAGCAGCCAGAAAGAAACATTTCAAGTATTGTGGAAACACAATCAGGATAACACAAGATTTAGCAGCTTCTACATTAAGGGACCACAGGGCATGGAATATAATATTCTGGAGAGCAAAGGAGATGGGATTACAACCAAGTATCACCTATCCAGCAAAACTGAGTATAATCCTGCAGGGGAAAAAAAATGGTAATTCAGTGAAATAGAGGACTTTCAAGCATTCTTGATGAAAAGACCAGAGTTGAATAGAAAATTTGATTTTCAAATACAAGACTCGAGTGGAACATGAAGAGGTAAACAGGAAAGAGGAAATCATGAGACTTATTAAGGTTGAACTGTTTACATTCCTGCATGGAAAAATGATATTTGTAACTCATGAGACCTTTGTCAGTATTAGGGTAGTGAGGGGAAAAAATTATATGTACGTATATATAGATATAGATGGATAGATAAAGGGCACAGGGTGAGTTGAAGATGAAGGGCTCATATGTGGAGAATAAAATTAAAGGGTGAGAGAGGATTATACTAGGAGAAGGAGAAAGGGAGAGGTAGAATGGGGTAAATTATCTCATGAAAAAAACAAAAAAAACAGAAAAGAAAAGGCTCTTACAGTGGAGGGGAAATGGGGGAAAGTGAGAGGGAATGAGTGAATCTTATTCTCATAGAATTTGACTTAAGGAGGGAATAACATACACACTCAATTGGGTGTGGAAATCTGTCTTACCCTACAGGAAAATAGGGGGGGAAGGGGATAAGAGAGTAGGGGAATGATAGAGAGGAGGGCAGATTGGGAAAGGGGGTAATCAGAAGCAAATACTTCTGAGGAGGGACAGGGTCAAAAGAAAGCACAGAAAAAATGGGTGGGCGGGATAGGATTAAGGGAAATAGAGTTAGTTTTTCACAGCATGTCTACTATGGAGGTGTTTTGCATAACTGCACACGTATAACCTATATTTAGTTGCTTGCCTTATCAATGAGGGTGGGTGGGGAGGGAGGAAGGGAGAAAATTTGGAACCCAAAGTTTTAAAAGCACATGTTTAAAAAAAAAAGTTTTCACATGCAACTGGGAAATAAGAAATACAGGAAATGGGGTGCAGAAATCTATCTTGCCCTATAGGAAAATAGAAGGGGAAGGGGATAAGAGAAGGGGGGGAGAGATAGAAAGGAAGGCAGACTAGGGGAAGGGGTATTTAGAATGCATGCCATCTTGGGGTGGGGGGAGGGGCGAGATGGGGTGAAAATTTGGAACTCAAAATCTTGTGGAAGTAAATGTTGAAAACAAAAAAAATAAATAAAAATTACCATTAAAAAAAAAAAAAGAAAACCAAAGAATTTATCCCCTACTCAAGCCAGAGCAGAAGACATTGGGCTGGGAGTTTCACCTCAAATTCCTTGGAAGGTTGGGTTGGGTCAGACCAAGATTGAGGAGAGTTAATTCAATCTCATTATCAGTAATGTCCTTCAAGAGACTGAACTTTGAGATGAGGACTATAGAAAAAGGGGAAACTCTGGATCTCTCCAAATCATTGGTTACTAATAATCATTTCTCTCAGGGGGAAAAGCAAGAAGGTAAGGGTAGAGAGGGTTTTGGAAACTGTAATAATGAGGGATGTTGGAAAGAAATGAGCATTCTTAGCTTAGAGAACTGACTAGATTCACAGAATCTGCTGATGCTAGAACAGGAGATCTAGAAGAAACCAGAAAGAGAGGTTAGTCTGTTGCCCTTATTTCATGCATGAAAGAAGTGAGACCCGGAGAACTGAAGTGATTTGCCTAAGGGCACAGTGCAGCTACATGGTCAAGCCAGGATCAGAATCTCTCTCTCTCTCCATTCCCTGTCCATTGTTCTTCCCCTCTTCTTTTGTTTGTTTGTTTGTTTTTTTTAATTTTTAGGCAGTTGGGGTTAAGTGACTTGCCCAGGGTCATACAGCTAGTAAGTGTCAAGCGTTTGGTCTGAGACTGGATTTGAACTCAGGTCCTCCAGACTCCAGGGCTGGTGCTCTATCCACTGAGCCACCTAGCTGACCCTTCTTTGCCTCTTTTTCCTCCCCTTGTACAACTCTTCTCTTGGGGAAAACCAAACCAAGCAAGCAAACGTCTAAAGCCCTTCTACCTTACAATTTCTTCCTTTAGTTCAGCAGTTGGCCAGACGGACTTTTTTTTTGCACGCCTTGTAGCTTTGATTTAAGGGCAGGCATGATGAGTTGTCTTCATATCTTTTATATCAGAAAGACTGTTCTACAGAGAAGTCGTTCCTCTAAGATGCCCCAGATGGCAGAATTAGGACCAGTGGGTAGAAATTAAAGGGAGACTCACTCTGGCTCAGTGTAAGAAGGAATTTTAAAAACAATTGCAGCTGTCCAAATACACACAGCATGAGAAAGCTGCATGAAGAGATAGAAATGTTCCCAGTCACTGGGAGTATTAAAACAGAAGCTTGGTCAGCATCTGTGAGGGGTGCTTCAGGGGATGGGAGTTTGTAAACAGCTAGGTGGTGAAGTGGATTAGAGCCCTGGACCAGGAGACAAGAAGACCTGAATTTCAATCCCACCTCAGTCACTTACTGTGTGACCCTGGGCAAATTATTAAACGTATTTCTGCCGCAGTTTCCTAATTTTCAAATGGGGGATTATAATATTCTCTAGCTCACAGGGTTGTTGGAAGAATAAAAATGACATAATATTTGCAAAATGCTTTGCAAATTTTAAAAACACTATATAAATGCTTGATATCACCACCACCACTATCATCATCATCATCATCATCATCATCATCATCATCATCATCTTAAACAGCAACAAGAAGCTTTCCAATTCTTAGGGACTCTGGGCAGTGGTGCAGCGCCAGGTCTGAAGTCACGAAGACTTCTCTTCCTGAGTTCAAATCTGGCCTCAGACACTTACTAGCTGTGTGACCCTGGACAAGTCACCAAATCCTATTTGCCTCAGTTTCTTCATCTGTAAAATAAGCTGGAGAAAGATACAGCAAGCCACTCCAGTATCTCTGCCAAGAAAACCCCAAATGAAGTCACAAAGAGTCAGATACGACTGAAATAAATGAATAACAACATGGTGCTCAGTCTGGGATTGCTTATACGAGGGAGTCAGCTTTAGGTTGGGGACCAAGCTTCTGGTCCTTTCTCTCTTGAGAAACCTGTAGGATGTCAGCCTGTCACAGCCCATTTGCTCTTCCCTAAGCCCAAAAGAGGAACTCTGAACCAAGTTAGGATCGGGAGACTTTGCTGTGCCCATTCCCAAATCCATAGCCTCATAGTGGTTTTCTTTGCTTTCCCACAGCTTCCAAGGGCTGTATCAAATGTGATGCTCCATGCCCAGAAGATTGGTTGCTCTATGGAAGGAAATGCTATTTCTTTTCGGAAGAACCAAGAGATTGGAACACAGGGCGCCAGTATTGCCACACTCATGAGGCATCCCTAACTGTAATCCAGAGCCAGAAGGAGTTGGTGAGTATGACTCAGGTTGGGACATTGGGCCCAAATCTAGGTGCTCTCCGGGGTAGGAACCCAGCAACCAAATACTTGTCATTTAAATGTTTCTAGGGAGAAGAGTTCATAAAACCCACTTAGGCGTGTTTAGGTCAATAGGAAACCTCTCTGTATGTGGTCAGAGAACAGGGAGAAAGAAAATTGAGGAATCCACCCTCTGTCTATGCTTTTTGTTATAAAAGTTAATTGTTTTAATAAAGCCTTGGCCTTGATCAGTAGTCCAGGAAAGAATTTGATAATGTAGGCTTCCTGGTTTGAAATGAAATACCTGTGAATTTAAAAAATACGCGTGAAAGGCAAAACCAAAACAAAACAGCAACAATAATACTCACATGTAAGTGAGAGCAAGAATTTTTTTTTTTTTTTTTGGTCTTTCTGTCCCTTGTGCTTGCCTAGCAAAGGGCAGGGAACATAGTAGGTGCTTAAGAAATAAACACTTGTTGATTGATTGGTGAAGCCTTTTCCTCGCAAGCACCCTGTGAGGTAGGCAATGTAAGCTAATTTATTTCCATTTAGTAGACTAGAAAGTTGAGGATTTAAAAATTGCTTGACATAACATATATCATTTGATAGAAAATAGCAAATGTTCCCAAAATCCTTTTTTTTTTCTTGTCTTTGGCATGTATTATATGACATTTCTTGAGCACAGGGGAAGATAGTGCAGACAGAGCATTCTGGGGGGAGTGTGAGATTTAAAGTTTGTCCCATATAATCTGGCTAGTGCACGATCCGGCTTGAAGCTTTCATGTCAGAATCTTGACTTCACTGCGGAAAGGAAGCAACAGCCTTCCCACCTCGGCTCAAAGATTACGGTTTGTTCTGAGACACGTGGAAATGTCAAAAGGAAATATCTGATCTCAAGGTTCTACCTGTTTTCTTGATATAGGAATTTATGTTCAAATTCACCAGGAAGGAACCCTGGATTGGCCTGAGGAGAGTAGGAGATGAATTTCACTGGGTCAACGGAGATCCATTTCACCCGGATGAGTAAGCTGACTTTTAATCTTCTGATTGTTGACAACAGGTTGTGGGACTGGTGCTTTCCTTATAATCCTCTTTTAATAACCAGAATTCCCGGTTCCTAGGGGAAGAAAGTTTTTACTTTGGAGGCAAGGGATGTGGGAATAAGAATGCAAGGCATAGCGTAGTGGGTAGGTGTATTGGACTTGGAAATAGGGAGTGGGAAGGGAAGGAAAGGGAGCACGCCTTTATTAAGTGCCTACTATGTGCCAGACATTGTGCTGAGCAATTTACAAATACTATCTCATTTGATTTGATGCTCATAACAAAGCTGTGAGGTAGGTGGTTTTATTATCCCAAATTTCTAGTTGAGGAAATGGAAGTAGACAGAGGTTAAGTGACTTGCCCAGGGTCACACAGCTAGGAAGTATCTGGATTTGAACTCAAGTCTTCCTGTCTCCAGGCTCAGCATTCTATCCACTGTGCCATATTCATTAGCTGTGTGACCCTGGACAGGTCACTTCGCCTCACTGTGCCTCAGTTTCTTCATCTGTAAAATGAGAGATTTACTCTAAAGTCCCTTACAGTTCAAATTTTGTATTCCTATGAACTGCAGTTAGGAAGCTGTCTGATGACAATTTTAACTTCAGATCATTTGACTATAAAAACAAGACATGTTGGACATGGGAGAGATTAAGGCATTTAAACCTTGTCATGGCAGAAATTGTGTGGGTGTTGCCAAGCAGGAGGTGGGAAGATGACTAAAGGAGGGAAAGTGTATTGGGGTCCCATTGGGTCTCTGCATTCATGGCAGGGTGGCCTATCCTAGGCCTCAGCAGCAGGAATGTTTTCCCAGGCTGACCTTTAGCTGAGCCACCTTTTCTTACGCTCCTTTTTTCCTCTGGCTCTGTCTGCCTCTTCATTTCTGCTTCCTTTTCCAGCTCCTTTTCACCGCCTTTCCTCTCTTCTCTTCTTTGCCAATGTACTGTAGTACAAGGAGTGCTAACTTTGGCCTGGGGGCCACATCCTGCCCCAGCCACTCGCTACCTGGCTGGTTTGGGGCAAGTCACTTAGCCACTCACTTGGAGAATGAGACACGTGGACTGAGTGACCTCTGAGCTCAAAATCAAAGATTGTGTTTGTCTACCACAACCAAACAACAAACAGTTATAATGCACCTGCTATGTTCTAGGCATTGTGTTGCCCATCTCTGTTCTCAGTGCCTCTTCTCAAGGGACCTTGGAAAGTCCCATCCACGTTAGGTGACTTGGGCACTTTGAACAACACCCATTGTTTCTTGAGGCAGAGATTTTCACTGAGAGCCCTGGAAAGCCCACAGTCTGTGTTTCTCTCTATTATCGTCCCACTTCACTATCCCCTATACCCACACCCACACAATTGGGCAGTTTCGTGCCTGACATCCTAGCAGTCTAACCCTTTGCCAGGTGACTCAAAGTCATCAGTCATACTAATGGAATCTCCTGTGAGATCCTATTCCAGGCTCCTGGCTAGCATCAGGGCATTTGATTCTATTCAATATTATTCAAGGGAGCATTTATTAAGAGTCTACTATGTGCAGGCACTGTGTTAGGTGACTACAAATTATAAACAACAGTCTTCACCCTTAAGGATCTTCTGTTTTGGTGAATGCAATAATCTGAAAACCTACAGATCATGTCTTGCCCATAGTAGGCAGTCAATAAATATTTTAATCTAATTATTGTACCTAGTAGGTTCTTAATAAAGATGTTTATTGGAATGGAGAAAAGCAAACATTTAGTAAAAGCCCTCTATGTAACAGGTACTGGGCTAAGTACATTATAATAGGAAACAAATAACAGGGAATATCTACATAGCATCAGGGTATATAAAGTGCTTTATAGTTTACAAAGCTCATTATATATATTATCTCATTTGATTCTCATAACAACCCTGTATAGGTTGCCCTATTTTAGAGGCGAGGAAAATGAGGCTTGGAGATGGGCAGTGATTTGTCTATGGTTATACAGCTAGGAAACATTGAAGTCAGGATTAGAACCCAGATCCAAGTTCAGTGCTCTTTCCATGCTGCTCTTCTTAAGAGTCAGAACCTGAGGATTTTCTTGAAACTTCAAGGATATAAATTGAGGCAGCTAGGTGGCCTAGCAGATAGAGTGCTGGGCCTGGAGTCAGGAAGATCTGAGTTTAAATCAAGACCTCGGACACTTACTAGCTATGTGATATTGGTTACTTATCTCTCTCTCAGTTTATCTGTAAAATGCGGATAATAATAGTACCTACTTCCCAGGGTTCTGAGACTCTAAGGAGTCCTTATAATGGGCTTAGCCCAGTACCTGTTACATAGAGGGCTTTTACTAAATGTCTGCTTCCCTCCATTCCAATAAATATCTTTATTAAGCACCTACTAGGTACAATAATTTGATTACAATATTTATTGACTGCCTACTATGGGCAAGGCATGATGGTAGGCTGGGAATACAAAAAGAAGTAAAAAATAATAGCTACTCAAAGGGAGTTTATATTCTCCATGGTGGGAACAATCTGTGGGTGAGATGCACATGAAGTAAATACACTATAATCTGAGGAGGGACAGTGTACTAGCAGCCAGGGGGTGTCACTAGGAAGGTTATGGAACTTTTTACCCCAAAAGGTGGGGCATGATAGGACTGTGATCTCCTCTATGCATCGTCTATGTCATGCAACAGATGCCTTCCCATCCTGTGTGATTGCTGTTGGTGTCTTATACATCCTCCGAAAGGGAGCCACCCAATGTGTTAGAGGCCTTTCTCTGATGGAACGAGCTGTTAAATAAGTTCAAGGATTTAGGTAAATCCTTGGGTGATAGACTTGATGGCTTATTAAGGGAAGTCAAGGTTGCTTTAGGCCCATCCCTAACCCGTGAAAGCAATACCACAGCAAGAAACAAAGTGTGCATCCTTGGTGAATTTTCAAAATGGTGCCTCAGTGTGTTAGTGTCCATGGGAGGCTTTGAGTTTTCACTAGAACACATTTGATTTATCAATTAATCAGTTATTAGGAGCCTCCTATGTCTGGATACTGTGCTTAGTGCGGGGGATAGAAATACAAGTAAAGATAGAACCGTGGCCAATGATCAAAATCAACAATTGTTCCTGGATGGGGCGTATCAATTTACTTCCTTTTGGCCCATTCAACATTGGGACCAAAGTGCCCTTTCCTGGCCACTGCCCCTCTATTTGTGTTGTTTCCTCCATTAGATGTTAGCTTCTTGAAGGCAAGGACTCTAACTGCTTTTGTATTTGTATCTCCAGCACTTAGCACAATACTTGGCAAAGAGTAAGCACTTTAATCCTCGCTTTTTCATTCATTCATTCATTCATTCATTCATTCATTCATTCATTCATTC